>NW_026623257.1:2825213-2853289 GCF_030028575.1 Malurus melanocephalus | reverse complement strand
AGTAAGACCAAATGAGCTTCTTCAGATACAGAAGTGCTTCAAGCTGATCAGTGCAAAAGGAAAATGCTATCTTTTTTTTCTTCCAAAATGATCTCTAGAAAAATCATTAAGACACTGACCTATAAAAAAATTCTTAAGCTGCAATGAATGAAAAATCTTTATCATATTCCATAATTAAGAGAAGTATAATTAAGAGGAATATAATATGGCAACAGGTAAACTAATATTCATTAGAGTAAAAGACTCTGAGGGAAACRGCTTTGCACATTCCTGCTGGCTAATGCAGAACTAACCAAGTGGACAACCAAAACTAAATCAAAGCATAATGCCCCCAAAGTGCTATATATTGATCTAAGCCAGAAAAGTCCACATCTAAATGGCCTGATCACCGCATTTCATTTTCATTTTGAGCTCTGGAGAGCATTTGAGAGCCACAGGAAGTGTTTCTCAGTTTCACAGATATCTAGGAACTCACATGTCTGCCACTGCAGGTACCAGCWCTCTCTTCTCTCTGAAGAATCTAAAAAATTAGCAGTTGTGTTAAACTTAAGTCACTTGTTTTTAACCTTTACTTAACTTGCATATTTTGGCYTCTCTGCCGGACATGATGAAGACTCTTGTGCCTGAAATGTTGTCCATTTTTTCTAACTGTATCATCTAGCCAAGAAAGAGATGTTATCTCACTCTTATAAAACTGGCAATTGATTATAAATAAATTTTAAAATACCCTTTTATTCTAACATTATGGGAAGATGAACACAAAACAGCCATGAGCTTGATTGATTCAGGACTAGTTCTTAAATTGGAATAAATGGTACAGCAATATTTTTTCCTGTTTGTCCAGTGTTGCTCAACACAGAGCTGCACATTTCTATATTCAACCAGTAGAGGACAGTGGTGAATATACACACCAGCAAGCCCATTACTCATATTTCATATATGAAGCAACCTCTCAGTATGAGGTGGTGTGTTTCTTGCCATCTCAAAATCCAGTTCACATTTATGAAATCAATGCATGACAAAAAAAATACAGATTGCAAAGYATCCTCATAAAAAATGTAAATAATTTTGCTTCATGTGTGTGGAGTGTATATCTTAGTTATGCAGAAAACTACTCAGGTCCCATTAAAGACCTTGACTTGGTCCTTGTTCAAAAGGCTTCAAAGCTTTTCCTAAACAAAAGACAGACCTACACTGCAAATCCARTAAGCATTCTGCTTATGTTAGGAATGCAGGACAGGACCCTCAATGTGATTATTTCTGTTCTTTAATATAAGCCAGAGTCCAAGAAGCCAGTGAAGTTACACAACATTTCACAGAGTTTTAGCATCAGGAGCAGTTGAACCACCCACTTTTTGAAGAACAAGTTATAAAAGAACACAGACATAATAACTTTTCAGGTTTTCAGAAAAAAAAAATCTATATTTGATTTATCTTTCTACCTCCATTCAGACTCTATGCTTTCACTGAAAAGCCATCAGGATTTTTTGTGCAGGTATAGCTCTATATAAATCCCCTGGACTGACAGTTCACTTAGATAAAGACTATGGCAATTTGTCATGTAGTAAACTTTCCTACTTAAAAAAACAAACAACCAAAAGCCCAAACAAGCAAAAAAACCCCAAACCCAAACATAGGTGCATCTTCCACAGAGACAGAGCTGTAACATTTTATTGGCACTTGCAAAGTTACCCATCTTGTCCTGATGGTTTTTGTTTAGTTTTGCCATTTCAATGGCAAGTTAAATAATGTAAAACTGAATTAAAAACTTTGTATTATTCCCCAACACAGAGCACACAGGCAAGACATTTTGTGTTTTCTCTCACCTAAAATTAGTAGCTTTGAGGACAATGCTCACAGAAGTTACAGGCTATATCAACCAGAAGAAACACTTCAATGTTTATGTAAACTTTATTGCATGAGAGAGCACAGCTCACCAATTTCCATCATGTTACATTTTCAAAGTGACATTCCACAAAGCCCTGAAGAGACCAGCACATAACAAAACACCTCCCAGGGTCCAGTTTCATCATATTCATCTGCAGCAATACAAAATACCTATTAATGGAATATGTAAAGAGTGCTTGTTTACGGGGAGAGGCAACCAGGAGAGGATTTCTAAAGACATTGAAATAAAGAGACAAGACTTCACTCATAGGAGTATTTWGTCAACCAATCTGTTCAAGTGTTTCTCCATGTAAGTATCTGGCTCATATTGTGATCTGTTAGGGCACTGAAAAATATTTATATTTGATTAACATATGGCATATTGAGAATTGTGATTAATATCTTCTCTACAGGAAATGAAATATTCACCAGGTATAAAAATAAATAACCCTCTGGTTTACTTCAGTGTATATTCGGATTTTGAGCTTTGCTTTAGATTGCTGTTTAATTATTTCAAAATGTGGGGTACTAAGAGCTATAGGAACAACTATAATTACAGGAACAGGGTTCTGAGAGCAAGGGTATATCAAAGTCTAGGCTTTGCAGTGACTTCAGAGCGTCTCAGGTCCCAGGGGCCTTGGAATTATGTCAGAATCTAAAATTGCCTTTTAAAAAATACATGCATCTCTAGGCTTCACCACTGCRAAGGTAAAGAGAGTGCAGCCAACTCAGTGGCACTAAGTGAGCCTGCAGACAGTCTGAATCAATCAGTCTCGGCGTGGTGACCTTCCACCAGCACCTCCCAGCCGAGTCTGGCTGCTCCCGGCGCTCCTGTCAGCAGCAGCTCTGAACGGCTGGGTGGACTCTTGGAAAAGAACAGAGCACCTCGCCATGTTAATTCAGTCCCACTGGAGCTCAGCCACAACAGTGGCTTTAACAGTGTCCATATGACCTCCAAAATAACTTGCATTAGGGAAGGTGTAAATCATTTCATGATTGTCAATAGCTTGTTTTGTTCATCTAAATCAGAAGGAATCTGTGGGATATTTGAAATCTATTTCTTATTCTAACATTTTTTCCTCATYTAGCAACACTAGACAGACAATAGTCACTAGATAATATATGTTGTGCAAAAGTTTTGCTTATAGCTACATGAAGAATCCATTTATGTCTATAAAAGGCTGTATAAACTGTCTAAAAACAAAACATTTATGCTTTCAGATTATTGATATAAAAGGAAAAAACTCCRGCACTGATAGATAAATCGAGGAATGGATACATTAGTTTTTCCCTGCTTTGAATTATACAATCCCATTGCTTCTCCACACAGCAAGCTACCAAATGTTGTTCATGTTGTCTATACATCAACTCACAACAGAAAAAAAAAAATTCTTAAAGTTCATCTCTGTTTTTTTTCAGTTGGCTGACCTGTGAAAGAAGRATGGGGGATGTGGAGGGGTGTGTAATTAATGCTTTAGATTTTCCTCCTTTTCTTCTTTGGGCTCTGCAAAGAGCAGGGGTAATTGTTTCCTGGAGTGAAAAGAAAAGATTTAGTATCTTTATACCATGAAAAAAATTCAGTGAGCCTGTTTGTGAGAAGCAGGAGGAGAGAAGGAGACTGCCTAAATGTGAAGAAAGAGACACTTGCTCTGCCATCTGTTCCCGTGTGCTGTCACCAGGCTGCTCTGCAGCAGAAGAGGCAGCTGCTCCCTTTTCCGAGAGTTAAATGAGATATTGGAGAGAACACCCACCTTCCAACTCTGACCGTGCCCACAAAGGATCACAGCAAGCAAGTTTATGGAACCCATATATTTGTGATGCAGGCTCCAGTACAAATCCTCTCCCGGTGCTCTGCTGCCTCGCATAACATTAGYAAGCTGAGTTTTCCTCTCAGGAACAAATGCAAGTGGATTAGCAGTGACATGCTCAGCTCAGGACTTTGCTGCACATTGACCTTGCTGCGYTTTATCCCAATGGTGTTTCAACAACCTGGTCCTAAGTCCAGGAACAAAGATTACTGAAGGGGCTGCATGAAGGAAGGGCATGAACAAAAGCCCCATTTGTTAGTAGGGAAAATAAGTAACAATCTGGCTGCTAAATGAAAGGAAGCGAGACCAATGAGGGAAACAAAACTTAGGATACCAGCTGCTAGAATATGAACTGGGACTAAGGTTTGCCTTTGCCATCTGCAGAGTGCGTTTCCTCAGCCTGTGAACTGGATCTCTGCTTTGCCAACATCACAGCGTCCAAGTGTAAACMCACCTTTTTGTTTCTTTGCTTTTTTAAAGCATTTGAAGAAAGTTCATTTAATGCTATTCRTTTAGAGGTCTTTGTCCCTTCATTTTCTACCAGCCTTTATTCTCTTTGTTTTTAGTAGCTCAGATTAAGTTTCCTCCAGGACTAACCAAGATTTATAAGAATCACAAGACAAGACTTGATGGTCTGCAACTGGGGCATTTCTGTCTTTAATTTTATTTTTTTGAATAATATATTTTGTTGCTCTTTGAAGACTGGATGCAACGACTCTTGTTAGAAATAAGGGAAAYTCCTTCTGCAGATCAGGATCTTGCCCAGAGAAAAGACAGGATCAGAAACAATGGGATTCAGGAGTCAAGAAAACATTGCTCATCATCAGAAACCTTGTGTTGTGTTGTGTTTATAAGGCAAGGTTTTGGAAGCCAGGGCTGGAATTCAGGGATGGGTGACTTGTGTGAGAAATCACCACAGGTTGTGCCCTGTGCCAGGCAACCACACTGGCTGCAAGGCACTTCTTAAATTCTTATACCTGGAACCTTCATCCTCCTGCTTTACATCATTTCACACCTTCATCTGGCAGGAGTCTTCTCTGCAGCACAAATCCAAGAACAAGTGTTTATTTCAARATATTCTCGGGCTGAAAACAGGTGCTTTTAAATGAAGCCCAGAAAACCTTTCTTCCTTATAGAATTTCCTGTGTCTTTAGCATAAAACAGAAGCACCTTCCTTTCTCTTCCAGCAAAGCACTTAAGTTTATAACTAAAGATGCACACAACCACATTTGAATGTCTGGAGAGACTTTCTCTCACAAGAAATGAGTAAAGGATTAATTTATTGCATTCACTCATATCAGGATGCTGTCCTGAAGCTTCCTGTCCATGAGGAGCATGAAGGCTTTTTCCTTTTTCAAAGAAAAAAATGGACAGGTTTTATTTCCACAACTCTGAATGGAAAGGTTAATAATATCTATATCTCTGTTTACTTATGCRGAGATTGCAGCAAGAAAGGTATATATAAAAAATATGCTTTCCATGTGAATATTCAGTCCTGGATGATGGTGTTTGAGGGAGAGAGTTCTGTACAAATGCAGAAAGTAACGACTTATATTAATGCAGACCTGTGACAATAATAAGTGGTAACTCTTTTCCCATTTTTAGTCCAAAAGAAGTCATGGTCAGGGCTTCTAACAAAGCTTACAAATATACACAGACACAGATTGACTGTCACCATGGGGAATTTGCCAGCCAACTTTCAGAATAGTCCAGTCTGGCTTTTTAAATCTGAAATCTGAATCTATTTTGCTTCCATGTTATTTCAGGTCAACAGGAATTTATTTTAAAATTGTTTCTGAAAAGTTGCTTCTCCAAAAGACTGGACTAATTTATAYAATAAACACCTATAAAGACATGTATGTGTGTGTGTGTATACTTATGCATTATTTCTCTTTACAAATTTTATCTCTCTACTAATGTTGAATCATGACCCTAAAACACTGACACACATATCCTTATCTGGGGTGGGTTTTGGGGTTTTTTTGCATGTTAAAATCTGGTTTGAATGTTTGTTGGTTTTTTGTTTGTTTTTTTTTTTTTTTTTTTTTTCCAGAATTGTCTTACCTTCAATACTGCTGTAGTTTCTAGTCTGTGACACGCACTGGCGGTAACATTTGAACTGATGTCTTAGAATGCTTCTCTCAGCAATATGCATCAACTTGCACATATAAATAAAGTTTCTTTTTTAAAAACCTGTCCATTTAGCATCACCATTTCTATCAAGGTGAAAACATGAGGCAAACATGAACACTTTGGTGCAAAATCAATGATATCCTGAAATTATTTATGTATATGAAGTCCAAAAAGAATGCAGAAATGTAATGAGATGTTTAGTTAGTTATTAAAACTTTTTAAGCAATCATTAAACCACCTTTTTCTTTCCTTAATGTGGGACTTCAAGTAGAATATAAGTAACTTAAAACCTCATTTTGTGATTGTTGTGTATGAATATGCTTAAACATATCTCAGGAAAATGTCAACTGTACTTGTCCTCAAACCACAGAAGATTTCAGATATTCTCATTTTCATCAGCAGTATGGTACCTCTCCCTTGCATCTGATTTACCTTCTTCCTAAGATTATTCTAAGAACTGTAGCGAGCCCCAGTCCCAAATTTTGCTCCTTTGTACAAATGTCATTACTTACCCAAACTATTATAACAGTCATATTTTTATATTTATAAATATATATTTATGTTGTCCATACCTTAAAATTTATATCCTCTCATGTTTCTCTCCATTGCTGGAGTAATGTGCTAATTAATGTGCTAACACAGACAATCAGGAATGGACTTTTTCGTTTTCAGTTCTCTGATGCCATGGATGTTTTACTCCTACTGAGTAACCTTGATGCTGTTATATACTTCTGTTTTACATATCCCTTTTGCCTCTTATCTGTATTATTCCTGCTATAATTGCATATAACTTTATCTCACAGGTTTTCTTCTGCTTCTCCCCAACCTCCAAACACTCATCCTCCCATTTCCCATTTAACTGTTTTAGAAACCACCATATTTCCTTTTCCTTGAGCATCTTTTGCTGTCTGTCTATCTAATCATAGATGATCTGCCTGCCCCCCGAGAAGGTTTCCCTTTCATTCCTCATTCTTTTAGGAAGAACATGTTCTTTTTTTCGTAAGGGTGGAGCCTGACTTTTCAAAACAGGTGCTCAGGTTCCTCCTATGAAACTTAAAAAAGAACAAAAGGTCAAATTCAGCTTCAATGGATAAGATCTCATCTCAAATAAAAGAATTTGTTCACAAATACTTTTAAGAAAAGAGAAAAAAGAAAAAAAAGGAAACATGAAGAAAAGCACCTCTAGATAACTAACTTCATCCACCTCTTTTTTTTGCAAAGACAAAACTGAAAGACCAGCTAGAAAAATAAAGACTATGACATGGTGCAGTAGACATGATGATGATACTTTTAAAATATGATGTTCATGGGGCTTTTTAAGGATGCATGAAAAGGAAATTTCCATAAGAAAAAGAAAAACAGTTTTATTACTGTTTGCTCTTCTAAGCACCAACAAGTACAAAACTTCTCAGTACAACTAAAGGAGAAAATTCAGTCCTCTTCAGAGCTATTAGTTTTTCTCAGTTTTGTTTCTCCATTGGAGAAGTTCTTGCAAGAAATTCAGGTTACTGAGGGATCACGAGATATTGCTTCAGCTACATGGTATCTCCATTGCTGCTTTACAGCCTGTGAGGATTATTACTTTCACCACTTCAATAATGTTTTTATTAGTCATCTGCAAGCCAGATTAAAAATACAGACTCCATTTTGTAGCTGCAGTCATATTTTTCATAACCCAGAACAAACATTATGAAAATATTTTAAACTAAAATAGTGTAAACTGATTTGATAAAGATAATTGATTTTGAATTGTTTTAGATTCTTCCTTTAGCTGCTGCAGGGAGCAGCACCTAACAAAATAAGGGAAACTTGCAGAGATGAAAGAAAGAAGTGAAAACTCTTCTTCTTGCCTAACTCCTCACTGTTAAGCTTYACTTGAGTGTTACAGCTGCAGGGCTTTTTTCAATGCAAACTGATAGAGCATGTGCATTTATTTGGTCTTCCAGTGTATCATCTCAGAGAGATTGTATTGTCTCATATAATTACTAAAGGACAGAAATGAAAGCAGAATGATAGAAAATAACTTATTTTCTCCAGTTTTTCCACATTTCTGAAAAATGAAACATTGAGGACTGGATGCAATCCAGCCTTTGCAGATCAATGTCCTCTTTAATTTAAAATACCATATTTCCATCAGCTGCTATTGATAAATTAAGATATAACTGTAACTGCATATGCTTAGATCATTAAAAGAATCTGAGGAAAGAAAAAAATCCTTAGAAAGAAATAGAATGCATTCAAATTATTGACTATCCTTTCCCACATTAATAAAATAATAAAAAAAAGTACAATATTGTTGCTTAAGTTGCTGTACAGCATTCTTTTATATTATTATAAATGGTAGGTTTACTATGTAGTACTTTGAGAGAATTTCTGATCTTTAAACTACTTCACTTTATCAAATATAAATAGAGAAAATGTTTAATTTTTTTTCTTTCTTCCAATTCCTTAAAGGGACGAAATCTTGAAATCACATTTTCACTTAAAATATGTTGAACCTGTAATATCTGCCAGCTGAGACTCTAAGATGTGCCATCTAACACCTGGAAGGTCAAATGAATGTTTCCACAGTATCAGGAACACATTTAAATAATTCTCTTTATCAGGAGTCCAGTGGAGTCTAATGTTAACTGCAGTGATGTCTTTACCAGTTCTTTAGAGAGCAAGTTCTGAGAGAACATGTCATAAACAAATTAATTAAGCTTATATTAATTACATATTAATCTAACTATTTTTTCCCTCCACCATCTGTCACAAGCTATATCACAGTCAGTCAAGTCACAACAGGTCAACAGAAAATAAAAATGGGATTTGTAAGGATTATAAATAATTGGATAATTTCATCATCAGTGACATCTACTGTACAAAACATTTTTTTTGGTCGCATGCAGTTTTGTATAACACCATCTGCTTATCATAAAGGTGAAGCAGGAATTTCTCTTATACACCCAAATAAAGAAATYAGAGATTTGACATCTGAGAAGACTATTCTCTTAGCAGAACATAAACAACCTAAGGTAAGAGAGTGCAAACAAAACTCAAAATKCCATTCATTTCTTGGCACTGCCATGTATTGATGAAAAATTTCCATTTTTCTTGCTCTCACCCATTAAATTCTTCCTGTAAATTTTATACCTCTAAAAACTCTTTTTGAGTTTCATATTTGGAATACCATAATAATCACAGAGATAGTCAAGTTAGAATCTTGTTCGACAGGTTCCACTTGCAAGTGGTGATTCCAAACGGTTTTGGAGACTGTAAAACCTCTGAGCCTGTGRACATTTGTAGCTGCTGTAGCTTTCTGTTTGCTATTTATGAATACAAAGGGAAGGCTAAGAACAAGAAGGCTCCAAACAGGCACCCTGTTAAAAAAACAGGCAACCTCAGTCCTTATAAAGACTGATTCTCTTTAAAAAAAAAAATTYTCAATATAACCTGCATAATGACTGAAGTTTGCAGCATACCTTAAAGTCAGTAAGTAATTAGAAGGGATAATTCACCTTTAAAATCAGGAATTCCATCTCAATTGCCTCTGCTATAATTATACACCTACAAGTGCTGTGCAGGCAGAGTAGAGCAAACAAAATCAAAGAACAAATCAGCGCAGATCTCAAGGACTAGTGACAAGGGCGACGACAGACAGATCCTGCAGAGAAGTGCCTGATGCACCTTGCAATGATAAAATACTATCAAGAGAAGATTTACTGATGGGCTGCACACAAACTGTGTCAATAAACAATGGTAATTCAACCTTGCATGTGTTCCTGGCCTTTATGCCCCAGCCCCTTCTGTTCRTCTAAGCAATGCCAGGACAGGGGTTCAGGCAAAGCAATTGTTTATGAACACATATAAATGTAATACGACCCTGCAATGTTCATTTGTTGGCACTGTTCCTGGCAGGATTCAGGATCATGACCACCAGCATTATCTCAGACTTCCAACTATGGTTTTGAGGAYAAAGGTCAGAGACTGTTACACCATTTTTAGTCAGTTTTATGTAAAATAAGACATTTTCAATTTAAGCACACAAACAAGAGGGATTTGTTACAAGTTCAGTACTTGGCATGGCTTTCCCCCATCTCAATTAGGATTTTCTCAGCCTGTGTTCAGCCAGACAACCTGTGACCTTTATTTCTGCTCAGTTATATGTAATACATGTATGAGGGCCTATGAGATGAGCTTAAAAAATGCCCAAGGTCACCTACATGAACTTGATTCTTTACTCAGTGAGTACGGTTGTTGTAAACAGAATTTGACAGGTCAGAATGATGATTTMACACCATTTGAAAAAGTAACATATTAAAAGCCATATATGGCAGTGTTTGATTATTACAAAGGCTGTATTTGAAATTCATGTGTTTCCTATTAATAGAGACCAACTCTTAGACTGTTACTTATTCACATTGACACCAGTGCATGCTAAATRGAGCAGCATGAATCATCTTTTTATATATGGAATGATATTGTTGAGACTGGAGGATAATGATTTGGATCCATAAATCTCMTTTTGCTTCTTTGGATTTCTGAGAATGACCCAGAGTTACAGAAATGCTACAGATTTCCCTCTGTCTTGATGAAAAGATTAAAACTGAAACCAGTTAATTTGATTAAGTAAAACTTTACATTTSTGTTCATTATCAGTTTACTTCTGAAGGATTAAATGTTTTCTTTCAGGTATTCTAATAGAGAGTTTTAAAATCAGAGTCAGAATTAAAATACCTTTGCCATAAATATTTCTTCAACTTGAAAACACAAACAGAATCAAGTGGTAATCAGGGCTAAAATACAATTACTTCATCAGAGGCCTGTTTGAAAAAAAAAAAAAACAGTTCAATATAACTAAAATAATTTGTATTTTCTGGTTTTATGAAATTCTTATATTTCCTCATCTATGTAGCAAGATTTTTTTGCTTGTTACTCACATTTGTACACATAAGTTTGGACAACACTTTAAAATAGTGATGAGAAAACTGAACAAGAATGTTCTCAGAACACAAACTGAAAAAGCCCCATATTGAAATAATATAATTGAATTGCAAAAATACATTTTATAGATGYGACAGCCCTGTCTGCTACTAGGAAAATGTGAATTATTCAGAGAGATGATTTTTTTTTTTACCATTAGAGTCTGAGATTAGGTTGTAATAATTTTAAGAGTAATATTGATTTCATTATGGCRTTCAATCAAATATGATGAAAATGGATGAGAATTGATAATCAAATTTTACTGTGTAATTAAATGTTTATCAGGGAGTCTTAATTCAAGAACTGTTTTCTAATAAGAAATTTTTTATTTGTATTTTATTTTACATTTCAAAGTCAATTTTTAATAATCAGTAAGGCAGAAAACAGATTTTGTATGCAAAGGAAACACATATTTACAGATTAATAAAATAARCAGCTAGGATCAACAAAATCCAGACTATTAATATTTTATTACCACCTGAAACTTTCTAAATAAAACATATTTCTTAGTCTTTGGTGCAACAGAGAACACATGAATTTCAATCCTCTTAATCCTTTAAAAATCCAGATTTAAAGTGGTTTAACCACTATCAGGAACTGTAAAAGGTTATTTGCAAAGAAAAAACATAGAAAAGGTATTGAATTCAAAATTACATAGTTTGAATCMATGGGCATCCCCTAATACTCACAACTTTGCATCTTTATTAGGATATCTCCACAGAGCGTAAGAAGATCATCTAACAGCYTTTGTTCCGCTTCTCTAAGTATTCATCTTGGGTTTCATTGGGAATATTCCATGTGTTCACCCAAGACCATGCTTTTTTTCTAATAAATACTTATTTAATTTTAACTTGTCTTCACTTAAAAAGTTATTTGTTTTCCTGTATTTAAACATTTACATTTGTCATCGTGGTTTGGCTGGCAGAGAAACAGTACTTGATGCKATTTGCCAAAATAATGATGTTGTATGAGAAATTCACATTTTCTGCTCCTGCCCATCAGACTTCTTTCAAGAGACTTRCATCCTGTGTCATTTTAAAAAAAGAAAGCTGAAAAGTGAGAAAATATTAAAAAAAGGTTTGAAGAAAACCATTTGTTTAAAAGTGTGATTATAGATACTTAAAAACCATGCAACAAGTCAACAAAAGCAAAAGAAACCAGGTGCACATGTACTTACATTTAAACATACAGCTGTGCCTTGTGTGTGTGTTYGTGCATCTGTCTGCACAACATAAAGACACAAAATGCTGAGAAGAAGAATCTATCTGGTCTATCGATCTATGTGATTATCAGCGAGCTCCACTGAAGTCTTAAGATTTGTTTGTTATGCATCAGGTATTCCTCAGCAATTAATCACAGGAAGTCACAAGTTTAATGTAAAAAAAAAAAAAAAAAAAAAAAAAAAAAAAAAAAAAAAAAAAAAAAAAAAAAAAAAAAAAAAAAAAAAAAAAAAAAAGATGCAAACAAAAAAGCAAAAAAACCCCATCCATTCACCTTGCAGATTAATAGTCAGTCCAAGACAGGTCATTTCTGAAATAACTGTGGTTAACCAGTAGCTATTGGTAGGTTAGTGGTGGTGCTGTTCCTTAGTTTGCAATATTCATTTTAACTCAAGCTTTGTTGGACATAAGTGTCTTTTACCARACTGCAAAGGAAGTGACGAAGCTCGTATTAATAACAGTCCAAATTGTTATGACCATGGTGCCATAAATTTTGAATTCTCTGAATATTCAGATGGGACCAAGGATTATATTTTAGCTCAAGTCTAGTGAATTCTTTGGGAACTTTTGATCGTGCTAGCTCTCTCATATGGAAATTCCAGAAACTACAACATGGCACTTGTTCATCTGCTGCTTTCTGAACATAATTCAGTTGCAAAAGGAACATGATGTTCATCACCATTTGAAAAGCAGAAAACAGGAAAAAATTTTGCCTTACAGAGGAAGGATTTTGTTAAAATAACTTGTGTGATTTCTACCAAGGTTTATTTTTAGCTCTGGCTGAAAGATCACAGCTAACACTCTTTCTGCAGTYTTTCCATTTCAGTATAAATGATACAGTAGTTTCGTGATGAAATGTTGTGAGTAATTATGCAGTAAGGCAGGTTTTATTGGTGAAGTTCTTTGCTTGGTGCTTACCTTTGGCAGAATTTGTGCCTCCTGTGGGAGGTCCCAGTGTGCATGGTCAGTTGAGTAAGAAGATGGTTATCAGAGTTTATAGCATTAAACTGCTGCATCTCTAAGTCTTGAGACAGATGAGAAAGAAGTGAAAGAAATGGTTTTCTGACTCTACAGAGGTTTTAAAAATCAATTCACTCCAGTCGTTCTTAGACAAAAAAAAAAACCTTAATTTTCTAACATTTTTAGAACATTTGTAATTATTTTATAGAAGCCAAATTTGAAGAAAAGAAAATTGAAATTGTTTATTTTAGAACACTTAAATTTTTATTTTTTTTTTAAAATATTCATAACATGTTGACTTCCACCTGATTCCAAGATATTTGTGCAAAAAAAGAGTTTTATATAGAGAGCTTTGTCACTTTTCATTTGTTTGTTGGTTTGGTTTTTTTAAAATTTTGTTTGTGGAGGTTTGTTTGCTTGTTTGTTTGTTTTTCATTTCCAGACTGGTTTCATATGAATTCCTAAACAAATTCTGCTAAAAAAATACTTCTTAATGATTTTTTCCATGTGTTTTYTGTTTCTGCAGCCTAGGGGAAGGAAATACAGTAAGGCCAGGGTCCATTCTTAGTCCAATAAAAATTGCATAGACTCAGAGTAACTCAATATGAGCAAATGGTTTCTGTGGCTTTCRGTGAAGTTACTCTGCTCAGGTATTCTTGTAACACTATCTACAAGTTTATTGTCTCCTCAAGTGATTGATCCTTTCAGCTGACTCTGGTTCTTCTAAACAATGAGCTATGACACTCAGGACTCCACAGGGAGCTAAGATTACATACCCATAACAAAAAAAAAAAGTGAACCAGTAAAGGAATGAAATCTGTAACATGTTGGAAAATAAATTAAAAGTGTACATAATTTTCAGCATGATGCTTTTCTGCTAGCCATTACTATGGAAAACATCTTTCCTAAGATGTTGTAAATTTAGAACTTCACATGGTCAACTTCTGCTCTGGAAAAATGTCAGGAAAAATAAATGTTCTCACCTGTTCATATTGCTCACAGAAATCTGTGCAGAATMTAGCTACATCATCTCCCAAGCTCATTTAGCCTTTTGGGGCAGAATTGATTTTACTGCTGTAAAGTGGTAAGCTGCTGTTAGGAGTTTATACCCTGGAGTACTCTCCTAAATTTTACTTTATGCCTTTCGATGGCAAACCTCGTAAAGAAAATATTATATATAGATACAGATACAGATGCTATAGATAATTACCCACAAAAATAGCAACAAGGAGAAAAATAGACTTTTTTGGAAGTTGTGGTTCTTTAAGAATCCTTGGTTGGCAGTTCCTGAGTAATGAGGAAATGTCTAACTCAATAAATGGAAATTGGATTGAATCAGCTCACAAAGATGCAACATTGGAAGAAGTGCTGATTTCAGTTATTTCACGACTGCTAGATGTGTTRTTATAAACTAGAAGTTAATCAGTTGTGAAAGTAATCATGGAGGACTGTTGGGAAAGAAAAGCTGACATGAGTGGGGGAAAACATCTCCTCAAGTGCTGAAGAGGGACTCAGCACTTCATATAATTTTTTTTTTTAATTGTCATAACTCAAACTTTAAGAAAATATCTGATACAAAACAAAAATTTCTGGTTTACTGATTAATTAGTATTAATTAGTAACAGGATATTTCTCACACTCAAACCTCATGCTTGAGGATAGTGGCAAACCACAATACAGATACGCAAAAAACATTTGTGTAACTTTTAGAAAGTCAACTAAGAAGATTAAACAAAAAAAAAAAAAAGTTGATTCATTTTAAAGGCTTGAATTTCCCCTTGTTTTTCCCCAGATCTGTCAGCCCTGTGCTATTTATTGTTCTGGGAAGATCACCTGTTTTGTATGTTATTGAKACTTCTATTCGAATTAAAGAACAATTTGTGAAAGGATTAGCAAAATAATTGTCTTGCTCATTTCCTAGACAAGGTAGATTCATGTTTGGCAGTTTTGCACTCTTATTTCCTTCAAAAAGGGAAGATGAATTTCCCAGCCTTGTTCTGCATTTGAAAGTTTTGTACAATATAGAACTTTAAAAAATCCCACCCTAGCTAAAACAGATATGCTGGCAAAGAGAACTTTTGGCAGGGCAGCTTGGTCTATGTGACAATTTGTTTAACTCATTCAACAGAGTTAATTTACTGGCATAGATTACATATTTACCTTGACCTGGGYGAGGTGGGAATGCTTCATGTGCAATCATTATTTTTTAAATGTAGAGAACCTTACCCATGGTCTGAAATTTCCCCGAACACATACAAACATGAGACTCTTCCATGATTCTGCATATGCTTTCTACGCTATTAATATTTACATTCATTTTTTTAAAATACATGYTTGTGTACCCAGTAGCAGCAGTTGATAGCAAGTTCAGACCTTTATCACAAAGCTCCTCCAAAGCTGAACAAACCTTGAAGGAGAGATCTATTCTTAAAGGAATTAGAAGGAAGGAAATCAACCCCAACCCTGCACACACTTAAGCACCTGCAGAACTTAATGATGTGAGTGCTCAGTTGGAGATCAATAACAAGCATTTAGCRTGCAGTTAATGCATTCTTCAGTGATTGCAAGGTCAAATTCGTGTTTCCCTATTTAAGTGGCAGCAGCACCTCAAAGATCTGAGAGGAAATGCACTTGAACACATAATTTCAACATGTATGGTAATTTCTGACTACAACTAATATTACACTTGAGGAAAATATTGGTGTTTCTCTGACACCATTATCTCTAGATCAAATGTCACAATAGTAACATGTTTGTAAACTACTTTACATCAGTGGAAAGTGTTTTGAAATCCTATTATGCAATTTATCTGTATTTCCCAACATGACTGAACATCAAGCTCTGACTGACATAAACTAGCCACATTCCTAAAGCAAAAAGAAACCCCAAACAGAGCAACCAAAAAACACCAACACCCCAGTTTTTGCTACTTTTCTAACTAATACTAAATACTATCTAAATACTTATCTAACACTTCCTTTAATATGCATGTAATGATACCACATTCCCACATTTCACAATTTTTTTTGTCYCAAGCCATAAGCCATCCACACAACCTGCAGCCACTCAGAAAGACAATCCATATGACATAGAGCATHTTGTTTTTGTTACAAGATTGTACAGTTCCATAAAATCTGTACATYAGAGCASATATTAAGCACAAAATACCTCATTYAATTTYGSTCATGTCCCTAGAGACACCATGAAAGTTCAGAACACTGGCCACACTTTCCCATTCTGTGCAAAAGGCTGGAAAGGAAGTAAGTGCACTTTGTCTCTGGATGATGCAAGGAATCAGACAAAACAAAAAAGAACCAAGAAYCAAGCAGGAAGTTGAGCTGACAACGACATCTTGGTAGAGAAGAAAACTGGCAACATGCTGATTTTTGTTCTCAGGAGACTGAGAGCTGGCTAACTTTTCCTGYGCTCAGCAGGATATAATTGCAACACAGCAGAGCAAAATGAACAGYCCATCCACAAGTGACTTCAAGAACATGTCTGTTTTTTTGGGTTTTTTTTTTAGTGCAAGCATTATTCTACTTGGCAATTCTGTACTTGGATGAAAGTATTCAGCCCTTTCACTCTCGTTTCTTTTATTCATTGCTGAACTTGAATTAAGACATCAGCTCCTCCTTCATTTCTTGCCAATACTCAAGGCAGAAATAATTCACTTGAGACATGATGAAAAAGAGAATTCATTATCAAGAAACATCAATGTACTTTTGTGACCTTAAAAAAACAATCATAAAGGAGAAAGTGGGCTGTATTCGTGGCATAAACAAATATATCCTTAGCGGAGGAACACATCTAGTTGTGCATAGTTTTAGATATATATGTAATATTTCTGAATTTAGAAATCTTAAAAATCACACACAAAAGAAAAATGCCAGAGTAAAATGATACAGAGTTTTATGGTGTACACATGGCCTAAGTCCAGACTAGACAGATTTAAGATACTGGGGCTGCAAGAATAGGAGGAAGGCATGCTCACAGAACTATTGTATGAGAAAAAATCACATACATTATCAGAACTGGAAATAGTTGTGTGTTGAGAAGCTCTGGCGCTGTCCTTGACCCACTATCAAAGAAAAATACTATAAGGTTATATCATTCAAATGACAGGAATAATCATATTTCAGAGAAGTGTTCCATGGGGCAGCATCAGAAGTGACAATATTTGCTTACCTACTACTCTGAGAAATATAAAGACCAGCTAGAGAGTTGACCTTGGCTGGCTGCAAGACCCAGCTACTCTCTCACTCCCCCTTCTTAACAGAACAGGGGAAGAAAATAAGATGGAAAAATCTGTGTTGAGATAAATGCAATTTAATCAGAAAAGCAAAAGCTATAAACAGAAGCAAAGTCAAAACATGAATTTATTCACTGCTTTCCACCAGCAGCAGATGTCCAGTCATTCCCAGGAAAGCAGGACATCRGTACACATCATGTGCACATGCTAGGGAAGATGAAGGTGGTAACCAATAGCTCCACCTTCACTTTTCCCTCAGCTGTCTTTGCAGAGCACAAGATCATGGGAATGTAGGGAATGTTCTTTTGGTCAGTGTATGCCAGATGTGCTGGTTATGTCCCCTCCCAGCCTCTTGGCCACCCCCAACCCACTGGCATCTGAATGGAAAGAGGATGGAAAGAAAGCCTTGAYGCTGTGCAATCACTGCTCAACAGCAGCCAAAACCACTGTGTGTTATCAACACCACCTCAGGCACAAATGCGAAACACAGAACTACATGGGCTGCTATGATGGAAATTAATTCCTTTGAAGCCAGGCACTGTTAATCCCAGGAGCATATGTGGACAGTGAGACAGCATGATCCAAGAGTTTAAAGGAAATAGCTATAATTGGTGTTGCATAGCACTGTGCTGATATTCATATGCATATGTGTGTATTGTGCTCAGAGGCMTACAAAAAATGGATAATGTGGTTGTCAAGGAGAAGCAACCAAAAGGAACCTCCCTATATTCCTTCTTTCTGCTTTGTCACCAAGAACTTCCTTGGACTGGAGAAAAAGTGTGATATTAAGGGATATCTCACTGCTTCAGCTCTTTTGCACAGGAATCACAGTTGTGACAGCCTCAGTCAAGGTCATCTAAATTAAAATGATCCTTTCTCGTAAAACATGTCCATGTGAAGATTCAAAAAAATATTCAGCACATTTTTTTTTCTAGGTGTATCTGCAGCCTGAAAAAAAATACTGAAGATCAAAAGACACAAGAAACAAGATGTCCAGTTTGGACACAGATGTCCAAACTGAATATGCTCCAAAAGAAGATGTTGTAGCTCTAATACRTTGGTTTATCCCCCTCTTTCTTTCAAAGTAAGCTGCCTTCAGGCTTAATCCTTATGTATCAAAGGAAGCAAACAAAACAGAAAGTGTTTTAGGGAGAATTTTCACACTAGGAGGTGTTATAAGGCACTTTTCAAGCTCGGATTGAAAGCTTTTTCAAACCAAGTTTATTTCAGGTTTGAAATTAACATGGAAATTCTCAGCACACTGGTTTATCTTCTTGGAAAATGGACATAGCCATCTCCTTTCCTATCTTCAGGTCTTTGCGATCTGAGGAGTGTGAGTGAGTCTGGACCATTCTTGCACTTCTGCATCTCAAGATCTCTCTTGGTCTTTGACAGACACTTTGGTAGATAAGTAGAAGAAATCCARCTCTACTCACCCACCAATCTCAGAAAAGGAACATCTGTGAAGCCAGTTATTCAACATTTTCCTATAAATAGCAAGAACCATTCTTCTCTGTTCTTGTATGTAGGAGTCTTTTTTTTCCTTTTCTGAGTTTCTTTCTTATATCTGTGCAAGCAATTGCTAAGAAACACAATCATTTAGGAGCAGATTTTCAACAGTTGCACAAACCCTTGATCACAACACTTCCTGTGGAAGTATACTACACAATTCATCTAAGTCACTGCCAGATACTGGGTTCCAGCCTCTCCAGAGGATGCCTTCTGTCAGGCCAGGTTCTGAAGATGCCATATATCCCTGTCACCTAAGGAACAGCATAAATGAGCCTTCCCTGTCCYTTACAACAGCGACTCTTCTTATACTTTTCAGAAATAAGGCAGGGTAGATAAACAGGGATGCCCATTCCTCTGGTCAGGTGATTCGAACCCTTTACAAGATGTTTCCTGGTCTATGTCCTCTTAGAGCATGTGGGCTGTTATGTTCTGCTCCCTGTTTTTCCAAGAGTCCATCTGTCATATTGCCATATAAATCCAAATTAACAATGTAATGCCCCTCAAACCTGAAATGGTTATCCATTAATACCTGCAGAGGTAACAGTATTTCCCTGCAAAAATCCACCCACTCTTCTATCTAGAAAACTGGGAAAAAAAATAAAGAAAGGTAATAACAAGGTAAGTTATTCAATGTTTGGGGCACCACAGTCTGCCTYATCCCACCCCTAACTTTGGTGTTTTCTTTTCTTCTCTATCAGTTCTTGTTTCTTTTACTTTACAAATCATTTGWGGTGAATCTGCAGCTTTGTTCTTGTGTTCATATAGCACACAGTGTAGTGGCATCTCAGCGCACACAAAGGATTTCCAGGGGAAACAGAAATACAGAATTCTTATGGAATAATTTGCTAGAAAGTCTGCAGAGGCATCATTACCCAGTTTCAGGAACAAAACAGTAGTGGAAGAACAGTCACAGTGGAAGGTCTTGTACTTCACCCCAGCTGCCAAAAGTTTTCATAGAAAGTTTATAATAAATAGTGATAAGGACATAGTTTAGTTTTTAAAAAGAAGTTTCAAGCAGACTGCAAGTTGAATTAGATTATAAAACCTCTGACTCTATTGCTCATTGCAGAGTTTGTGTACTCTCCTCACAAATTATAAAGTGTCAATAGAGAAATCAGGTAAGTCTATTGCCTCTCCCATTTCTCAGTTAATGGATTTTTTATGTACTTCAGCTTTCAAAAGCATATTCATTTTCAATTCTAGTAACACTCTGCAATTTATAATCTTTTTACAAATACAAATTTATAATCTTTTTACAATATTTGTTATTTTTGGTCTTGATTAATTTAAGTCTGTGTGATTCTGAGCCTTTTTCCCTACCTTTAGTTCCCTTAGAGTGTCTTTTCTACATTTTCCAGCCTTGCAAGCGCAGCAAATGCTGGTGTTTTCTGTTTGCATAGCAAGGGGAGAGAGACAATAAACCAAAAGAATTAAAAACATCTTATTATCTAGGCTGCAAGTACATAAAGCATGCTAAGAGAACAGGCTGGAGAGTGAAGCAGTCTGGGCTGACAAAAAGTGTCACTCTTTTTCATATCTTACCTTGAATAAGAGGAAAAGCAAACAGGGAATTATTGAGTAGAAATTGGAGTAAACAAAGCAGTTGCAATATTTTATAAACATGAATTAMATTTATGCTGGCAAGCAGCTGGAATTCAAGGCTATTTTTGCCTTAGAATGGACAGTAACAGATCCCTAAGAATTAAGCAGCTTTTGTGCCATCCTTCTATATGAGATTTGCATTAAATTAGTAAATACTGAGACCAGAAAAATACTCCTTGCTGGTAGTTATAGTGATATGTCTGAATTACTTATAGTCATAAACACTGGAATTGTGCATATTATTCGGGTTGTTTTTTGTTTTTTTGGTTTTTTTTTAAAAAAAAAAAAGCCACCATCAGTCTACCTATTTTTAAATCTACAAAGCCTCCATACCTGTTCCTAACACAGAACATCATGGTAGGAATTTTTCTCTTGAATTATAAAAAATATTCAAATGTTCATTCCTGAATATTTAGCACACTATACAAGTATTGTATCAAGAGACTGATTGGGGATTTCTTTTGAAAATACCTTAAAGCTTATTTTTTACCTCTGTAAATTTATATTATTTATTGTAGCTCATGACACAGTGTGCAGTGTAAGGAATATCAAATCATGTTTCCTTGCTTAACAGTGGATGATTACTCTGGGTGTGAAGTGGAAGCATGGTACAGAAACATCCTACTATTACCACCTCTCTATATTTTGATTGGTTTCGTTCTTCTAAGGGGTATATTTATTGATTAATAMATGCTACCCCAGATCACTTATCTTTGAATATCTCAGACAGTAATTCAGGCCAAATTGTATTAGTATTAATTGCTACCACACCAGAAAATCCAAAGTATTTTTCGTTATTTAAAAAGAAAAATCAGTTTGAGGGAATATTGAGGGATTGTCAAGCAGAATATTTTAGTGAACCACTGAATTATACTGTACTTATCAATTTTGATCCATCTGCAAAATTCAAATTTTTAGATCTCTTAAGAAGTTCAAAGAATAATTTGAATCTGGCCATAAGATAAATAAGATCATCAACATCAAACACAGAATTTCATTCTAGTATTGCTCAACTATGAGGTCGAAAAAGGAATAGAATCCAGAAACATTGCYACAGAATTGTTTCTATATTCATCATTATGTTTTGAATACTAAGAGATATTACWGRGAGAGAAAACAGAAAAGGTACRTGAAAGAATATACGAKAACAYTTGGAAATTMACAGAAAATGTCACAGTACAAGAGRAGTAAAAAGCTTAAAACAAGATGCAGAGGATGATGTGGTTGCCATGTTTTCAACAACTTTACAAAACATTATTTCAGGAGATGCAAAAGTCCTTACATCAAWAGATATGGTTATAATAGGTATGAAAATGTTTAGTTTAAAARTCAGACACAAATAARAAAARTGAAARCTAYTRTTAKTATTTYTATTTTTAAGATGATTGRTGATTCACTAATGAAATAAATATCACATGTTTTCAAAGATACAATGCTTTAGGGAAAATAATATGTCAAATACAAATAATTATTCTCAGTACAGGAATGACAGTGCAAAATATAGCATTTTATTTACATGATTTAATAGTTCCTGTCTTTAGCATATAAAAAGATGCAAGACTAGCCAGTGACTAAATGTTCATTGAGTATTTTCAACTGAAAAGTCTCCCTAAAAAGTGTCCAGAGCAAATGATTCTTCAGGGCCAGATAGCAGAGATTTAYTATGGCAAGGCAAAAGGATCTCAAGTGTGCTAACACAACAAGCTTTCAGCTTCACACTGCAGAGTTACAAGGTGTCCCTGGCCATGGTGGGGGGATTGGAAGGTCTGAAATCATTTTATGATTCTGTGATTCTGATATCTGAATCTGAAATCATTCAGATTTAAGGTCTGAAATCATTTTATGATTCTGTGATTCTGTTTCCCAAGATACTTTAAAAGATGCTGGATCATAGATTTCTATATGTTATATTCAGCAGTGTATTTATATTTTCAACATGAATTTGCATTACCCTCTTCCCCTAAAATGAATTGAAAATATGATAGAGATCTGAGGTACATCCTAAAGTCAAGCAAAATGTATCCTAAAGTCAGGCAAAATTTTTATGTTCTTATGTTTATCTTATAGCCAGGATTTTGAAGCAGGATCAATACCTTTTGCAAAGTAATTTTTTGATCAGTCATTAGATGATACCTATATATTCTATTAAGAAAATACAAATTACTCTCATTAAAAAGAACCTATTGATAGTAATTTCAGATGAACTGCAGGTTAATAGCTAGCTATGTGACCAATGCAGCCAGTTTTCACTCATGCCAATGCAGGATTTACATATACCATGCATAACAATAAGTCTCAGACAATCAACAAAGAATGTGTTTCTCATTTGGATTCTGGTGTTTTACATTCTCTTTTTCAAGCCRATATGTGATCATCTACTCACAGAAAACTTGTATCAGAATCTGCTATCCTGTTGTCTCTCTCAGTGACCTTTGCATTCAAGGCAGAAGTTGCTTCCCTACATTAGAGTGGCTCCCCTCACCCAACACCAAAGCACACACATTTTTGTGCCATGGATGAATACATCATTGCTACGAAAACTTTTCTGTGTTTCCTGGCATCTCAGAGCTCACTCAYTGCATTTAAAAGGGAAAAGAGGAGCAAACAGGATTACCCCACAGAGYACCATTGCCAGCAAAGGTCTCCTTCAACAGGAGGGTACCTCTATTTAACCCTTTCTCACTTTGATTTAACAAATAGGCATTAGGCTTTATAAAAACCACACCTGTTTGTACACCACCAGCTATCCCAGTGCTGGTGCTAAGGCTTCTTTACCTTCTTTTTTCTCAGCTCCTTTGAGCTTCAGTCTCTCTGATCTCAGCTTGGATGAAGAGATCTGTTTTTTTCTTCAATATTGTGCCCCTCACAGCGGAGCCTGTTTTCACCTTTTTTTTTAAAGCTGCCTGGTTTAACACTTTATTTTCCAGATCTGTTGTCGCTCCCACCATAAGGATAAGAAGAAAAAGATTCTCTTTGCTCTTGTACTTGTTCACCCTATCAGATCCCTGTCTTTTTTAYGACTGCAGGTATGTTGCTGCTTCCTGCTGAGTCTCCAAGCTGCCCTCTCTGACACTGAGCTTGTGTCTATGGTCTTAGATCCCCAAAATCAGTGTCTCTGCTTTCCTAATCTGTTACTTGTTTGAAATACCATCTCCTTCAGATCTCCACTTTTCTGTGGGTGCTCAAGATTACTAATTAGTCAGCTGCTTTAATTACGCATCCTGAAGATATACTTTGTTTCTATAATTAACAGTATAATGTTCGGATAGTTACTAGACTGGCCACARTTCCTTCTCTATAATTTTGACAAAATAATTAAGGCAAAATAAAAGAAATATTTATTTTTATTCATATGAGCATGTCAGTCTCATGTTTTCACTACAATCAGAACTATTGTGCAGYGAATAACARAAGTAGCAAAAATAAGTTAAGCAATAATTTCTTCTTATTCCAAATTTACAGATAAACCCTTTTTCATTAACATGGGTCAGTCACTTACAACACTTTCATAACTCACTTCCTAGCCCAGATGTTTGCTCCCATAATCCTGAGAAAAGCACATTCCCCTACTCCAGCAATGCCCTACTGTTTTATGCTTTCAGAATTTTCATAAACAAGTCTCCACAAAATATCAGCAGAGTTGAGCTTAAATAAAGTCCTTGTGCAAGCACCAAATTAATGATAAGACACATCCAATTGTATCTGGGTTTGTCAGAGGTGAAGGGCAGCTCACACCTTCTTTGAGGCGCTGGGTGCAAAACATACAGGACTCATGTCCCACTCACACATTTTGAGTAAGGCTGATACACATTGCAGTTGTAGGCACACCAGCTGGATATGTTCAGTGCAGTTAAAATTTTGCTTTTTATTTAGAAAAATACACAATTTGAAAGAAAAAATATTATAAAGCTGAGTTCTTTATTTTTTCTCCCTTCCCTTGCATATTGATCTTGCAGAGAGACTATCTCCTCTGTAGCCTCATTTTTCAACTGTGGTGCCTTAGCTTAAATTTTCATTTGTCAAAGCATTTAGATTGTTGCTTCCATCTCTTTATGATATTGATTTGGACAATAGAAATTAGCCACACCATGCAGAGAAAGATGAGCCTCCTACTTATGAGATAATACTACAGTAGCAAAGATAAATTTGTGCTTGAGTAACTCAACGTTTTAAAAGATCTTAATTCAGTTCTAGCTCTGCCATGGTCTTATTATGTAATGTTGCATTATGTGTCTCTGTGCCAGATATTTATGGCTCAGTTGTACACATGTTTAACTTGCAGTTTGGATAATTTCCCCTAGTTTTTTGGAAGTGTACACATGTATAACATTATGCAAATGCAAGTTGGAGAGATCTGGATAAGGTTTTGCTTGTTGTATAGCACATGGGGATAAAGATCCCATTGCAGCTTATATGTACTAACATCTTTAACTAAATGTACTACTTTGATCTCAATGCTGCATTWATAAATGTTGGTTGTTTGCTTAATATCAATGTTAAAAGCACACATTTAACATCACACCACACAAAAAAATCGGAAGACTCCACATCCCTCTAGTTCCTTGCTATCCTTATGGTCAAAACATTTGTCTTCCTGTTTGCTTTAGTGACATTTCAGTTCCCTACATTTTGTTCTGGCAGTCCTGTGTACAGGGAAGCTTTTATTCTTTTCCTCTCTACCACACACCTCCATACTCCGCTTCCTTCACACACACCTTAAGCATGTTCAAGTTTTATTCACCTGGTGACCAGCTACACATTTCATTCTTTACAATACTCATGGGTTTAGTCAAAACATATTCTTAGACAGAAAGAAAATCTCCACCAAAAAAAATACAACCCTACCAAATTAACTTGTCCAAAAAAACCCACCCAAAACAGACAAACAGACAAAAAAAAAGGCAAACAAAAAAAGCAAACAAACAAAACAACGACAAAAAAAAGGCAAAAAACCAGAGAGATTTACAGATCTAGCCAAATACCCATTATTAGAACATATTTCTATGTAATTAAGTATTACAATTGCCAAAAGGAATTAATTTTTGAAGACATTTGTGTCTTGATAAAACTGCTGTTCAGACTACAATGTTGGTCAAAAATGGATCTCTTTTCTCATCTGGATTTACCATTGTCAGTATGCCCTTAGGGATTTACTTTTATTTTTCCAGTGTTTCATTCTGGTGAAAGAAATCACACTGAGGTTGTGATTCAGCAGACCAYGATACATAGGATAAACCGTGAGCTGTTCCAGTGAACTGCAAATGACCAGTAATATATACGATTACTTTTGTGCTTAAGATGAAGCTCTCATATTAAAGTATTTAACAAGGCAGAAGTGATTGATCTCCAACTTGGTGTCTTAGTTAAATATCTTGAGACATATCTTTAAAAATCAGTTGTTTTAGGAAATTCTTGTGTTATGCTGTGCTCACACAAACAAAATACACCACCTTAATTGCCACTTCGTGAACCTTCAAAACCAGTTAAGTCTGTGATTCCTCACTCAGTTAATGCAATTATCCAAACAATTTTTTTAACCTATCAAGTTCACTTCTATTTGATAAAAAACGTAATAACGGTTTACCTATTTATCAGTTTAATTTTCTGTAACTTAGAACTTTCATGTTRCAGGTTTTGAAGGCTATAAGAACACAGATATGTTCAACCCTTACAAGCTTAAAAACTATTCTGTTCATAAAGAGATAACAAAAATCTTTTTCATATTGATAATAGAAATATTAATGTTGATAATAATACACAGTGAAAACATAGKGTTGATTATGGCAGTAATAATGCATGTGTTTTCAACATGTTATTATATTGGTGGGATATACTGCAAGGCAGGCATATCACTAAATAATATAGCTAATGAAAGTTGTTTGTGTAAATCCCTCAGCCAACATTCCTCTGCACTGTTTGTGTAACAGGAAACATTCACATTTGGGAGTTTAAATGCCCAAGAGGAATCTAAATTCATCTGGCTGAGGCAGAAAAGAAACACAAAGGCAAGGGAAGGACTAAATCTGGTTTGAGCTATCGCTGCTGGAGTTGGAACAAAGATCTCTGTCAGTCTTCTCCAAAGTATTACAAATAGTGTAATCATGAAAATGCAGCAAGTGATCAATAATGAGGACCTGAARTCAATTTAAACAAGAAGTTATCCAGTTTAGATTCTATATATAATCATGAAATGTTAAATCTCCATCACTTACCCACAAATTGCGATCAATCAAACAATTGAATTGTATGCAACTCTTTGTCTAATACAGACCAATTTTGCCCATCATCTGCCAGTTTTTCACCATTTGAGCTTATTTATGTGATTAAATGAAAACATTTAAAGAGACATCACTGTATTTCTGGTGTAGCTGTTCCAACATCAAATGATCCAGTCAGGGGATGAGGGGAAAAATGCTATAAAATCAGTCACTTCTKCAGCCAAATTATTTATGGTTAAAACATGTTTGTCTACAGTCAGACTCATAAAGCTGTGTGATACACATTAAAGCACAGTTTGAATTTCAAGTGTAATAGAAAACTGGTGTTTCTGCAGATTTCAACAGGGTGTACAGAGAGAGTAGTGTTTTACATACAGCATTCTACAAGTATCCAAAGGGAGCAAACACAATGCCTAACAGAATGGATGGTAGATCCTGATATGGAATATATTAACATAAGTTCAAAAGCTTACYTTGGACACAAAACTGATATAACTTGGATAATCAGGATAAAAACAAGGTAAAAAGTATTTTGAAAAACGCTTCTGGACCAGTAACAAAAAGTGGAATATATGCAGGAAAAATACACCCAGATGGAAAAAGAAAAAACTCTTTTTGTTGTTTTTACCTTCTTTTAATTTCATTCCTGCTGAAAGCACTGGAGCACATGTCCCACAGAGGCTCCTGGAGATATTCAAGAACAATYCTATTCCATGTGCTCTAGGATGATCCTGMGTGAGCAGGSAGGTTGGACMAGATGACCAGCTGTGACCAAYCTGACCCATTCTGTGATTCTGTGRCATTTTTATGGTGTCTTGTGCTTTAAATGCTTGTATTAGCATTTTACAGGGATGCCAGGATATTTACTGGGGAATGTCACCACAGTCTGGCAATTTTGCTATGTATGTTCCCTTATGTATCAAGCATGATTTTGGTCTCTTTTCTAAACACCTTTMTTTGTTCCAGTGAAATCCTTCAATGTTTTGCCACAATGGTCAATTTTTTTTCTTTTAGTTATCAACTTCACATACCTGTCTCAAAATTGATACTGCAAAGACRTTTCCAGAGGAACTGTTCGGTCCAGCTGCTAGTATTTCAGTGATTRTATGTCGTGTTATAACTTTAAAAAGTCCATCTGAATTCAAGGATTCATGTTTTAACTGATTTGATGGCATTGTGGTGCACTATCTTCATTTTCTACCAGTCAGTAACCCTTAAAAAGATCAAATTTTGTAATAAAAAATAGAAAAATAGAATAGAAGTTGATATGTACTTTTATAAACATCAGTCTGTGATTGTCTTACAAATTCAGCGTTGTAAGTGTTCAGATTATCAGCTTGTGCTCCTAGCCTTTATGCATGAGCTATTTCTATTGCCACTGAGCCACTGAGTCGAACTTCAGGAGAATACTATTATACCTAATATTTAGAGGGAAGTTCCCATTTTTACCTGGCTGATAAATAAGAGAAAATGTTCTTTCTGCATGTTCTTTAACAAAACAAAACAAAACAAAACAAAAAAC
>NW_026623257.1:2793676-2825204 GCF_030028575.1 Malurus melanocephalus | reverse complement strand
ATACTATTATACCTAATATTTAGAGGGAAGTTCCCATTTTTGCCTGGCTGATAAATTAGAAATCACTGTTCTTTCTGCATGTTCTTAAACAAAACAAAACAAAAAAAAACAAAAAAAACAAAAACAAAAAAAAAAAAAAAAAAAACCACAAAAAAGGAGGGGGAGAACACCAAAACACCCCAAAACAAATCAAAATTTTTGAAGACCTTCTATCTGAATATTATTACAAAACTAATGTCTCTTCTTGATCACTTTAAATATATTAATATAGGCAGACACCAAAGTAATATGTTATATAATTAAATGATGGACACACTGCTGAGCATCATCACTGAAGAAAGCCACAAGTTCAGGTAGTCAGATTTGCTGGGCAACCGAGGGAGAGACAAATGAGGACTCGAATCATTTAGTCACAACATACAATCTAAAAATTTTACTTGTCTAAATCTGTGTTGAAGTCTGTTTCAGAAACATGCTGAGGTTTTGTCAATGATTTTCATTTTTTTTTGATAGCACTTTTCTGAGAGCAGATTATGGGAGAGAAAGGAAAACTGCTGTCTACAGTATGGACAGTAGTTTCAGAAAGCACAAAAGCAACTATATGTTCAGCTAGCTTCAGCAAAAGTTCAAAAAGTGTAATAGAGTAAAATAAATTCTGCAGAAAGGGATGAATCCTGGCATCACTGGACTGTACAGGAACATATTGCCTCACCAGCCATTGGAGTCATGGAACAGACATTTCAAATATGACCACCAGAAGCATCACATCTAGGGATTTAGAGTCACTTAAAACCATCCCCATTTAACAAATGGACCACTCAGAGCATGGTTTTTCCTTTTTACTAAGCCATGTGACTTTAAATTTCACATTTCACAGTTGCCCTCACCTGCAGCTCCTTTCACTTGGAGTTGGAGACTACAGGGGAATGCAGTTTCTCTAACATACCAGAGGAATCCCTTCCATTTTAATTCCCTAGAATGTAGCTTGATTGACTTGGTGTGTTGCTAGAACTTTTTGATCTTGCATGTGAACACATGAATATATAATTACTACTCATTCATGTGGGAAGGGGAAAACTCCATAATTTAAATTAGTTTTTTTTAATCTAATATACATAACAGTAAATTTAACTTCACCTGTGCCAAAAACATCCATATTTTGTATTAAAACTAAGGGATTTGGTACTTCTGATTTTCATTCATTATAGACTTTTGATCTTTCAGCAACCAAAGAAGTCTATATTTCAATTAAATGACATATCAACAAATGATGTTTTGGTGTCAGTTTAATGACAGTGACTCAAAAAACTCACTGAGCAAGAGTCATTGTGGCTCTAGATATTCTTAGATAGAGGGAAAAATATTACCCATGTTGAGAAGTATTAAATTACTGTGTTAGTATTACCTATAATTTTTGCAGAAACTAGTGAATTATTGCATAAAAAAACTTGTTTTTACATAATCTAATATTTTTTCATACTAAGTTTATGGTGAGTTACAAACAAAGCTTATTAGTTTATAACTATTTGTTCCATTTTACTGTGTGAAGACTCCAAATTTAAATTGTCCCCAGAAAACTCAGTCTGGGTGTCTGGATATGGAATTTTCTATACCCACATACCTCCACAGGCTGAGCTACCCAGCAGTCAATTGTGAAATACCCATGTGAATTCCTGTTAAAGGCCTCTTCAAGGCAGGTTTTCAGAAGCATTCAATATTTGACACCTACACTGCTTCATTCATTATGAGGCACTTTTCTGTTCCTTCAGCATAAACTGTTTGACTGGAGTGCTCACACACATTCAGCAGGAGATTACCCCAGAATATTGAGGCAACCATAAGCCTTAGCTGTATTTTACATCCACATTAGAATTTTCATGGTCAYAAGAATTAGTCCTAAAGAGATAATTACAGCTGGGTATAGAATGATAAATATTTCAGACAAAGTAGCTTACTGTGCAGATGAACATATTGTATTGGGATAGACTGAAATACATTTTAATTCTAAAATTACCATTTAAGAATATTAATTGTAAAACATTTCTTTCATCCTTGCTTAATGTTCACTTTATGAGCAACAACAAATGCTCCCATCATAATAATTTCCTGTAACCACACATAAGGTGATAAAGTGAAATAACCTAAAAGGCGAGTTAAATAGCCAAAGCTGATTTGTTCCAGTGTAATTTTACTTAACTACCTCACACCACAGCTTTTGACTGTGGTGACTAGTTAAAGATGGATTTGCTTGAATTTATGCATTTGGGATCAGTACTATAACTTCTCCGCAGGCATTCTTACCCCTTCTTCCTGTGGCATAAACCTATAGATTATTTGTGTGGGTTCCCTTTTCCTAGGATTTTTTTATTTTTTTCATCTGTCCCTTTCATGACAGCATATTGTCTTCAAGGCTAGTCACACAGAAGGTCTGCTCCTGAATACAGTGATTCTTAAATCTCTGTGATCTCATTCTATGGACACAGCACTGCACACACATCACACCTCTTCTCGAGAGCCTTCATAAAGGAACACAAAATTTGCATCAGCCTTAAAAAAAAAAAAAAAAACAACAAAACAATAAGAAGCAACATATATTGGATATTCTTAAAAGGATCAAACAAAATTTTAAAGAATAAGTGTGTTTAAAACCAGTAACTTGTTTTAAAACCTTCTTTGACTGCTTAGTGCTTCATTTCTCCATTGGTACAACGAAATAAGAGTACTGTGTCTCTTCCAGGACTGGTTCTTCATATGTCAAAGTGTCTTGAAACATTCCAGGAGTTTATTCTTTTGGGCTTCATTGGGTTTATAAAATTCTTATTAAAAATTGTTTGTTGCATCTTATTGGTGTTATATGTGGGAATCTGTGCTCATAATTGCCATTTCAGAGAGCCAGGCATAGAACAGATAATGTCCTCATCTTAATTCTGCACTTCAAAATTCTGCGTAGAACTTGTTCAAGACTGAAAGCATTAAATAAAACTGGATCTAAATCAGTTGGATTTTTGCTACAAAAGATATATACTTTAAAGTTATTGACTGATGTAAAGTGTTGCTCCCCAGGTGGGGTGAGAAATAGTGGCAAGAACCTATCAATTACATATTTCATTCTGATGTCCAGGGGCTGATAATTCATATGTTAGCTGCAGGAAATAAAAACAATAGATGACTAGGGCTGTCAAAACCTTGTTTGATTACTGTTTGAGTATTTCTATGGATGAAAAAAGCTCAGTAGGAGTAAATTTTATACTCAATAGATTTTAGCTATTATCATATATCCAAAATATATATTCAGATTGGGCTTTAGAATTTGCAGCAYTATTGTTGAGATAGGCCACTCAAACATGCTCTTAAATGGGAAAAATACATATTTTTCCTTTCCCCARCATCAGTATTTTGAAGCATAAAAGAAAGCTCAATCACCTGGTTTTCAGTGTCTAAAAATGTTTGCCTTTGAGAARTTTCTTTCAATTTGCATGCCTAAATTTACAAAAGCCAAACTTCATCATGCCATATGTGAAAGGATAGTAAAAAATTTCTATATGTGTGTTTTACCAGAGAAGTGAAATCTAATGCTTAGCAAAGAATATGACTGTTGGATTATTTTCAGAAAATTGTTAACCCCAATATGAAAAATGTACTTTTCTCTTAATTAAGAGAAACCGTAGGAACGAGAAAATATTGGTAAGTCTGAGCAGATATTGTTGCTACGATGCCCTGTAAGTTTTTAGTGAGTTTGAATTCAGTCAAAGTGAGTACAAATCCAAAGCTGCCTGATGGCATTTCAGCATCCTTGCTGAAATCTATAACAACTGCAGCATTCTTTATGATTGAAGCCACTTGTTTGTGAATTCAGTTACACTGCACACTTGTTCTCTGATGAGAACAAGCTCTCCTGTTCTATGAGATAAAATATCTCAAGCARCARTGRCTGATGAGCCCTGTCATAGATATARAAWTAATCCCTMGTGTCTGACTTGGAGATTAGAACGCTATGAACATATGTAGCTGCAAATTGCAATTTATTAATTAATMTTGATTCTCTTACTATTGGCACATATAGACAATCATTACTTCTATTTGTCAAAGCTTAACATGAGTTTACCTTTGAGCACTTGTTCTGATACAACTGTTAAGCACTAGATTTTGTATGTGCAAGTGCCAACACTCAATTAAAAGTCTGGCAGGGCTTTTTAATCAGTCCTTAAATTGTGTTAAAAGTAAAGCAACACACACAAATGTCGCACTAGGACTACTTTGTAACATATCATGCACTACTTCAGACAGCAACCAAGAAGATCATGTATGTGATTTAATTATTTATTACACAGATGTATTGGAATAGATGTTCCTCATCTCCACCAATGCCTCATCTCGAGATAAAAGACTAAATTCAAATAGCATTGATTGCTCAAGAGCAAGGAACTTGAAAAATGACAAATACTAAAAAATACTAATTTCAAATACTTCTCTGGCTCCTAAATGATGGAATACATTTATTTTAAGCTTTCCAAGATATTCCATTTGGCACAATGAAGCAATTAGAGAAATTTTCACACTAAAGGAAATTTTAGGGAAACCATCTGTAATGAAGGCTGCAAGGGAGAACTGAACCATCACCTCAGCTATGAACAGCAGTATTGCTGAAACTATTCTACTTGAGGAGTTTGGTGTTCAAATGGTAAAAGCAGCACAGCATGGGGGCACAGATATTTTGTGTAGTATTCCTTGTCATACTGCTAATTTTCTGCAGTCTCTAGTCTCTGTTTGAGACTAGGTAAAGGGCACAATGAATCTTCTGTCAGCTCTTGACTTTTTTGGTGTTGCCTGAAGAGGTTGACACTCCATTGTGCTGCTGTCAGTCCTTAAAAGCCTGAAAACTTTGATAGCAAAATTCACAAGTGTTAAGTGCTGGGCAAACTTGGTTAGACAATGAAAGTGAAAATGAGAGAAATACAGGATTCTTTTTTACTAAGATATTTTGCTGTTGTACTCTGAAATGGAAAAATAGGAATTACCTATTCTGATTCATCTAGATGAGATTCAAATTTTAAGGTGCCCAAGTACTTTATTTGCAGCCTTAGTCAATGTTCAAAATGTTTCATTCAAATCCTAAGTTAAGATAATGCTCCCAAGTATTGTCCAGCTTTCCAAATCATGAATATTTTGGACTGTTTGGCTTCTGTAGGTGGTGCTTTCAGGGTGATTGCAATAAATTAAATATGTATTTGAAATAGATGATGRCAACTGAAAAATAGAATTCCAAATGCTAACACAATTCTCATTGCTTTAATGCATTGCTGAGTTCACTAGGCAGTTTGCTGACATGCACAGATTGAAGATTACTGCTAAATGTGGCACATGGCTTCCTCAAAACATTCTTCAATCTTACTTGGAGACAGTGAGAGGTACATCATGCTAACCTTYGGTATTTGTAACCTTCCAAAGTGTATCTTGCTTGCAACTAAATTCTCAATAACATAGTATTCATATCCCATATCCAGTGATTTAAAACATGTGCTAACTGTAAATGCACCTTTACAAACCATGTAGTAAATAGTTTTGAATTTTATTTTTAAAAGCATCATCAGCTGAGGTTTTATAATTCYATACYTGTTACAGCCAATAAAGCAGGTAGAATTCTCTCTTTTTTCTGATTATTACTTTCTGGGTTGCTAATACACAAAGAATCAATCTTTCACCTCCCCATTAATTCCAGTTCAGCAACTTCCTGTCCTAACTGATATGTAGAGCTGCTGTGTGTGTCAGACAGCTGGTTTTCACCTGACAGAAGATAATCCCAGGGCATTTCCCTTTTGTATATGGACTTTGCATTTACAAAGCCTGCTTAAGTGTAGTTATCTGAACCTCTAAGATTAAAGTAGGGCGCCTTTCTGTCAGAACTAGCCATAACAGGTAAAATGTTGTTGTGCTGGTTTGGGCTGGAATAGTTAGCTTTCTTCATTGTAGCTGGTATGGGGCCACATTTTGGATTTGTGCTGGAAAAAGTGTTGATAGCTCAGAGATGTTTCCATTATTTCTGTGCAGCGCCTGCACAGAACCAAAGACTTTTCTGCTTCTCACCCCAGCCTACCGTGAAGGAGGCACAAGGAGCTGCAATGTGACAGCCAGRATAGCTGACCCAAAMTGACCAAAGGGATATTCCACACTCTGTGGCATCATGCTCAACATATAAACTGGAGGGAAATCCCACTGCTTGGGAGCTGGCTGGATGTGAGTCAGCAAGTGGTGAGCATTTGATTGTGCATCTCTTGTTTCGTCTGTTCAGATTCTTGTATAATCATTGTTTTTATAATTTTTTCCTCCCTTTTGTGTTCTACTWAATGGTCTTTATCTTAACCCACAAATGTTCGCACTTCTACACTTTCTATTTTCTCCCCCATGTCACCAAAGGGGTCTGAGCGCTGGCTGGGGTTAAGCCACAGCAGATGTATTGGTAAAAACTGATATTGTAAAAACTGATATCTTCCAATTGAAACAAAAATAAGGATCTAAGRAACTCTGTTGAAACAAAAGATTCGAGTCCACCCCCAAGAACAGAAGGCTGACTGCACGGAGTGTCAGAGCTGCTCAGAAAAATGCTGCCATCCAAACCCAGCTAACCCTGCTTGCCCTTCAGTATGAACATACGAAAATTTGTTACAGTTGTGTGCAGTCTAGAACATGTACCTGGGAGAGAGCTGGGTTGGAACTTACATTTTAAAAGAGTAGAATGTTTATTTAAGTTCATTTATATTGGCACTACAACTGGCATATGGTTTACAAATACTGGGAGACAGCTGAGTGCTCTTTTGGTGAGGTTACACAAATGTTCGGGGTTATTTTTAGCTTTCTGATGTAAGTGCTACCCTGGCACCCTTGGGCACTAGTACATAAGCAGTAATGTATGATAAGAGTTTCTAAAGAGAAGCTCTACACATGTGGGTGATTTGGGTCTGATTTTTTTTGTGGACTAGGAGATGTGAAAAACATTGCTCTCAGTCATCTATAGTTTAATGCCCTGTTTTCTAGTTTCCCTTTTAAACAGTATCYTTTTGGCATTAGCTATGATAGTGTCAGTTATAGCTACAAACAAATGTAATTTTAAAACAAAATTAAAAATTAGTATTAATAAGAAAAAATCCCCAAATTGTATTGTCTAAATCTCTTGACTGGGAAMGCAAGAATCACTGAAATTATTGTCCTTTATTCAGACTTTACCTACCTAAATAAAATAGCATTTTTATTTTAAATGYAACTGCTTGTATAAGTAAAAGTTTGGAAACCTGCCTATCAATTTATATTCTGCTGGGTAGATGTAGAGTGCATTTTTCTCAGCAGGACAAATAAGCCAGTGCAGATATGTGTGCTTTCATTTCCCAAACTAGCAACACAATCTAAACCAACCACCCCCAGATTCTTCACAAAGAAGTTAAAGCAAATTTATTCTGCAAAATAATACCAAATAACTTTCTTTGATATTATTACCACAAGTAGCAGCCCAGAATTAAAATGTTACTTAATTTTTTTTGCATGGTTTACCTTTATAAGGATATAAAATTAACAGGRTGGTAGGTAACACCAGCAGGCAATAAACCTCCCCAGCCCTCCTGAAATCCATTCCAGTGCTGAGAGTCTCTTGTTTGATCTTGCAGGAGAGGGGGGAGGTGAAGGGCAATTGGAAGGGGACAGCTCTGCTTACCAAGAAAATGGGAGTAAAATACAAACCCAAATATGGTACAGCAACCTGTGACAATAATGAGTACCAAAGACTCCTTTTAAACAGGGTGTTGTGGAAAGTGAAAAGGATCAAATATATAATGTACCTGTATCTGTATGTAGTTTTTTTGAAAGGGTTGTCTAGCAGAACTCTGCCAAATACTTTTAGTGTGGGTATGATTGATGCTAACAAAACCACTATTTTTGTGCCACTGCTTGTATGAGTTCMCCAAATCAAATTTAAATGTATTAGTGAGATGGCAAATGTCTCTGTGCTATTATTCCAGTCAGCACACCTGCTTCCCTACTCTAGCTATGCCAGAAAAGTTGAAGGGTAGATCAGAGCTGGTGTAATTRTCACGGTGGTTTGTTTCAGCTGTTTTACCACCCACATCATGCACAGATCAAAGGACTTTCAGGAGAATATTGAGTTCAACTTCACACATTTTGCAGATGCTGAGGCAGAGGTGATTCTCCTCACACTGTGAAGCAGCCCAGCARCAAGGCAGTGATTAGATCCCTCGAGTTCCCTGCATCAGTCCAGCCCCAAACTCCTGGGGTCACAGGAGCTGGAGCAATGGCTGAGCCAAGCACATCCACATCCAGAGCAAAAGGAGGAGCAGGGCAAGAGATGAGCACTTACCCAGGACAATCAGTGCAACACTGAGCTGGCCTGGTGGTTATCAGAACAAGTGTGACACAAATGTGGGGAGAACATAGGAAATGGCCGGGCACTGAGGATGAGAACAGATCAAGTGTCACATGTTAACACACCAGTGTGCACATTTGCATATAGTCCAGACACCCTTTCTGCTTTGTCTCTGAATGCAAAGAAAATGCACTTAAAGCAATGTCTCCCAAATTGCCTTAGGTCAACATCAAGTATCACATACACAGCGACTTTTCYGAGGGCAGCTGCTGAAACCACTTTGATAGTTCCTTGATCCACATGCAGATAATCCAAGCAAATCCATCAAAGTTTAGACTTGTCTGCTTTTCTGCTTAGTGGGTATCACCATACATGATTCAAAGCTCATTTGTCATCCTCCATGCAGCTGATTACTCCTCTGCTGTTATTCTTCTGAGGGTGTTTTGGCTAGTTGTTTGAATGCATATTACTAGTCTACATAGATGCTGATACTGATTTGACTCTGGGCATGACAATAAATTACAACATGTAAATATATAACAATAAATAAACTYTTTCCAACASTGCCTGTYAYACATGTGCATCAAGTGAAACAACASCTTGACATATCCCACAAGCAAAATTTGCATAGTCATTTCATCAAAGTGAATGCATACCACTYACTTCCTTGAAAATGACAGGGAATCCAGACAGAAGGTTTGATGTGTCGTTTATCAGCTTCCTGAATTGTGGCATAGTTAACTGTATCTTTACTTTCCTGAAGTTTTACATGTTGTACTGCTCTGGCATGAATTGTCCCAGGGCTTAGAGACATTTCAAAGACACATTTACTATATTAACAATTCCCTTTACTTTAAAATCAGACTACAGAACACAGTAATACCTCTTAAACATCCAACACATGCACATGCCTGCAGTCACCTTCAGTTGTCTAAAATATTTAGAGCTTAGTGACTAAATTTCAAACTTGCAGAGGGGTACTGATCTTAGACATAATCAGCTCATTGATCCAGTTGGAATAACACCACACACTTAAAAAAATGAAGGTTTCAAATTCATCTTGAGGCCATATWATTGCTAGATGTGATGGGGTGGTAACACACGGTAGAAAGTGAGTAAAGAACCAGGAGTGCCTCTTTTGGCATGCTCTGCAGTTAGAATATTTTAGGCATAATGWGAAACTGTGTCTCAGTTAAAAATTCAATCAAGAGACAGAAATTTGTAGGAAATCTGGCTTCATTAGTTCATTAGCTGCTCACAGAACCCCTTGTTTGCACTGAGCACATATTGCAGGCATCAGAAGTATTTGCAGAAAATCTTCTGTTTCTCCAAGCTGAGGATCTGCTGTGACTGCACCACCCTTCCCTTCCTCCAGCATTTGCCCGTTAATGCAACTGCACTCTTGTACATTTAGCTCCAAGTGATCCATAGAGAATCTATCCACAGAACAAGCAAGACAGCAAACACAAAGGGAAAAGGCTAGCAGGGAATGTTATTACACATATACACTGTAAAGGGAATATATTGAGTTCTGAATGCAATTTCTATGAATAGCAAAATTAAAATTAAATTAATTTCATTATTTATGCTTAWAAATCTCCAGCCACAGAGAATGAAGGGAAGATCTAAGAATATTATGACTATCTGGCTGTACAACTCACTCAGCTATTTTCTTGCTTGATGAGACTACAGCAGCTGGATTTTACATTTGAAAGTGACATGAAAAATCAGAACCCAAAGAGGAATTTTAGTCCATCAGCCTACTGCTGTGCTCTGTCTGCTGCTCCCTAAATGCAAGCCATATAATTTGTTTCAGAATRGCTGATGTGTTAAATAATGCAAACTTTAAATGCAGAAAGGAGGCAAATGTAAACATATAATCTTTTTACAGTCATTAAAATTCTTTTCTATTTATGCTGACAAGGACAGCTTGAAATACACATTTTCATGAAGGCTACCACTGCATTGTGGCAGAGGCCACAGCTGAAATCAGCTGTGTTAGTTACTGCATGAGCACACAAAAGTTACCTCAAGAATTACCATCTAATTAGAGAGAAGGTAAGAGAAAATAAATAAATGTATATTTATTTTTACTCTACATGTAAAAAGGCTTTCGAGCTTCCTCAAAGAAACTCTTCATGGGCTAGCCATTGAAAGCTTTACTTGCTGAGGTCTAAGTTCCATTTTRACTATGGGAACTTAAAATTTCCACTGAAATGTGTGAGAAGCTCCATACCTTTATGGGAGTTGTAGTCCAGAAATATTTGTGGACTTTGTCTCCAMAGTCATATAGCAAGGCAAAGRGARCTAACTSYRYRYSYSWGARRRRKMTCMSAKWWYWMYACWCTMTMWSYMAGCCWKCYYYYTYMTYWRTACCAATAATATTTGTAGATCACAGTCAGAATTCTTCATCTCCATGGAGCTAATTAAGACAAAGTCTGAGTTCTGCTACATGGTGCTCAGAACTAGCCATTACCAAATTCATTAATATTGTAATCTCAGAACCTCTCAGACAGCAACGTCAGTGTTTCAGGTATGCAGAAATGTAATTTTTTTACATTTAATATTCAATATATTTTTATTAAGGGTATACTAGGCTATGTATCAGTATATACTTTCTATTGTTGAAAGGATGCATTTCACTGGAATCATGAATGCGTCTTCTTGCTCATGTAAGAACAAAGGGATTTTAAATCAATAGCTATGTACAGCAGCAACAGTGATCTCTTACGTCACCCCATTTTGAATCACTGGAGCTTGTAGATCAGCAACCCAATTTGAATGATGCAAGCAGAGACAGCTCAAGCTCATATATTCCTCAGCTCATCAGCTCATCTTGTCACATATAACATCATGATTATGAGGATTTTAGTTATTATTACTGTCCTGATACTTTTTTAAATAAATATTTTATGTTCCTTGCACCACTTTGTAGATCTGGTGTCAGATTTTCCAAGAGGATGCAAATCAGTTTCTTCCCAGTGTACCATGAGTTGTGGCTTGCATTGCTGACCACTCTTTCAGAGCAAGGAAGGAGATTTTCTTGGCTCTCCCTCACTGAAGAATTCAGCCTTCAGCCACCTCGTGCAGAAACCACTGTGTTACAGATTGTATCCATGCTCATGTCGAAGGTTAAGCTGAAGTACAGGCTTCAATTTGCAACCGTGGCTGGCTGCACTCCCCATTCAGACCCCCAAAAGAGGCACCTAGGATGCCTTCATACGCAAGAGGTGATTTCCTTATTAGTAACTGTGGCCAGTGAAAGAAAATGTGTCTGGCAGGAAAGTGTATGTTTGGATTCTGGGAGAGACGACCATCTCCCCCAGCTGAAATGTTCTCCCTCTGTGGACTAGGGAGTGCTGAGTAGGGATGTGCTTATAAATCTCTCTGTGTCCCCGTTTCTCTCTCTTGGATATTTAGACACCAAACTGATAAGCTCAAGACCCTTTCAATGTATGAATCTTCTACATTTTTCAATTACAAACATGGGTCCTTGGGAAGGAGCAGAAACAAAGGGGCCTCATTTATTCTCAGCTCGTTGTTCCTTTTCTGGAGCCACTTGACAATTAAATGGAAGCCACTTGAATTAAGAAATTTGCAGCACTGCTTCCTCTTAAGCAAATGCAATCAATCTCTCCACAGCTCTTCAGTTAAAGGAAATCAGTGTTTAATGCAAACTGCCTTTGTCTTTGCATTTTGTGCATAAATTTCTGGTTGGTAGAAAAGGTTAAGTACCTTTCCACTAGAATTTAATTAAATCACTCTGCCAAACTCTTACAGTGTATCAATGCTAAATTACTCCCAGTGTCCGTTGCTTTGTCTCTTGGTGTTTATATTAAACAATAGCAACCAAACACCACTCTGATTCAAAAAGAACCCCACGAAAATAATGTTTAAATACATCTGAAAAATAGACCCAGAAGATGACAAAAAGCCCAGTCAAGAACAGTCTTTGTGTTTATTTCTCATCCAAGGTCTAGATTCRTTCATACATTCTATAGACAAGACCTCTGTACCAAGGAAAAACTTCAGGGAGTGAGACCATKTCCCATCATGATGAACAGGTCACYGTCTGATTTTGGTCCTGYAATTTGAAAGACTGGGAGAGAGGGSTTTCCTAGTTTGTTAGAAGTCATATTTCTGGCTATATCTGAGACATCAAACTGTACTCTGTTAGATAAAGTATATGTATATTATACAGCACAGAGAATTTTTCCACCTTTCCTTGATAATCGGATGAAAAAGATGAATTTGATGTAACTCCAAGTACTGGCTTTGGCAAAGCAAGACCACTTTACCAGAATGCATTTATGTTTCTTTGAAAAGCATTTTAAAGTGTCTGTAGTCACTTATATAGGCAATGAAATACTGTGCTTATTCCACTTAAAAATTGGGATGGTACAAAGTCAAATTATACTGTCAATAGACCAGTGAAGGAAATTAACCCATATAAGCAATTAATAAAAAGACACACATCCCATAATTATGCTCTACTGAAGGACTGAAAGAGATGTGTCAGTATAGTTTATGAGATGACTCAAACTGGTGAATACAACATGGAAAAAGGTATATAAAAAGTGATGTAAATGAAATGAGATTGTGATAATGATTTCATAAATTAAGGTAATAAATAGTAACACCATTGATCTATTCTTCTTCAGTAGTAGATGATAATATGGTCTAGACTCTGTGTTCGAATTGAGATAAGGGTAGAACTGACAACATAAATATGGCAAGAACTGTATGAGGTTAAGAAACTGGCATTGCAAAAACAGAGAAGTCAGGCAGCGTCACTGTGGTAATAGTAACAAAAAAAATTCCAAATGAGGAAGCTATTTTAAGTTTAAAAAAAAAAATAAACTAAACAGTATGTTTTAAAGGAGCCAGGCATTGAAATATATATATGGACCCAATGATCATTAACTGGACTCTCTTTGCCTTAAAATAATAATGAAAAAAAATTATCGTATCCGTAATTCAGTTTACTTTATTGGGGAAAAAACACTCTGAGAAATTAAGGAGACTGAAAAGTTCAAGGATTTAAACTTCAAGTTTCAAATAGAAAGTACAAACATTTTTCTGGAAGCTGCCTTAAAATACGAAAAATTATTCAAGGAGGAGTTGAACACAGGATGAATAATTTCCATTCAAAAGGAAGGCAAAAATGCAGAGACATTACCACTACTACTACTGCTACTACTGCTACTACTACTAAATAATAATAATAATAATAATAATAATAATAATAATAATAATAATAATAATAATAATAATAAACAACCATTTTGGAGGTCAAAAAGTTTAGGAGAAAAGTATGGTTCAGTAGAAGTTAGGCTGAAATAAACCATGCTAAGAATATTAAAAACAATTACAAAATGTCCATAATTTACATTAATTAAGAAGGTGGAAGGGAAGACAGACCATTATGTAGTGACAATGAGCATAAAGGCAATATATGAATGTCTGCAAGTGAACATTTTACCTCAGCTTTTAAGCAAGTGCAATTCTGGACCTGGGGCACAAATGAAATGTTTTGTGGGAATGTATGTTTGAACATGGGAATTATCAAAACTGATGCCAAAACAAAGCTCAGAAGTTTTGTGTGCTAAGACTGAGACAGGTGGATAKGAAAATAGCATTTCTAGAATTCTTGAAAGAACATATTCCTAGAAATTTTGGGGAAATGTGAATTTTGATGACCCATTTAATGGGGAAGGGGGAGCAGCACTATAAGGTACAGGTTAAGTAAAGCTTCCTACATGTTTGCAAGGCCCTCTCAAAGTATTATACATAATAAACTTGCAACCAAAAGGCAATTAATATAGCTTCCCTAGTATATAAGGTTTAAATAAATTCTTGAGGAAAACTAGTATTTTTTGGTTTGTGATGAAGCAGGCTAGTCTAATAAAATTGCCAATATTTAGATAAAATAAAGAATTTCATTTGCACTTCATTAAGGTTTTTAACACTTTAGGGGAGAGAATCAACTTGCAGCACACGATCATGAGACAGATAAGATTTATAAGGTTGACAGACACTTGAGTGATAAGGTGCCTTTTGAAGGAAGCTTATTAGAATTAAGTTAACCAACAAAGACATTAAGTTTTACCAGAAAGAAGATGCTTCAAGGTCAATGCAGGTAGCAGATGTGGTAGAATATCTCTCTGAATGGCTTGAGCACACAGTTCAGTCCTGTTCACARAGACCTTCATGTTTTTACAGTGCCACAGCCCAAAATTCATTAACARTTTTACTCTTCACCTAGATTTTAAAGTAAGAACTTGCTACTGTAATGACAAAATGAAAAGAGCTTACCCAAGGAASACTGACAGAGGAAATAGTGTGCACTTAATTATGCCAAATTCCACATTACACAGTGGCTTCAAAAGAAAGTCAGGAGATAATACGATCTGAAAAACATAAATTCAAATTTCATGACTGTAATGTGGACAATAGAGAGGAAAATGAGACCTCAGCACCTTAACATAAATTAGGCAAGGTAATTCCCAGTAGATTTAGACAAATATCTGTATCAATATACTTAACATTAATAACACCCATCTGCTGGTATTCTGATTGCACAGGTATGGGAATATGTATTTAGGTTATTCAGGAAAAGGATACCTTTACAAGAGTGGATTAACTGTTTTGTAGTTCAATCCTAAAGGAGGAGAAGGCTTTGACTGGTCTCTGTGTAGGCACCAAGTGATTAAGCACGAGGAAGAAGGAAGTTAAAAGATTAGGTTGATGCAAAAGAARTGATTGCAAACTGACTGGAAATTAGATGGTTTCTAGATAGTAGAGCAAAAAAGGTGTACAAATTTCCCCATAGGACTGGAGCAGGTGGATGGGGAAAGAAATTTAATATCTTTTCAAACAAGTATTTAATCACATTATGGGAATTATACCAGAACAAGTACCAGGACCCTGAGCTAAGGACTCTGCCCCTGTGTCTTTACTCTTTATTGTTAAACAGTGAATGCCTCTGACATAAAACAGACATTTTACATATGACAGGACTGCATGAAACTGCTGCATAAAAACAGAGTGCATGRAGAAAAGGACTTTTGGTATGTGAGGCATCTTTTAGTTCCTTGGGGCACACAGTTCACGCTGACTGGATGCCAGGTACCCAGCAATGCTGCTCTATCACACCCCTGCTCAACTGGGCAGGGGGAGAACATATAACAAAAGGCTCRTGGGTTGAGATAAGGACAGGGAGGGATCACTCATCAGTTACCATCAGGGGCAAAACAGTCTCGATGCCAGGAAATTARTTTAATTCATTACCAGTCAAATCAGAGAAGGATAATGAGAAATAAAAGCAAGTCTCAAAAGCACTATCCCCTCACCCATCTCTCCTTTCTGGTCTCAATTTCACTCCCAAAATCCTTCCATACAAACCCAATACAAGTATTCCTCAAAAAAGACTGTTTTTTTTTGCAAGGTGACTCATTAATTCTCTGATGAAAATTGCAGACTTACTGATGATAAACTGGATTTCATTTAAGATCACTGGAAATGGAACCCGCATAATTTGTATCTTCATAACCACAGAAAATGAAGCTTTTCAGTTTACCCTAATGGAAGGCAATTTATATTCATTGAAGGGAATGTCTGAAAGGAACAATATGTTTAACTTGCTTTTTTCTGCAGAGCAGGACAGCACATAATGCTTTGTACAACACTGAGCCAAATAATATATAAATGACTGAGGTGCAAGTTCGAAACCATTCCTCGATAAAATTAAGAGATGGTTTTTCCAAGGGGAAATTAATCATGCTGTTACCTAGTTGTGCTCAACTTAACATGTGTTTTCAGTTTCCACACACATATTTCTTTTCTAACTTTCAGAGATTAATTGCCAAGCTGAGTCACAGCCTTTTTAACCTAACTGTAAACCTTCACATGCTTTTGTGACTTTTCTGTGTGCTTTGGGTTGCTTGTCTTACTTCTCAACTTCATGGAGCCACAGATACCACTGTGAGACCTTCTACACTGCTCTGCTTCATAAGCATTGTGCACRTTCCACTCAACCATTCTACCTCTCCTTCAGACTCATGCTATCCTTCYGCACTTTGCAAAATAATTAAAATATTTCACCCAGAATTAAAKGCAGTTGGTAAGGAAGACAATCAGGTTTGCATCCTCCTCTGGCCTTTACRGTTTAACCGACAGTGAAAAATATAAACGTTTGTGTAACAAACACCSCTTTTACAAACTGCATTAGTGTTGTGGATAATTCCCCCTACTGAATATACACAGGAAAGTCATAACAGTCATTATTTACTGCTTTAGTCTCCCAAAGCATTTGGCCATGGTCCACTTCCAATATATTCCTGAAAGTAGTTGTCTTTTCTTTTTCTAATGAAGATTTCAGAAATAGAAGATTTCAGAAACCACAAGACTCATTTCTAGCCCATGGTGAGCTTCAGTCACCTGTAACTTTCTACCACTTTTTTTTGTTGTTTTTGCTCTACTTTCAGAGCATGGGTTCAAATTCAGCCTTAAACCAAAAATTCTCTAGTAAGGTGTGCTGGTTTTGGTTGGGGTAGAATTAATTTTTGCCACAGTGGCTAGCACAGGACTATGTTTTGGGTTGTACTGAGCACAGGGTTGATAATCCAGAGATGTTTTTGTTGTTGCTGAGCAGAGTTTACACAGAGACAAGGCCTTTTCTGCTTCTCATGCATGTACTCTGGCAAGGAATTTGGGAGTGATTGGCAGGTTGGCAGGACACAGAGCCAGGACAGGTGACCCAAACTGACCAAAGGGATATTCCAGACCATGCGATATCATGCACAGTATATAAAGCTGGGGGAGTAAGGATGAAAGGGAGGGATGTTTGGAGCGATGGTGTTTATCTTCCCAAACAGCCACTGAGTGATGGGACCTTGCTCTCCTGGAAATGGCTGAACACCAACTTGTCCATGGGAGGCAGTGAATTAATGCTGTGTTTTGCTTTCTTTGTGTGCTTGACTTTTGCTTTCCGTGTTAAACTGYCTTTATCTCAACTCACGAGTTTTCTATGTTTTAACCTTCTGATTCTGTCCCTGACACTGAAAGTGAGAGAGATGCTGCATGGGGCTTTGTTGCTGGCTGGAGTTAAACCACAGTATTCTTCTTAATTTGACAGGGTAAGCTCCTTAGACTCAGTTAATTAGAAGTTCAACAAATACAGATTTGACATGAACTATCTCATTAGGCAAAAAGTATAGTTTGGTCATTTATATTTTTCATCAATTCATATTACAGAAACACAGAATAGTTGGGGTTGAAAGGGACCTCCAGAGATCATCTAGTCCATCCCTGCTGATAAAGCAGGTTCACCAAGAGCAGGTTGCACAGGATMATATCCAGATGGGTTTTGAATATCTCCAGAAATGGAAACTCCATAACCTCTCTGGGCACTCTGTTACAGTGCTCTGTCACCCTCACAGCCAGATGGTATTTCCTCATATTCAGATGGAACTTCTTCTATTTCAGTTTGTTCCCCTTACCCTTTATCCTGTCACTGGGCACCACTGAAAAAAATTTTACCCCATCCTCTTGACACCATCCATTAAGGTATTTGTATGCATTGATAAGATCCTCTCTCAGTCCTYTCTTGTCCAGGCAGGCCAATCCCTGTCCTGCACTGGAGCATGGGATTCTTCCTCCCCAGGTGAAGAGCCCTACACCGTTGGGTTGAACGTGTAGGGTTGAACTTCATTAGGTTCCTCTCTGCCCTATTCTTCACCCTGTTCAGGTTTTACTGGATGTCAGCACAGCTTTCAGGTGTATCAACCACTTGTCCAAATTCACGACCATGAGCTTTGTTCCCTCATCCATGTCAGTGACGAATGAGTTGAAGAAGACTGGACCCAGTACCAATTCCCATGAAACACCTGCAGGCCTCCAGCTACCCCTTGTGATGCTKTTTATCACCCTCTGGGATCTGTGTTTTAGCCAGCTCTCAATCCACTTCACTGTCCATTTATCTAACCCTCACTTCCTGAGCCTCTTTAGGAGGATGTAATAAAAGACAGTGTCAAAAGCCGTGCTGAACTCAAGGCATGCTGCTCTCTTTTCATCTACCCATTCATTCCATCATAGGGGCTATCAGATTGGTCAGCCTTGATTTCCCCTTGATTRATCCATGTTGGCAACTCCTGGTAACCTTATTTTCCTGCATGTGCTTAGAGATGACATCCAGGATGAACCATTCCATCAGCTTTTCAGGGACTGAGCTGAGACTGACTGGTCTGATCCCCTTTATTCCCCTTTCTGGAGGCTGAAGTGACTTTGGTTTTCCTCCAGTCCTCAGGCAACTCTCCTTTTTGAAGGTGAAATGTGTCATAGCAATAATATCTACCAGGTCCCTCAGAACTCGCTGTGGGTGTCAAGTTTGCCTAAATTATCTCTAACCCATGTTCTTCTAACACAGGAAAAGTCTTGTGTTTTATAGAACACRTGAGACATTGGAGGTATGTATGCCAGCTGTGAAGTGCAAGGCTGACAAAAGTAATGTCTTTCCAGATACTTGAAAGTGTGTGTGAATCAATGTAGGAGAACAGCATTCTGATATTCATGCTGAATAACATTTAGGAATGAAATGCCTTAACCCCTTGAGGGTGTCTTTAACCTTTTAATCTTTTAATTACAGTGCATAACAATCGGATCTTCTAGATGGCTTCTCAGGTGTGAAGGAAGCCTATGTCACAAGACAGTTGTATCAGAAAGTCTCTTCTGTCCTGATGTAACCAACCTGTCAAACTTTTAAACTATTAAAGCCATCTACAATTTTAATCAACAAACTGTAAGTATTTTATAATGAAAATTAAAACATTGCATTTCAAGATATTCTTGTAAAATATCAAGTAGTATAGGATCATAATCCTTCACTTAGAACAGTGGCATTTCAAAACTAATTTTCAGATTTATTTTCTTTCACCTGCTGGCCCTAATGATATTTAGTTGCCTGAATGGAGATACTTCCTCCATATATAAATGAACTTTTTAAAAAGAGAATGAGCACACTGATTCAAGATGATAAAAATGCCAAAAGACAGCACATTTTCTATTTCTGAGTTCAAAGTTCAAGTCACTCCAAAAGCTAACACTGTGATAATTTCAGGAAAAAATGACTGAAGATCACCGGCAATGAAACTATTTTCTTCTTAGTGCTTTAAAGCAAAAAAGATCTTAAACTGAAGAGTAAAAGCAGAAGTGAGCAKCAGAAGTTAAATTTGTATGTGTGGGAAACTGAAAGATAACTATTGGAGTAGTTATAATCCACTAACATTTTATTTACTTTGACTTGCATTGAAATAAAAGGTCTTCCAAAATAGTGAAATGACCTTTCTCTGTGCAGCATAGCATGGAAAGGCATCAAATTCTGTAATTAACTTTTAACAAGATTTGAGTTTCATATGATCAGTAGCACTTGTATTACTACAAATTAAATAAAAATATTAGCTTGCATCTCAAAGTATCTTGAAGAGGTACGTATCATGTGTCCTACAGGACATCGACTCCTGAAATTTTATTCCTCCGCACCAAGTCAAATGCGGTGAGGTTTGTCGGGTCTTCTACTTTGAGCTGGATATTTCCTGTGATGGTAGCACGTCTGGCAACAGAGAGTAGAATTTGAAAGGCTAAGGATTCTCAAGAAAGGCTATGAGAATTGGGATTGTTCAGCCTGGAAAAGAGTTCAGAAGTGACCTAGCTGTGGTCTTCCAATACCTGAAGGGAGCCTACAAGAAAGATGGAAAGAAACTTTTTACAAGAGCATGTACAAATCGTGGCCTTACAGGACAAGTGGGAATGGTTTGGATTAAATAGCAGAAAYTCTTTACTGTGAGGGTGGTGAGGAGCAGGAACAGGTTGTCCAGAGAAGTTATGGATGTCCCTCCCATCCCTGGGTTTGTTCAAGGTCAGATTGGATGGGGCTCTGAACAACCTGGTCTAGTGGAAGGTGTCCCTGCCGCTGGCGGAAGAGCTGGAACTAGGTGATCTTTAAGGCCTCTTCCAAGCCATTCTGTGATTCCATGATTTTTGCTATTTAATAGGATGCAAAAARCAAGCCCTTAACCCCAAAATCCAACTTGTTGTATTTTCTTGAGTACCTCTTTCTTTGTTTAAGTGAACAGCTGTATGTATGAGGCTTTCCTTGAGATGCAAGCATCTAAATCCATCTCTAAGCAAATCTACACCCTTAGAAAATCTTCACTGCAATCCCATCTACACACAGACTTTTGAATGTCCAAATAACATTTCTCTTGATCCCCTTACTATAACATTACCTACAATTAATGGACTGGCCACCAGATGAAGACATAAATGGGTACATCATAGACTATAACTGCACATTGCCTGTGCCAGTGCAAACACAAATTTATTTTCAGAACACAAGTCCTCACCGGAAAGGTTAGGACTTACAGCTCAAAGATCCAAGATCCATCCCTGTTTCTCATTTGCATATATAATTACCTTAATCAGTTATCCATCCTTGAGTATAATCATGTTTATTTTGCTTATCATGTTCCTGGATTTGTCACTGAAGAAATAATGAGATCAAGGAGACCTTCTTCAAAGATGAAATCATGCCTTGTTTCAGCATAAAATGCACACCATATCTGTGGTGCATTCAATCAATACAAATCATCTAAAAGGAGGAAGCAGGAACAAGCTAAAAATTTTGTTCTGAAAAATGAACATAAAATATCATTTGGGCTTTAGCCAGTCTGACATAAGGACTCCTCCCTACGTTTGTGGGTTTTTCAGCATAAAGAGTATCTGTTCTTCCTAATCAGGAATGACCTTCAAAGGGACAGCTGCTGATATATCCTGTCATDATACCTTTGCATCAACTACACACAGCGTAGCTAATTTAAGATTCATACAGCATTTGTAAGAGCCTTTAATTTAGTCCTTATCATCCCCTTCACACAGCACCATTATATTTGACTTTACTTGCTTCGCCACTCTTCCACATTTAGAAACTGTGTTCTTGTCTGAATAAATAAGTCTGCTAAGAGCATCTATTAAGTACTGGTATCCCCAGGGTCTGAAGCACKKTTTTTTTTCCCCTTCCATTTTTTTAGCCTGGTGAATCTGAGCTATAAAGCATATAGCAGAGAGAAGAAGGGTTGCCTTAGTAACGAGGCAGACCCAATCAGCTGCACAGGCTCCCTTGAGACAATCTAATTTGTGCAGCAGAAAGGGGCTAGGACAGGTGGCTAAATTAATGTGCCAGACAGCTTAAAATATTACACACACACACGCACACGAATGCATACACAAAATCTCTCTGTGTACTTATACGTGGATGCAATTATCTTCCACGTTTTGCAAAATAAACAGCATCTGGGCAGCTCAGCCCTGCGAAACCCCCGAAGTGGTGGAGATGCCGCAAGAGCAGAGGAGGGAGGCAGGGTGGGAGGGAGCAGCGTTCCTTCCCCGCAGTCCTGCTGGATCCGCAGCMGCTCCGGGGAGGAAAAAAGGGCTCCTCCCAGCAAGCACAGGCTGGAACAGGGGTGTGAATGTGTGCCCTCCCCTCTTTACTGGCGCTTATGACCTCCCTCTTGGTGATAGCGTGATCTGGTGTGCTGCTCTCCTGATTCCACAGGGTGCTGGAGCTCTCTCTCCCTGACACCTTCTGTACCATTTCACAAGGCTTTCTCTCTCCATGGCCTCGACTGTAATTTAAAGTGAACTTCCACCTTTTCCCCACGGTGTTTAAACACAACAGATTTCATATTCTCCTCAGTCCCTGCTGTGTGAGGATTCAGCCACACCACAAGAATTTGGATCAGTTTGGATGCAGATCACACACCAGCTTCTAGCTCTTACAAACACAATCTCAAATAATTTCTTTCTGCAGCATCTCCAGGTTGACTTCAGCCAAGCACAGAGGAAAACAGGAATTCTGAGCCCACTCTTTGACATCTGCAGTACACATGAAAATGTTCATATGCACAGGAGTGTCAGGCAACAGACTGTGCTTCACAAATATTGTATTATTACAGAGAAGGATGACTCTTAATTTCTTTATAATGCAAATAATGTATTCCCATATAGCTAATTWTGAGATATCTGACAAAAACAACTAGCAGAGATACAGTTTGTTTTGTTATTTCTCCTCCATAGCACCTCAGCCACAAATACTGTGGGAGCTGCCCTCTCACGCCAGCCACGTGTGTATCCCTACATGACATTGTGAGCTCGACACAGTCAGGAGTTCTCTCCTCCTTTTTGCCTGCATCTTGAGCAGGTGAAATTTATTGCTGGCACATAACAAAGCATTTTWATCCCAGGCTATATGATTCCTTTACACAGCGAGGCACCTCTCATCCACCTACATCAGGCTAAAAGTGGAGAGCTCTGAATACTAAGATCAAAGAGCCTATAAGGAAAACCAAGGCATGAGAAAAAATGGTATGTTCAAGCCCCATAGGGAAAAAAATCAGACTGAAAATACTAACATGCAAACCGAAATGATAAAGCCATAAAATACTCAAAAGAGCCATGGGATTTGTTTTTCTTTTTCTGATTATGTTTGGTGACTAGAGGGTGTGCCTTACTACAGTACTGATATRCTATATTTCCCCCCATGATCTGCAACAACTATAAGAATAGCTGTTTATGCTGCACTGACAAGTCATCTCAGTGAGGTRTGGAGAGTTATGTAAGATTTGGCAAGAAATAAGAAACCAGTCTGTGTGACAGTCGCATAATGAAATAGAAATCCCGAGTGAAACCAGGACCAATTTTTACTTTTTTTTTCTAATGTTTACCAAAATAAACATATTGGGTGGATCTGGGTCAAAAGGATGCATCCAGAAAMATATAGGAAATGCATCCCGGAGCAAGGCTCAAATTAGTTAATCCTGAGGCTCAGATTAATGCCCTTGTTGCTGCCTCTTACATGTTGCTGATACACATACTTTGTACTTTTCATCCTTTTTCACTGTTAATGATAAAGAGCCGTGGAGAYCTTTTCTGGCAGGATCATTGAAAAACACACCATAAGCTGATAGGAGGTTCTTCCAAACTACAGATTTTAGGAGATTACAGATTTTACCATCACTACAATCTTTGGAAAGGGTGTTAATGAGGTGCTTAACTATATATAAAAGACTAGCTAGTTAAATATTTTGCTAGCAATGTTGGGCAAAATCTGAGACCTTGATGACACAAAAAGTGTTTTCCGAGGATSCTGAGGCAGATATCTGATTAGAGAAAGTCTTTTTGAGATGTCAGGCACACATTACAGTGTAACAACAGGCATGTAAGGAAGAAACCAGTAGAAGTTGTAGATGAGAAAAAAAAAACAAACAAGTGGTAGCTAATGAAAATTATGGCAATTTGTAAATGATGCATTTAAAAATAAAAAGGTAATATCAGTGAGTTTAAAGTATGTATAATTAAAAGATACATATCCACACTGCCTCAAAACCCGTGACGACATTACCAACTCTTACCACCAAATTCAGTGTGATCAGCCTACACTTAAAGACATTAAAACAAAGTCAAAATATCTTTCCTAACCTTTTAAGTGTCTTGGCCTGATCTAGAATATTTTATCAACAGACTTGTAGGACACTTTGTGGTTTTATTTAATAGTGTCCCATCCCTCACTAACTTTTAGAGCAGCAGCATACATGAAGGCCATTATGAAGAGGTCCTGTTATATTGCCAGATTCAKATCTATCAATTAACAACAGAAGGTGCATCACACCTTATTTCTGAAAAGWGCAGATATGCCACTTTTTAAATTATGAAGATTTCTCTGTCAAGGATGAACACCCAAGTCAACAGAGCCTCAAGAGAGATTTGTTCACATAACCCAGACCTTTATAGCTGAGCTCCCCACTAACTCTCCTTCTATTGTAGTCAGTGACAGAAAAGAGGAACTTATTAAGCATAACTCAATTAAAAGGTAGATAGCTGAAGTTCAGATAAAAGATCAATAGGTCCTAATAAAACTCTCTTATTCTCCATTGATTGAAAAATATAGACAACTTCTTAAGACAGATGCAGTCTTTGTGTAAACACTTGATATTTGTGACACCAAATTCCATCTCCCATGTCCCTGTTTGATCTCTCAGGGAAGAGGATCTTGGCACATACCCTGCCCAAACAGCTTTTATCTGGCACTAGATTAACATAAGTTTCAGAGGTGCTTCCCTCCCCCATCCTACATCTGGCATCTGAGARTTTGACCGAGCACAATTTAAATGCATGCTGTGCAAGAAGGGAGGGAAGTAGAAAACACTCCCRAATAAAAGCAAAACAAATCAGTTTTGAAACGAGTGTCTCTGWGCATTTAGTATTTTCTGTAAAGTCATTCCGAGATCAGACTCCTAACACAGTCAAGACAGGYTCAGTTTACAGAATTTATGTAGTGATAGGGAAAAATAATAATTACTCAATCGGAAGGCAGAAGKCTGGAGTATTACATGAGCACTACCTTTCTTCCATTGTGAAAAAAAAAATTGTCACCATAAACAAATACATTATGGTCATTTTTGTCTGCTCTCACAGCGCTGATTTAGAGCTCCCAACTGAGAAGGCAGCTGTGAAGAACTAGTAAGTGGTGAGCACGGCAGGAGCCCTCTACTCTAATGCTGTTCAAAGAAATTAATGCTTTCTTTCCGTTGTCCTTATCACTGCCAGTTCTGTGTTTCCTTTGGTAGGTGCACAAAGACTGAGCTCGTTTGGCCTTGCAGAAGAGAAAGCCAAGATCTCCTGYTTGTTCATATGTTTGCAGCTCATATTCAGGATGAGACAGCAGCTGGATTTTAGCCACCAAATCTTCTGAAGAGGTTTTATGAAGCCTTGTGCTAACAAGGGTGGACAATGGAACCAAAACCTATCATTTATTGCATTCCTGCTGGTGTGAGTCACAATATTAAGGCTGTGAAATATTTTCCATGCTACATCCATGTTTCCAAATGGCCAGTTTATGGGAACACAACTACTAAGAAAATACAATTTTCAGTACACAATCTAGTCTCTGACTAATGTAAAATAAGTTGTGTATTTAAAATGCTAGCACAAAGATTCTTCAAAAATTTTTGGTTAGTTAGCAAGCAAGTACAAAATAGATCTGTATTGTTTAAACCAAATTCTTACCGAATCCTCTGATGAAATTCAGTCACTATTGGAAGCAGTCAAATGGCATTAGAAATCAGAATGATATGATCAAATGAAATTTGCACTGTTCATGGTTTCAAGGTAGGTAGAAATAAGTAYGGTATCAGAGTACTAGTGCTGATATGTAAATAATTCTCCTTGAGATTGTATGATTTATTAAGCTTGGAAAATAAACACAAGTGGACAGAGGTAATTGCATCGTCCTCTTAAAAAAATAACAGTCCCTAACATCCAAGTAAACTGGCCAAAGTCTGCAAAAGATGCAGAAAATGAGTAAAGTCCCAATAATTCTATCCTATGCTGGGGTCAGTGGGAAAAAAATGAGAAGACAAGTGGGTAAAAAACCCAAAAGAGTAAGTAATGGGGAGAATCATACATGTAAGCTTATTAAATCCCACTTTATTAATGGGGAAAATTTACTCAAGGAGCAAAGCCCTGTAACCTATGAGATAGTCACTGTTTAGATATCCATAAGTAAATCCAGCATTTTTTAGCTCCTCCCCTGACATACTCAAATAAAATCATTCTTGCATCTAATCAGAATTTTGCTGTAGCTAACCTATTTTTATTTCCTTTTTTTTTCTCCAAATGGTAATTTTGTGGTCAGTCATCACCAAAGTTTGGTCTCTGAGTTTGGTCTCTGTACCTGAACTTCAGCTTTGTCAGATCTCACTGTTTGCCCTGTACTGAGTAATCAGATCAACTACTCACTCAGTTTAAGTCAATACTAACTGCAGTGGCAGCCCMGTAATCTTAATGAAAAACTGCATAATTATTGTGGGAAGAGACCCCAACAGGGATAGAAATGCCAGCCCCAGGACAGGATGTGTCAGTCAGCAATGTTTCCCCCTTTCCTTCTCAAAAGCTAACATTAGATCCCTTCTAATCTCCTCGGTTCATACTGATATAATAAGAGATGGGAATAAAAAACAATTCAGTCTCTGCACTCTGAGTGGCAAGTGAGCACTGAGTCAGATTGTTGCCTCCTTCCTGCTTAAGGTTTCTCTTCCACAAGGTACAAAATTCCACTATTTCCAGTAATATGATGTCCCAACTAGAGCAATCTTTCCTTTTTTTTTCCTTTTTTTTTTTTTTTTTAATTTTATTTCACCCACACCTTACCCAAACACAATTTCTACTCTGACGTTTACTAAATAGAAATGAACTGTAGACAGTTGCTATTTTTGCTTGCTGTGTAGGACAGATTGACTTTATGCCTTTTGAAAGGTGCTAGAAGCATTTGTGCAAGAGGACATTATAATCTTATTTGCCATCAAATGCTCACTGCAGTCCTGCTCAAATACAAAATACTACACTCAAATATCATAATACAGAGACCACTCAAGGATGGAAAAATTAGTGGAGTAGGCAATACACAAAACAGAAGTTCCTGAGAACTGAAAATCTGTGTTCACACAATGCATACAGCTGGCAGAAAGATGAAGAACAAGTAGAGAGAAAAAGACTTCTGGCCCAAGTGGACATGACAGAGTCAAGTATGTGTTCATTAAGAAGCAGCAATTCTGTAGCACGACAGGTGATGAAATTCAATATGTGAGGAACAAAAAGCACAAAATCTTAAGGACGTTGTGTAGTGAACTCTTTTGTTTACATACAGTTGTGATTTAAAAGATTTTACATCTTTTGTGCCCTGAAAATGTCTTTTAAAATAATTAAATAGGACAGCACTGGACGAGATAATTACTCCAGTCACTGGCTGCAAGGTTTGATTGATGCTGTGAGCCTGACAAAAGACAAATGTGTCACAAGTCATAATTTCGAAAGTTGGTYGGTATATTTTTGTGTATCCTTATTGTTCTTAACCAAGGCATGGTCACTGCTCAGCATCACAGAATTCTGCTTAAATTTACCTGATTTTCAGTCTTCCTACACTTTTGGAGGGCAACCAGATTTTAATAATGTGCCTTTAGTCAGGCACACTGAGAATCATCAGACCTCACAGCCCTCAAATCATTTAACTTTTGACAAACAAAGTACAAGCAGGAGGGGTTCAAACTTCAGCCTCACACATCTTGGGTTTGAGCACAAGGAGGAGTGTCATTTAGCTATCGATCCTTCCCAAAATGCCAAGCTAGAAACATACATGCCATCAAAACAGAGAAAGTGCGACTGTATCTTCAAGTCTGATGTCAGATTAAATGGATTAATCTCCAGAATACAGAAGATTTTGTTATTATGTATTATAATATATAAGGTTTCTTAATATTTAATAAGACCTGTTAGATTAAGAAAGGCTGTTACATCATGATTACACTGTTTACATTACAGTGTTTCTTATGTGATCTTCCCRGAAGACTCAATCAAAAATAAATAAATAAAAAGACTGAATTGGGCCCAGGATATTTCTGTGTACTTTTTCATTGGTATTCACGCTTTGAAAATGCATTTCCTTGGGTGCTGGAAATTAGCATTTCTGAAGCACTAAATATACTTTTACCTGGTTGAATGGTTTAGTGGTTTTTGTTTTTTTGGTTTTTTTTAAAAATAAAAAAAAAGAAAAAGGTGATAATTCAAAAATTAAATAAAAACCTTTTCACAATACAGAGTTGGAAGGAGTAAGTTACTAAAATGCACAGCGCTTGATAAAATGGTTGAATTGTGGATAAATAGTGGATAACTTGTGGATAAATAATTCCTCTCAGGTCCCAATTCCATAAARCACCTTACAAAAGGACAAAAATATATCAAGGCAGGAACTGAATGCTAGTATTTTTGCTAGTAAGGCTTAGGCAATTTGTATACATAGAAATGAGAAATTATTTTAACCAAAATAGAGGATGATTTCTGAACCATTTTGTGTTTTGTCTACAAAAAGCTGCTCATTAAGGTTGTCCAAAAGTATAGAAACAGAATTTGAACATCAAATCTATGATTTTCACTTGAATAAAGACTTTGACATTGTTTTCCACAGCTTTCTCCTGGAGAAACTGGCTTCCCATGGCTTTTATGGCTGCATTGTTCACTGGGTTAAAAAACTGGCAGGATGGTTGGGCCGGGAGAGTGGTGGTGAATGGAATAACAGCAATGGTGTGGCCAGCGGGACCAAGGCAGTGACCATCCCCCTGTATCTGGCACCAGGAGGCCACACATTGAATCTTGGGTTCAGTTCTGGGCTCCTTGCTGCAAAAGGGGATTCTGGAGTTCTTCCAAAGAAAGGCAGTGAAGCAGTAAAGGAGACAACAAGTCATTTGAGGAGCAGGAGCTTTGGTCYCCAGCCCTGACCCACCCCAGCCTCCTCAGATTCCCACCTTCAATTACCCCCAGCAACTCCACATGACAAGAGGAGAACATCTCCAAGTAATAAYGGGGATGTCAAGAAATGATGTTGCCAGATTTTTAATGGACAATCAGAAGTCTCTCTCTGTCACTGGGACAGAGCAATGTAAATAAATGCCTGTAGATTGGCAGTATGAAAGCAGGAGGAAAATACTGCAGCCCTCAGAAACTGGAGTGAAGAAGTTACAATTAGTACTCACAAAGGTTCCCAGTAAACACTCTGAGTCCTCTTATTCAAAGATTCAAAGATGGGTTATGGCTAGCCTGAACAAAGGAAAAATTGTGCTGGGAAATCTCAAAAGGATATAAAACAGCTTCTCAGTTCATCGTGTAATTTCTCCCATCCAATTGATGGCAATATTATGACAATAATTGCATGTCTGTTTGACAACCATACACTGCCAGTCTTTTTAATGGACCTCTGTGTTTTCAAAATATCCCTAAATGACACAGTTTTTAATGAGCTACACAGCTGCAGGCTGGTTACTAATTTACAATAGAAACAGTGCTATCACACTCTTCTTTCCTCTTGGTAGTATTGTAACATGAGTTTGAGGCCAGCTCTTAAAAATAATGACCATTTCAAAATGTTTTCAACTGATATCTATATTTTCTGTCCCATCAAATCCTGATTTCTACTTATTTTCTGTTTTGTTGGTAAATGAGCAGAATTGCACTTATGAATAAGGATTTTCTTTTTCTTTTCAGGTCTGATGTGTATTTTTACAAATAGCACAAAAAATGTGCAGGAGGCCAATGTTATTAAAGAGGGAACCTGTTTTTATTAAAGATGTTACTTTCAAAGACATAGTTGTCTAATTCTTCTTTATTTTGATATTTGTGAATACAAAATAATTTAATAAAAAACATAAAAACCCCGAATGCTGTTTGTATTCAGATTACTCATAAGATTAAAATGGTTCTCATTATCTCAGTCATGTTAAGACCTTAGTCAAGGATGAGAGGCTGTAACATGTTACTGCTCCTTCAGAACTTCAGTTGTCTCATCCATTTCTTTCACTCCTCACAAAATATGAAAGCAATTTTAGGAAACCAGGAGACAGAAAATGTTCATTAGACTTCTCCAGCCATTTTGAAGGGGAATGATGACATACTCTATCAAAGCACACTGTTCAAGAATTTTGACCCCAGGACTATTGCCTCTTTTTAATTTACAAGGTTTTAAAAAAACAAAATTCATTCTAGACACAGCATTCTTCYAGTGCATTGCTAAAAATCAGCCTTTAAAATGCAATGCTTATGACTGCACTGCAACAAAATTAAAATCTAGCTCGTGATGCACAACAGCAATAATTTRAATTCTCAGTACACACAGAACTTTAGAAGTCTTGGCACCATTTTTCATGAAGCTGTATTTTAAGACACAGTCAAAAATAAACATAGTCCTAACTCTCCAGCTATTAAACACCTCACCAAGCATAGGAGACTGAACCATTTAACCAATTTTTACAAATCTCACTATTTCAGCTATGGCATATTCCAGACTATTAAGCATTCTTATGCTAAAGGTCCTTTGTATCTGCCAGCAAGATTATCTCTGATCTATGGGCAACTGGAAACTTCTGTGAAACTAAATGTCATGTTGGCTAACTGGGAGAAGTGATTTAGCCTTCTCTGTAAATACCAGAGCTGGAACAAAAGAATCCATTGTTCAGTCACTGGACCACATGGGAAGGTCTGAACAAATGCTAATTAACCCAGAGAAAATAGATGCTTTGCTGGTTCACAGATTGATTGAGATGAATTTTGGAGCTTGACAAACCCAGAAAGTTTATGTCTTCCTCAGCTATAAACTGATCTGGATTAAGTGTTCCCCTCTCCTGCTCACAGCCCTGGGCCAGCTCCAAGCACTTTGAGGTCATTGCCYTCCATTCTTCTGGATAACCCTTTTTCTGAATGCTCTTTAGCTCAAATTCATTCCACTGAGATGGATTAAGGAGAATCAAAATGTCTGGAGAATGCTTTGATGAAGAGCAGAGAGTAATAATCAGTTAACTCAGGTTAGCAGCAGCCAAGAAAAATTGATTTCATGCAAGTATTGATGGAAAACTAGAGGGTTACCAGCAGCTGGGGGAATCCTGGAAGAGATCCTGTGATCCTGGACAGACTGAAAAACAAGTCTGGATTTCTTAGCAAGGAATCTGTTCATGAGAGCCAAAACTGTGAGCATTCCCTCTGAAAACAGAAAATAGATACATTTATCTGACTTCCATAATCAACTTCCCTTAAGAAAGCAACTTAACAAGGCCCTCCCCATTTCCTCTCAATTGCCTAAGAACYCAATCTAAGACCAAGAACAAAGTTAAACTTCAGCTACAGAAGTTCTTATTTTATTTTTGAAAAATATATTTAGGTTCCTGGAAGTGCATAAGTTACAATCTTCCTCCTGTGGACTCACCTTTAAAAATGCTTAAAAAATACCTGTACTTAAATATTTGGTAGTAAATTTGCCTAACGGTTTCCAAAAACAGTGTGCCTAAAAATATTCTACAAGCTTTTGCTGATAACAGAGATTAACACACACCTTGTCTTGGTTTGAATTACAGCCATCTCCAAAGTAAACACAGCAAATATTAACAGCCCACAATGGCTTGGAGTAGGAAGTAAAAAAAATATCTTCTAAGAATTGAAAAGGAACCACAATAGCAGAAATGTTACTAAAACTCATAGCTTGCTTTTCTTTTTTCTTTTTTTTTTTTTTTT
>NW_026623257.1:2781789-2793426 GCF_030028575.1 Malurus melanocephalus | reverse complement strand
AAAAAAGAGAGAAAAAAAGAGAAATTTATGTAAATTTGAGAAATTAATGTCTATTTATTTCACTTCACTGGTCCACTTCTGCAAAATTTAAACATTTAAAAAATTCTTTCACGAGCTGTGCAACCCTTTAAGAAGTACTTGAAGATTCTGGAATTTGCTTATCACTAAAGTTGAGTGTTAAAGAACTGAGATTGTAAATACTTACTATTTTATTACTGACAGTTATACTGAACATTGTTTCAAAATTGATAAAACAAGATCTGCTTCAACAGAAGAAGAATTTTATGTGTAAGTGGCACACATTTGGAAAACATTTATCATAGTTTCATTGCCTCTCTTTTTCGCCAATGAATGTTAATTTCCAAGATAAAGTCTTGGTATTTTCCAAAAGAATGGTGTGGATTTATTCTTGTCAATATTTTTAGCATGTATTTCATCACAGAAATGTTGTTTCCCAGTAATTTTAACAGAGAATTTTTAGTTTAGCAGCAGCCTTTTATAAAATGTGTTGCAATACCACACATTACAGCACAGGCATTCAGATAAATATAAATGGAAATTCCTTTTAAACTGATACCACAATTTTAGCAATCGTGCCTTCTCATTTGCCTCTGGGTTTGCCCTTTCCAGTCCAAAGATCTCTGTATTCCTATTTTAGTTTGAATTCCTCTATCCAAAATTAGCATGTGTCCTTTGAGCCTAAGAATATGGCAGCTTTTTATCACAAATGTGACTATCTCAGTAGAGGCTGCAATGATTTATGAAAGGCAAGATCTCTTTCTTTCACAGAGGTCAATGTCAGAAATCTGAYTGACCTCAATAGAAGGTCAGTAGAAAAATGCCATAGAATTTGAAGTCCAAAGGGATTGTTTTCAAGCAGTCAGTGTTGTCCAGCCAAAGTTTATTTCACCAGCAACTCCTGTACCAGTTCACAGGCATATGGAGATAGGTAGCAAATACTTWAAAATAATGATAATATGGTGGCCAGTTGAAAGATAGCTACATCTTTTAAATGACACACCTGTTGAAAATATTTATTTATTATCTCTAAATTAGCAATCAGAGGCATTCAAGGATCTGGTCCAACACTGCCAAATACATTGCCCTTACATTCTTCATTTATTTATTGGCTCCACAGTGATCAGGAGCACATAGGCAACCCCCCATAACTCAGCAAGAAAAAGCAAAAGCTGAAAGCAGAATAAACATACAGGAGCCTTAAAAGATTCTTCAGGCATGATTAAAGCACAACCAGTAATCACAAATCCTTTGTAAACAAGAGGTCACCTACAGGCAGCTAAATGACAAGTACACATATGGGTGAGGATGGCTCTGGCTATTTTACCTTCCTTTTATTTGAAATCAATGTGACTTATACAATTGTTTTGAGTACAGAAACCCCACCAGTAACCATTCATTTCACTATGTTACAGAGCAAGTTGAACAGTCTAGATCAATGATCTTCCTCACATGATTATTTACTAAATATAAATTGCAATTAAATTTGGAGATACTGATAAGCACTCCATGCCTACCCCTTCATTGTGAAGTATTAGCAGAGAATCCAGCATGACTTTCCTCCATTTTAGTGAGCTCAATATTGGACTTTAGCTATCTTTATCATTATTACCCAAMTTAAAGAAACTTTTTTTTTTTTTGCTTTTTGAAGCAAAAAAAACCCTCCACCTTTTTATTTAAGGAAAAGATGAGTTTTTTGGGTTTTTTCAAGGTTCACAAGAAAGTTCTGTAGTGTAAGATGAGCATGGTGCCATGGTTGCCTACATCATCCTTGACTTGCCTCTTCCTTGCTACCTTCTTTCTTTAAGGTTCAAATCAACTAGGTTTTGGAAAGAGGATAGAAATTGAAAGCAAGCAATTTGTGACTACAAACCAGTAAAATCAYCAATTTCAGCAACCAGATTTTTGTTTAGTTTTGCACTTCAGTGATCTTGTTTGATTTTGCCTTCACAGGCTTGTTGGGAGCTTTGGTGCAACATTTTGGTGCAACTAGGAAATAGTTCTGTTTGTCATTTCTGAAAAAACAGACAGATAAAGAGAGAGAAAAAATCTTTGAGAGCAACTGCCAAGAGAAAATGAACACCTGATTTTGATCCATTCAGTAAAAAAAAAAAAAACCAACAACAAAAAAACCCCACTATATTTTTGCTTTCTCCAGAATAAAATTTAAAATTTTCAGTTTAACTGAAATAAAATGCTTCCAAAAATGACTTTTAGTTGTTCGATTTTCCAAAAAAAGATCATTCCATAGGAAAAAACACATTAATCTAGGTAAAATAAGCAACAGTAACCAACTTCTACTTCAGTGAAAAGCAGAAATTTGCTATGTAGGAACCAGCTGATCTGTCTCCATTCTTGTACTTTCTATCTCCATCAAAAAMCAGTGATGTTAAACCACACAAACACATTTCCCTCATGAATCTGTTATACACAAAATGAGTTATTTGCCAGTATGCCTTAGAGGTATTTTTGTTCAATTGGCTGAACTTGAAAATTTCACTCAATTCTGTGATTGCTGCTATTTCCTCTACAATTTCAATCTGAATTCAGATTCTCTGGAGAAAATACTGCCTTCTGYTAGGCAAACAAAGAGAGAATGTCAAGCATGGTGTAGAGCTGAGCCATGAAGGATGAAGTTTTGGTTAAAAACTGTGGCTCTAATGTCCTTTCCAACTTTTGGATCCAGTTCTGAGTGCTGACAGCATTTGAAGMATATCTCGTCCAGAGTATGCAACAGACTTGCTAAAACTACAGCTGTGTCAGATTCCTTGGTTCAGTCCCAAGGAGCAAGAGCAGCYAACAGACATGACTCCCAGAGCTTGGGCAATGCTCAGTACCATCTCCTTACAAACAAACAAATATAATCATAAGAGAGATAGGACTATTTGTCTTCTCAGTTTTAGTTCCTCTCATTTTTCCTTTGAGAAATAAAAAAAGTCACCCATTAGTTTGAGACAGTGCCCCGCAAGCTCCAGGAAATACTTTAGCTCAAAAATTTTGGAACTAGCTAGAGGAAAAGGCAATTTTGGAAAGCTGCTAGGATGATGAGGAAAATAACAGCTGACAATCTTAGCCTAGCTTGAATCTCTGGTCACATATGGTTGTTTGGCATCAGTGYTGCCACAGTCCAGTGCCAGGTGAAGGGAGCATTAAATGGTCATGGCAGTCTTTGTCAAGCAGCAAGCAAAAAGAGGTAGGAAAGAAAAACTGTSTGAGATAAAATGTAGATCAGTCAGAAGATAATGAAGGATGTAATTTATTGCATAAAGATGGAGAAAAATAAGGAATGAAAAAACTTGGAAGGAAAGGAACCAAACAAAAAACTTAAGCCACTGAAAGAGACAAAAAATATTTAAGAAATAAACCTAAAGGACAAGAAAGATGAAAGCAGAACAAAGAAAAAATAAAGAGCTCTACATTTATGATGATGACCACCTAATTGAACATATATGTCCCATTGAGTATGACTGAATCAAACCCAATTAAAATGCTTTTCTGTTTTGCATTAAGGAGCCAGAAATATAAAGATAGCCTTAGAAATAACGCCTTTAACAGTACTTTCTTCATAAAATTTGATAGGCATTTGATATGGTGGATAAATRCGTTAATAAAAAAAAAGAACAGGCAGCTGAGAAACTTCTGAATCTGAAAAATTTAAAGCAAGAGYAATTTAAGTCAGAATAGATGTACTTGTTTTCTGTTATTAATTGTTTAAAAAAAAGGCCAATGAGAAAAACRTCTTCAATTTAAGCATGTATGCTTTTTTAAGATGAAAAAAAACCACCTCTCATCACCCACAGATCAGTGTAGGAGCAACTCAGTACAGCTAAATGGCATCCRTAAGTGGGATCTGCCCTTTTTGGTCATGAACAACAGCATCTATCTAATCTATTCATAAATATTAATATTTGAACATTTTTCTTTATATATACAAAAGTACATCAAACTTAAGGCCATACACAAGGACCTATGTATAGGAATTACTTCATTAATTTTTTGGATTAAGAAAATCTATTGGCTCAATATTCAGAATAAATGTTTCTCTGCCCTTGAAACTTACACAGGAAAATGTAAATTCATACACTTGTGCTGTAAGTATGCTTGTATCAATATAGAATTTCTCAGTCATATTGTTTTCAATGTGCCAATCCAAACGWTGAGGTAATAATTTTTTTAAAAAAAATTCATGCGAGTTAAATGTCATAATTATCAGCTGAGAAGGGCCTATTCTTTATATTTTCAATAACAAGATAAGTTGCTACCAGCTTATTTCTTAGAAACTACATACTTAGATCCAAAACCTCAGTCTCCTCTTGCACATATGTATTTCTGCCAAGGCCACTCTACAAGAAATCCGTGAAATAAGGAAGTATAATTACATAAAACAAAAAATCAKATCAGGTCTAGCACTCTGTTTCTACCATACTTTCCAATCCATGCACTTGGGGTCCAAGGATGACTGAAGAAAAACATAGAACATGAACATTTCAGATGCTAGACAGCAGCCTTTTTCTGGTGTTTTGAAGGGTTCCCTTAAAAAACAAAATAAAACGACAACTCCCATAAAAACCCCAAACAAACAAACAAACAAACAAAAAACCAAAAACAACAACAAAAAAAACCCACAAAAGAAAACAACAACAAAAAAAAAACACAAAAAAACCCTTGGAAAATACCCAGCGGTCTACAGCTCACAAGAGGTAGAAATTGACTGGCGTTGCAGAGATATTTGTAATATTGTTGTTAGAAACATGAATGTACTTTTGTGACATGGCAATTTTTTTACATGTATCTGTCTGCATACTTTCTTTTCTCGCAGGGCAAATCCCTGGCTCAATTCTCATTCCTTACACCTTGCCTGCCATCTGAGAAGCTCTTCCCAAAAGTACTCGCAATCCCATCCATAGGCAACCACAGTTCCTTCTAGACGTGTTCCCTACTCTTTCTGCAGAGACATCTTTATAAAAGAAATATTATTAATATAGAAACTGCAAAGAACTGCATACAAAACCAAATAATTTATGTGTATACCACTAGAAGAAAATATAGGAATTGGCGTTTCACTAACCCCCAGATACAAATATGTCTTCTGTCCAGATAAACCTGCAGATTACTTTACTTTCATTCACCATGGGATGATGTTTGTGACAGAAGACCTAGGAGTGGAGGTAAGAATCTGTTCTACAGGGAAGAGGAAGAACATCCCAATATACTGATTTATCAGCCCTAGAAAGGAAGTTTTATTTGAAAATTACCAGTGGCATTTTTCCTGTGAAAAATTAAATAACTGTTGTCACTACAGGTCTAAAAATGTGTGATAATTCCACATACTGCTCTATRGCTTTGACATTATATGCTAGAAACMCAGTACATATTTTTACAAGAGATGGAAGGAGTAGCACACCCCACAAGATTTCAGACTCTTGAGCTGCTTATATATATGTAYACACATGACTAGAGTGAGTACATAYGAAAGGTAGAAAAAGYTTTCAGATTTTGCCTCTCAAGTGATACCCCTTCCTAACCAGAAGGGCCTGCAAAGTTTTAATAGGGAGGAGAGGAGCAGATGACCTATACCCTGCCTGGGTGCTGTGGGATTTCTGTCTTCTGAAGCATCTAATACTGGTAGCTCTCCAAAATGGGCCATTCACACTTATCTAGTCCAGTATGGAAACTCCTAAGCACAGAAATAGAAATAAATATTTATAGATGCATGCAGTTTTAAGGGGAGAAGAAGCAAGCAGTTTARCAGCCTACAGAATGGAGATTATTCACAGGCAAATAGGCTATATTTGAATGGAGAACAAGAAGGATTAGGAAAAGAAAGAAGAGAAAAAAATGAACTGACTGTAGAGTGATACAGAGAGTTGATTATGTATATAAATAGTCTCCAGAACAGACAACCCTTTCAAATTTTCATAAGATGAATTCACATTTTTTCAAAGTAAAATAGAGTTGCTGTAGAGTTCATGCTTTTGATCTGTTGAAGTATCCAAAATATGCTTCAGAACACATAGTACTCTAATGAAAATAACAACATCACAGTACTCTCTTCAGGATAATTTTCTTAAATATTTTATTGTATACTTCAAGTGCTGGAGAAGGTAAAAGCTCTAACAGACACAATTATTTAAGTGAAATAACTAACAGTGTCAGTTCTGAGAGCTGCCCAAAAAGTCTATCACAAGACTAGGAAGCTGCATTCACAGAGATCTTAAAAGGCATGCAATCACACGCTTTCATTTTCTCCAGGTAACACCTTATGACACATTTCAGAATTCTTCTATAGAAAAGGAATTAACGACTTTCCTTTAATGAAAAGTATTGATTTCTTGAAGAGTACAGATTACAGTTAGAGAAATGGTTTGATTAGGAGCTTCATCATGACCAAAAAGTAGAACATATTTCAGGCAATGGTTCCACTCTGCTGTGACATGGGGTGTCCTTGAAAAGAAGCAGTAACTACATCAGATTGAGAGGTATACCTCTTGTTTTCAGAGGATTGATCTCATACGCACTCATCTGTTATGACCCGATTATTAAAGGTTCTTAGAAGTACCTCTGCCCAAATTAAGGTGCAAATGAGACCATGTGCCAGTCAACAGCATGGGTTTTAATTGATGGTAAACAAGAGAGAGAGGGGGAAATAGGAAAAGAGGTGGGGGAGACAGAAAGAGAGTGACTGACACAGAATAAGGAAAATGTCACCATCTATGGATCCCAACAGTGTTGTGTTGAGCCTCTCCAGCTGCTCTTCTTGGTGGTGAGGGTCCCTCTGGAAAGCACAGAATCCGATGGGTTAATATAGCTCAGGCCAGGTGGCAATGTCCAGCTATGCCCACCAGGGGAGGGGACAGTCTCCAGCAGCTGATTCTGGATCTGCTCCATCACTTGCAATCCTGTGGTGTGAGGCCTCTGGGGGGCCCTTTGGGGGGTGTCTGATGGATTGTGACACCCCTTCATCCCATGGATGTTGCCAGTGGGGTTGGAGGTTCCATAGCTGGGACAGTCTGTGTAAAGGAGGAGGGGTTCAGTGTCTCTGACCAGAGATCACACCTAAAATCTCCTTACCTTAGCCCCCATTTCAGAGGTGAGTCTGTAAATCTGGCTTCTGGGGGGCTATGGTCTCCCCCACCCCAAATCCAACCAGGGAAGAATCTCTGCTGCCTTTGGCTCTCTTGTGGATGCATTCCTTTCCCTCAGCCTTGATTGTTCCTCCCTGGGCTGAGATGATTGAGCAGTAGGGCCGTATCTCGGCAGCTCAATTTACAGTCCAAAGCCCCAGTCAGGTCTTCAGAGAGGCTTCTTGGGTTGTAKCTTCTTTATACAGTTTTTATTATAATGAGCAAAATTTTACATCAATGTTTGAGGTGGGAACACTTTCAGTCTCTGACACTCATCTCACTTGTAAGCAGGGAGAATAAAAAGACCTAAAGGTTTGTAGGACAGGGAAATCTAGTAATTGGAATACTTTAGGATCTTAAACTTTATGGAAATATTAATTCAGAGAGCATGACACAGAATTTTCAGTCCTTCCCAATTAGGCCTGGTTTGTAATATGGAAGTGTGGATAAAACAACAAGGAATATGTGTTTTAACAAAACATGATGAACTCAGAGAGTCTCAAATGTCACTGCCCTGCTCCATRTCTRCTCCTGGGTTCACCACATGAGCAGAGATGGGGCCCAGAGCCTCTTGATCAGAAAGTACAGYCTGAAAACCTTCATTAACTGCTGCATTTATCTGGTGGCCTTRGGCACATCGTTGTGTCACACTAACCCCATCCACTGGTCAGCTTATTACCTGATTAATTGCTGGGGAGAAAAAGTTATCTCATAAGGGGTTTTAACAGGTTTTTTTGTTTGTTTTTTTTTTTTTTTTTTTGGAGATTTTTTTTTTTCCACGATTTTTTTTTCATTTTTTGGCCATTTTTGTTTTCTTTTTAGGTTTTTTTTTTGTTTTTTTCATTATTTTTTTTTTTTTTTTGGAGATTTTTTTTTTCCATTTGGAGGGTTTGTTTCACATATATCTGGCTAAATGGGCTGGCAAGCATGTATTGAGCTTCTTTGAAGTTAGTGCAAATTCATCTCTATAATTTATAGGACTTTATTTCTACCTGATGAAATGTAATAGAGCCGCCAGATATTTTTACTCCTACCCGTGTTCATCTTATTTATGTTCTTAATAGACCCATCTCATTACACTGTTCCCCCAACTGAAAATTATGTGTGCACTACATTTAGTCACTTTTCTGGCTCAGAGAGCAAATATCTAAACAGAAATTGTGGAAACTGCTGAAAATCATGCATTGTAAACYATAAAGAAAGAATTTCCAAAAGCTGTTCTGTGATCAAACAGGCAGGAAAACACGAGACATCACACAACTTTCTATTGTAGATTACTCCAAAGACAAAGATGTGGAATCAGTGTTGAACATTTTAAGTACTTTTCTAGATAGAAAAATTCATAAGGCTCTTGCAACATAAGCCTGCTCTTGACAATTAAATAGCTAATGTTAGAGTCAGTATTTTATTCATTAATAAATAAGGTGTAAAATTATCATACTTCCATTTTTGAATTTGTAGAATAATAAAATTCTATTCCTAAATGAATGCACAGTGGTGTTAAAAGATGCCCTGATATTCAATGACAATAAAAATAGGCCCAGACTCAAATAATCCCCAGAAGACAACTAAAATTCAAACCTGAACCTCTGTTTTAAATAGGTAGAGCTATAATGTGCTGATAGGACATTGAGAGTGTTGTGCAGAAGAAACTGTGAGAGATACATGAAGAAGAATAAGACAAAGCTATCATGTTCTGTATCAAGCCTAAGTAATCATATGCCTGAATTAGTAACGATTGGCAAGCCCAGTAACATGCATGCAGAACCTTAATAAAATTAATGTTTGGTTTCCTCATCTGATATCCTGCTCCATCTGAAGCAGAAGCCAGCCTGCTGCGATGTCACTTAGGATTGCACAGCTGTGAAGGSACCCCAAGTTTGCCAGTACCCTGAGGTGGGTCTGTCAGCACCTATTTCTCAGAGCAAGTGCCCCCAGAGCCATGCCGTGCTAGGCAAGCTCTGGAGCCAGGCTGCATTGCAACATGAACAAGAATAAACTTTTAAAATCAGAGCAAGCTCAGAATGAGACAAATTATAAATAAAAATGCTTTATAAACAAGTCCCCTCCCATCCACTGTGTCCTTGTAGTGAGATCCTTTGGCTCTAGGCCTGATCCTAGTTCAATAACTCAGTTGCTTTTTGGGTGAGACTGAGATTTGCACAGTACTGAAGTTTGCACAGTCTCCCTTGGGTCTTTTGGAAAAAAGAAATCTGATGATCCCTGGGGCCTGGCTTCTGCTCCCTGTTTTYCCCAGCTGTCTTCCTCTGTCTGCTCTGCTGCAGGCTCCTGGYTCTTTGTTGCCTTTCCCATGCTTTGCCTGCCCTACTTCACTCTCAGCAAAGTGCCCCTCAGCTACATCCATTTGCTCCCTTTGGAGGGTCAGTTGCCCCTTTCCTCAAAAAGGCTCCATGAAATCCAGCAAGGAGACATCTGGAAAAACTCCCGGTCTTCTTCCCAGAAATTACCCACAGCTCTTGGTTAGAAACAAGCATTCTTTAACAAAATAAAAAGCAAAGGTACCAAATTAGCAGCATCCTCCATGACCCTTATTGAGATCTGGCATCACCTGAGTGGGCTCTTTGAATCTGTGCTGCCTGTGCCAAAGCCCTGAACACTTTAACCMGTGGCAGAGACACTTGTTCTGCACTTTGTCCTCTCCTTTTCCTTCTCCTGCACAGTGCATCTGACAGATACCATAGCTTTCTTCATGCCCTCCCTCTAGCAATGGTGTTCCTGCTGACTATAAATTTAAACTGCTACCAGAGAACTCAGGTGGACCTTTTTGGGCAGCAGCAACTCAGCACATGAAATTCAACAAGAATATTCCCAGTACAACTTTGAAACATAGACCAAGATTATCATCCCAGATGTTTGCTTTGGCAGACACTTCTCAATATGATCTTTGCTACCCATTTTAATTATGAGTTTGGACTTTGCCCCTCTTTTCTGCAAGAAGCACCAACTTTTCCCCAAGTTTTACTAAAAAAACTATCAGTATGAGCACACCTAAGTGCCCCTAGTCTGGTGGGGCAGATATTATCCCTTCAGAGTATCTCCAGAAYTGCTTTTCATTCWTTGAGTAATTCACTYACAAATSTCACTTGTCAATACCTGTGCAGAAWTATATCAGGCTTGTGAAGAGCAGGCAATTCAATTGGCATTCAGGGCACTTTTGAATCTCATGAAATTGTTATGAAATGGAATGGTACATGGACCACTGTGAGCAGAGGAGGAAGCGTAGAAAATGCAAGGAAGACAAATGTTTGGATACATTTTTGAGAGGAGTTAAGAATTGTTGTCCTGCTGTATCTGCCCATCTCTGCAGCAATCTTTAAACATAGGCACAATCCACAGCCTGTCGCCTGCAGCAACCATCAAGAATCCAAAGTAGCCATTTTGGTCCCCTCTCTGAAGCATTTATCAAAATGCCACCTATTTTTAGTGAGAAAAAGACTAATTTTCACTACCAGGAGGTCAGTAATATTCTGTGTTCCGTGCTAGCCTCTCTTTTCCAGCATTGCTTCTTATTATATTTTATTAATGTAAAAAATGTAATTATTGAACCACTTTGTTTAGAAAAACATATTTTTTTTAAAATGGGTTATCCTGCTTATCTATATGTGCTAGCTATCAGATAAGCAATTAAAGCTATGCATCTCTGTCAAAGTGCAGAATAATTCTCTCTGATAAATAAAAGGCAATGATGTAGTAATGTTCAGAAGACTAAAGCACACACAGAGGTTAAGATGTCTGCAATACCAGCCTTTGTTTAAGTACATCCAAGAAAGGAAATCAATATTCCTCAGGAGAGCATTTTGTTGGTACAGCTGCTGTTGCTAAGATTGGCTCAGTGTCATGTTCTCATTAATACAGTCTAATGGCAGCCCTAAGATCGAGAATGTGCACACAGACATGATGAATTTATACTAAAATCACAAAAATGTAGAAATTCTAATTGCTTTGGCCTGATTGGCTACTTTATATCTTGAAAGGATCATGTTTATAAATTAGAGCTTAATGATATTTATGAATCACAAAATTARGTCCTTCCTTGTAGCAGTCATTAACATGAAAGCAATTGCTGCTGCAGTTTGCCCTTTAAGAGCTCSAGCACAAAAAGCCTGGCATGCTCGAGAGCAGCTTTGCATTTTAGAGCAAATTGTTACTATTGCAAGGAAAATGTTAGGGTTTAGTTACACAAGCATATTTGCTAGCATTGAAATAACTCTTTGAAGCCCATGTCTCTCAGAGGAGGAGACGTCTCKCAGTGTTCATTGTGTCGTGCCATTCTGTGAAAGGAAACATCCCTTTGTACTGAGCGTTATCAGTGCTCCTCACTCTCTCTCTAAAGATGCACACTGCCTTGAATGTCATTTGTCACTCAGCTGTTAGTTGCTCCGGCAGCCTGAGAGAAGCAGGCAAGAAACATAAAAAAAACCTGGGGATAAAAAACTGGTCATAAAAAAATTAAATAACAATAATGATGCCAAAG
>NW_026623257.1:2757633-2781710 GCF_030028575.1 Malurus melanocephalus | reverse complement strand
AAAAAAAAAAACCAAACAACAAACACAGAAACAACATCCAGGGAGCACAGAGCTGACAGCCTTGAAATGATTGTCGATCAAACACAGGTTACAGCCCTGAGAGAAAAAACTGTGGGAGAAATTTGACATCTCCCTCTGAAGAATGGCTACCTCTTGAATTTATAATTTAAAAAAATAAAGGAAGAAAGAACCCAAAGATTGCAATGAGCCCAGAGAACTAATTACAATCATGCAATGAGTTACACAAGCATCAGGCATACAGGCAAGCAAGCTGTGTATACATGGACTGCTGTCCTTCCTGCCCCATCCTTCCTCAGCTCTCAGCATCTAAGAAGGAGCCTGTGCTCTGTGTGATGCAGCACAGGACACCTTGTTCATCCTGTAGCCTCTGAGTCCTGTTGGTCYTTGCTTCCTGGGACTTGAGCATCCTACAGCTCACACAGATAGGGGTACCACATCAGGTTTTACTGCCATTTGTGCACATTTTCTCAGTTGCTATAGAATGGATAAATCTCTACTCAGTAAAAATTTTAACTAAAGCACAAAATTGCATCTTAATAAAAGTCCCAAACTGCATCATGTCTATGCCTGCCAATAACCAGACACAAGTACAAGGTCTGTGAAGTAACTCTCTCCACACTCAGGACTAAGGTGGTGTTTTCTGTGTCTGGTAGTCCTCCACCAATTATTTGACTTTCATAAAAGCTTGTTTGGGGGAGTATTGCTTCAAGGATTTTTCAAGTTTCTAATCAGACAAGCTGAAGTAAGGATGTTTGAGAGTGCATGACTTGTGCAACCTAGATTAGGCTGGAGGCATAAATGCTGCTTCATGATTGGACTACAATATGACATGTGAGGTTCACTCAGATGCCCAACAGGCTGCTCAGGTCTCCAAAAGGAAAATGTGTGCCATCATCAGTTCAATTTGCAGGTGGAATTTAAGCATCACTTTATCAATTTAAGTATCATTTCATATCATCTGACGTTCCAGCATCCTGCCTCCAATGCAAGGCTTCACAGCATCTTACACCCAGGCATCCACTCCCCTGACACAAACCTACAGAAAGGCAGCACACTAAGCAGACAGCCAATAGGAGCAGTAAAGACACGTATGTCTTACATTCCACTGCTTTTTAAAAAGTAGACATTTTATTTTGAACTGTAGAGAAGTGTCTCTGGGTTTCACAGCCCTAGGACCAAAGTCCTTCCATTTGAATTGGAAAGTAAAAGTGATCAGGTCTTTTACAGGATGACTGAAAAAGGCTATTTTCCCCACACACACACACTTCTCATAGGGCAGCTTGGCSCTTAAGCAATACACACTGAGGATATTTTGCTTAATGAAGTATCCTTTGTAAAGACCTAGAAATTTATGTTTAAATCACCTTTCTATGTACATGCACACTCCCCCATTATTTATTTATTCCTAAGCTAAGAATGTAGAAAAGGCTGGTGTTTCGACTGATGAGACAGAGCACAGCCATATCAGAAAGCACGTTAATTTAATATACAGCAGGTTCCAGCTTTCTGTATGCTTACTCTGAGCACAGCAGTAGTCTTATTTTTCTAGGTSTCATTGGCGTGGAAAGAAAATAGATGAGTATTGTCTTGAGCTGAACAACAGTCAAGCTGGGTGAAATCAGGAAACCAGCAAAGAAAAAAAACCCTGACATTAGAGCAAATGGTATTCAAGCATCTTACAACACACAGGGCAGCTGCCCAGGTGCTCTGTTTTACTGGGCATCTGCCAGGGTACAGCAAGAGACAGGACTCTGGGGAGCCACAGCTGGACASAGCTGKGCAGGTCCACAKCCATGAGCCAGGTCCAAGGGYAAGCCAGAAAGCGCCATGGAGGCAGGAGCCTGCTTTGGTGGAGCCCATGGCCAGTACTGTGGGGACACAGAGATCAGCCCTGCTGGGCACCACCGGGGCATGGCTGATGGCTCTGGGGGGCTGGCATGGGGTCCYGGGTTGTGGGAAGTGGGGCAAGTCCCAGAGAGTGGTCAGGGATGGTCAGAGATTGTGGTGCCCCTGGGGCTGTGGCAGTAACTTCCTTTTGTGGGGATTTCTGAGAAGACTTGAGAAATGTTCTTTTGYAGAGGGAAGGGCTGTCCTCACATCCTGGCAGAACTTGGGTATGTGGCTCAGGAAGGGATCACTGGCTGGGCAGGGACTGAGACAAACCATTCCTTCCTAAAYCACACAAAGCCCAGCCTGCAGATCTCAGGGTCCAAGAGGCTCTTGAACAGGATCCCGAGAAGTACATCCTTCAGTCTGCTGGGGCCAAGAGGCCAGCTGAGGTCTAGCTCAGGGACCAGYGTGCCCATCAGTGCCACTTGTGGGTGCCCACCTGAAAGCCTTGAGGAYCTGACTCTTAGTAATTGTACCTGCAACCAGCACTGAGCACAGAATAAGGGACAATATGATTCAAATTGCTSCATTAAAACTCTGTCATAGGTATTTTTCAGGCTGGCAGTGAAATTAAAGGATGTTTGGAACTGAGTTTCTGCTAGTCATATATATTTAATGCTCTTTAAAATATCCAAGATAAGAATCAAAAGTSCAGACAGGCATATCTTGGTTTTTTCACCGTAATGCGGATGTCCCTGAATTTGTCTAAATGCCTGTGTTTAGGTATCAGAACCAAGCCCTTAATATCCTCTCTATTTATGGAAGCTATGTGCAAAATTGAGGTGGCAAATGATTGCAGAGRCTTCATATAAGAATTCATATTTCTGAAGCTTTCAGGTAGTTAATTGTTCAATTTAACAAATACTTATGACGAATCWTATTTCTTCTAGTGATTTAACACASAGTAACAGACCCAAYAGAGAGAAAAATAAACTATTGAAGAATAATCCTTTTAACTTCTGGATCATAGGTAATACTGTGCCCTTGTCATATTCTATTTCCTCCTTGGGAAGAGAGGACTTGTGCACTTYTGTTCTAAGTCAGGTTTTATCCATTATGTTTAAGATTTCACATTTCATAGAATTTTTGTTAAGAAGGGGATTTTGTTGCCATAATCTTTTAACTTAAAATTATGGAGTTTAAATTCACCCTAAAGTGCTTCAAAAATGTCTTCAAAAGTTTGTAAAATAACTTTTTTTTCTCACTTTGGCTAAGTGATAGAAAAACTATAATAACGTCAGGTATTTACAGCAGTTCTGATATTATAAATTAATGAGACTAATACAGGTTTAAGTAAAAAAAAAATGAAAAGCCTATGGGGCAGTGAGTTGGTAAATTTTTTTTTCCCCTGATACAGATGAAAATTCAGTGATTCATTCCTTATGCACACCGAGACTGGGTGGAAGAACTAGTCTGAACACACACAGATTGTTACAGCAGTTCATCAAACAGTAGCTCAATAGATTTTGATGAAGAAAAATAATTCTTTTGTGACTAGGATTTCTAAGTGAGTTCTACTTGTTTAGAACGAGTACTTTGGCCTAGCTGGTTGCCCTGAAAAATGATTAGTGCACTCAGTTGCTTTCAGTCCCTTTCCATTTCATTGCAGCGTAGCTGGAGACAGACCACCTGCAGAGACACTAATCCAATCCAGGCAAATGTTACAGAGAAGAGAGACAGAATTGTGGCTGAATTATGGCTCRTAAAAGACAGAGCCCTATCAAGAGGGCTGAGGAAATTTGCAAACTGAATGCGATGCTCTTGGCCAGAGGCAGCCAGACAACAAAACTCAGGTTTGTGCCAGAAGTGCCTGATTACGCTGAAAGGTGACCCCAAATTACAGTGAAAAAAAAAAACAAAAAAACAACCCCCCAAAAAAACCAAAAACAAAGGAAAACAAGCAAAGAAACCAACATAAAACCGGGAGAAAAACCCCGAAAAATACCCTAAAAAACGCCCAAAACCCCTGGAAAAACACCAAAAAAGAACCCCAAAAAAGCCGCAAAGCCGCGATCCCGATGTCCCCCGTTTGTCACCCCGCAGGGACCCGCGTGGCGCGGGGGGACCCGGTGTTCCCGGAGCAGCCGGACGCGGCCGGAGCGTTTCCCGATGGACAACCGCTGCCCGCGGGCAAGCGCGGCAAATTCGTCTACGTGTGGTGGACGTGGGGTGAGGATTTTGGGGTGGGGACCCCNCAAAGCAAGCTGATTCAGCAAAAGCCCTAAAGTGTGAGCACACTTATTTAGAGGAAGAAATGTTTGTGCAGAGGAGAAGACGCAGGAGGTGCTAGTAGATCAGCAAACTGCACCAGAAAGTGAGCCCGGCTACTGAACTGCAGTTTATGCTTACTTTTCCTATTGAAGTCAMTTGACATTGGGATAAAACACTAAGAAGAAATGCTGGTTTTGGAGGGGAGAGGGAAACCCCACAATTTTGTGCTTACATTCACTTTTCCACCATCATACAAATGCTGTAAAAATGACAGAAGGCAGAGGCAACCAGATTCATGCTCTGCAAGATAAACTTCAGCAATTCCACAAGGGTTTGAGATTTCAGATCTATTAGACTATGATATTCAGTGCAGTAACAAGAAACACAGATTCTCAATACAGAATTCATGGGAAAGATTTTACAGCTGCTGCCAAAGGCTCCCTGCAAAAGGCAGTTTCAAAAAACACACCAGAGCACCAGAGTGTCCACTTAAGATTAAAAGGAAAAAAGAACTGCTCAGGTTTTCAAGATGCCTGTTTGGGATGTAATCCTGCAGAATGAATCAAATTTGCTAATGAATCAATCTCAGGAGGTTAGTTACAAATTGTGACTAGCAACTAGAATAGAAAGACATCCCCACACTAGCATCTGAGCAACCAGCAGGAAAAATAAGTAATAAAAAGGAGATACTTGGAATCAGTTGGAAAATTACAAAATCAAGTTCAATCAAAACTCAACCTTTGTGAGGGTTCTCAGTGCAACAGCTCTAGAGGCATTAGAGCCAGGGTGCTCTGGTTACTGTCTGAATATGTCCAGCTGTACTGTGCTGCTTGCTGAAAGTCAGTCTTGCTGTTATAACCAAATAAGCAAAATATGGCCTCACAAAGTAATTCAGTGATGGTTAGAAGCTATGAAAGTGTCTGCTGTAAGTCCTCAGATAACCTTTACTAGCTTGACAGAAAGACCTTGCAGCTCATCCTAAAGCGTTGTCTCTGCTTGACAGAATCTAAGACAGATTTGGAAACACCGATTACTGGCTGGTTGCTTGATTGCAATTAGATAATRCAACATTATTCTGCTGAAGCAAATGACTTGCAAAATAGCACTTATATGCGGGCAGCATGGCCCTTCAGTCTCATCGTGCTCCTCAGGAGGGAGTGGGGAACATGTGGGTGTGGCAAGGACTAAAGAAAGTCTTCTAGATSCAAGCCTGAACTAGGAAAGGCTGAGTCCAAATGTATGGGGTTCCTGGCAGGGAGATGGACAGCTGCCACCMTCAGCTTTTCAATGGGAAGGTCAGAAACAGCACATTAATCCTGCAGACAGCTTAACCAGACAAGACTGGGTATGCTTCAGAAAAGACCTGATCGTGAATTTCTGTAGAAATGTCTGACAAATGAGAACTGCTGCTTTTGTGTCACTATTTCCAAACAGTTGGGGCTGTGCTTGTGTGAGCAAAGATCATTTCRGCACTTCTTCCATAAGTCCTTTCTTTCCCTGTTGGTCTTCAGGGTCTGCCTAGCGTTAGCTGTGGCTTTGAGGTCCTCATGGCAGGGGCTAGGTTGGTTTTGGAGTGTTGATTAAGTTGATTTGATGTAGATGAAACTGAAAACAACCCCACTATTTTATTGCATTTTTCTACTCTTTTAAGTATCTCACTGAAAAAYTCTCCTTCATTCTTTTATTTGTAAAAGAAGAACCATAGGGAAAAAGAAAAAAAAGTGTCTGAAATGTCAAGATAAAAAGCTGAATTATCATTTTTGCATTGGTCAGTGGATTTAATTGGAAGTAGTTCATCCAGAGTCTTCYAGGGAACATTTTTTAAGCTGTTTTCTTTCCTAAAGAATTTTGGTAAAAGTCTRGCTCACTAAATTTTATAGTCATACCAGAAATGTTCAGAAATTAATTTTCAGATGACATGCTCCCTTTTTTCATAAAACCTTGTATATGAAAGCACCCATTTACCAGTGTGATTATGGACTTTRAAGTAGAATACATAAGCAGCAGAGGAGGCTCCTCTTCTTGCTTTAAAGGATGGAATGTTGATTTCTTCAGCATGCATAGCTATTCGCCATTAAATGCATAGTTAGTTCCTTACACATAAAACAATATCAAGAAACTTCAAGGATTTCAAACCCAATATTTTTGAGCTGGGTCTGTTTGTACAGTTCTTTAAAGTGGAATCACTTGTTTCATATTCTGACAACCATTATTTTACTGCAGTAAATAAAAGTAGTTTTTGTTCACTTAACATTGTTAAGTTAATACTCATGGTACAAGAAACTAAGTAAGTTAGGTCTATGCTATTTAGTGTTCTGTCTCTATTCTAATAAATTTAATATCCTGTTTAAATGTTGATATTTGTATCTCGTTCCAGCTACTATCTTGCGGTACAAATGTATCAGTGATCTACAATTGATCCATCCATTCTATGCCACTGAAAAATTATTTAACTTCAAAGGGAAACTCTTTCAAATGTTGCAATCTAACAAAAAGAAAACAGAACATATAATTAAAACTGTAATGTTCTGCTGAGATMAGACTGAGACATTTCAGATTTACACATTCACTGTTGTGTTTTGGCTGAGCAGAGATTTCAAAATCTGATGTACAGATGAGATGAAACAAGAATGGAAAACATTGCCACAAATAAAATTATATTTTTTTTCCTGTGAAACCAAACCATGTCAAACATGGCCTGTCAGCCTGTCTACCACCAACACTGTTTAAATAATGTTGTTCTGAGCACAGCATCCTCCACTGGCACACCATGACTCAGTATTTTCATTTAATCTGATTTCGTGCTCTGACAGACTTTGCCACATTTCCATATATTCAAATACACCTGAAAATACCTACTTCCTGCAGGACTTCTCAATAGCAAGAAGAAAACACAGCATACAAATGTAGAAATCSTCACTGAAGTGTGTGCCACTAGTGTTTTATCACAAGGCAAACTCCTTTCCTCACGGCTCTAACAATCAACAATGTGAGCATTTTGCTTTTTGAAGCGGAGGTGTTYCTGAATATGCACAGTCTGCTCATTTAAAGCAGGACATGACTGTTTTGGCTGATTCACTCCATTGTTGGACTGTGCACCCCTTAGGATCACACAGTGGTGAGTCAGTCATTTGTAAACAGGAGAGGAAAAAAAACCCAAATGGATAAAGAGAACCACAGGCTTCATTCTTGTGATCAAAAGCCTCAAAGAAACCATGAAAAAGGAGAATAATTATTTCTTGAACAAAACCTATGACATGATCTTTCYTATACAATCTCAGCAGTGCCTGAAGCTGGCCTTACCCACTATTGAACCAAGAAAGAATTTGCACCTCACAAGAAGACAGCACACACTTTGGATCATCCCTTTGGGAAGAGAGGCTGAGCTATATGTTCATTTTCTTCTGAGACACTGGATCATGAGTGGGTTTTTTCAAGAACAGAGACATGTTTTTAGGTACATTTCATAAGCAAAAATGTTGTGTTGGGTTTTCAGGCCTGAGCACTGAAACAGCCCAGGATGATATGCAGTAGAGAATGACATGTTTTATTACAAGCAGAATCAGACTGAGGGGGCTTTAAAAAATAACATTGCTAAGAAAGGATTTTTGCAAACACAAAGCTAATGAGACTAATTGGTATTATGTCAGATGTATAATGTTTCAGTATATTGTTTTTTGGCAGTAGTGGTTTGGTTTTCCTGGGCTCAGAGCCCAGTTTCTGTTTAATTTTCTGTAAGGTTTCATAGCAGCCTAGACATACAGAGCTGGCTTGCTTGCAAATAACCACGTATCTCAGTATACATATTGATTAGAATTTAAATACACCCAGCAGCCTGTGGGATGGACCTGCTTGTGGCATCCTTATCAGAAAATTCTCTTCTTCAAACTAAAGAGAATTTTTTCTATGAAAGAACTGATTAGGTTCACCAAAAAGAAGCTACATGGAATTGCAAATGAAAAGGTTTATTTCATGTGTTAAAACCACATTGACATATCATTATGACTTTAAGCCTAAATCCTGTCCCAGTTCTGAACAATTTTGCAGGCCTGCTGTGACCTTGAAGCTTTATTAGGTACAAAGCTAGATATTAAACTTAACAGAAGAATTTTCTTCCAGGGTTCCAGCAGTCTTCTAGGTCTGCACTCTACCAGACATCTTTTTTGAGGGAAAGGCTCTTGAAGGAGTTTCCTGAGGCACTGCATTTCCCAGAGAGTTCAGTTCAGCTCACAGATGTATTAGCTCAGATCCAAATGGGCTTTACTGGCTTGTATCCAGTGTTATTCCTAAGGTAATGAGCCTTTTGGAGAAAATAAGATCTTGGCAGAAAAGTTGAACTTCTTCTGGAGTCAGCCCTAGGGTCAGCTCCCACTGCCCTCCACACTTTCACTGTCACTTTGTGTGACACAAGCCTGACTGCTCTGTCCATCTGCAGAGCACTGCAATCGGTGTGTGTGCATTTATCTCCACTCTGTGTGTAGCTCAAGACAGCAAAACTGAGAGGTCTGCACCCAGTTCTATATCTCCTTGAACATTTTGCCCATTATTGATATTCAAAGGTGAATATATTCCTCAGTAGTGCTTTTATAGACACACATAATCATCTTGATCTAAAAGCTCATTGATTCACAACAGGCTAGACTGCACAATTAAAGTAGGTGAGAGATGAAAAACTGTGAAGTCAGGTATTTAAATACTTGTTTACTGTAGCTGTATAGCTCTTGTGCTTGTTTCCTGTGAAAGGTATCTTTTTGAAATTTTCTTTCAAAAAAAAAGTTAATGGAATGACATATCTCCTATTGTTCAGAGCAAGAAATACATATAAGTTTTCTGCAAGCAATATTTGTGAATGTGTTCAGTCACAGAGTGCGTGTGGACAAGTGCAAGAAAGTAATGCAATTTGAAGTCACAAAACATAAAGATTTCTTATGGATACAAGGTTACAATTATGGCATGGATGAAAATGAAACTGAACACTTTTTGATCTACTTATGGCTATTTACAGAAGAGGGGAAAAGATTCTACATATAAATGTGGTTAAACTGTTATGATCTAGCTCACTCTACATCATTTGGAATGTACTCWCTAGTGGGACCCCGCCTGAAGCACTGCATCCATGACTGGGGTCCTCAGCACAAGAAAGACATGGACCTGTTCTGAGTCCAGAAGACRGCCACAGAGATGATTAGAAGGATGGAGCACTTCTACCACAAATACCAGCTGAGAGACTTGGGGTTGTTCAGCCTGGAGAAGAGAAGGCTCTGGGGGACATCTTATTGTTGCCTTTCAAGGCTTATAAAGGATCAGGGAGAATGACTTTTTATATGGACAGATAGTGGTAGGACAAGGGGTAACAATCTTAAACTAAAAGAGATTTAGATTAGATGTTAGGAAGAAATTCTTCATTTTGAGGATGGTGAGGCATYGGACCAGGCTGCCCAGCAGAGCTGTAGATGCACCACCCCTGGAAGTGTTCAAGGCCAGGTCAGATGGGGCCCTGATCTGGAGGGTGGCATCCTGGTCCACAGATAATCTTCAGATAATCTTTAAGGTCCCTTCCAAACTAAGCCATTCTATAATTTAGATAGATAAGACTTTGGTCACATTAAAGTTGTTTATTTGTCTCTTCATTTCCCCTTTGCCCACCATGGCTTCTCATTTGTTTTATATCATCCCTCAGTGGCTGCTTAGAATAGAATTTGTTTGAATTAGGTCTCATCACTTTTCATGCTGAGTTTCTTTCATAAGGATTTTCTGTTACAGCACCAAGGTTTTACCAGTACTGGCCACTGTAATCAAACACATCATCCACTTTATTATACAAGTACCTTTGTTACAGCTGTTTAGAGCATCCTGATCTCTGACTTCCTTTTCCTATTAATGGAAGTTACAAAAATTGTATGTGATAATAATGGAGTAGTGTGGTGAAACAGAAGGAGGAAAAATACCCATTCATGTTTTTCTTGCCCAAAGAGATTTATAGGACAATTAATAGTATATAAAGATCTCTCCTCTGCACTAGCTTCTAACAGCTAGTTTAACAAAGTCAGTTTTAAGTTAAACAGCAGAGAAGAAAATCCTTAAACTAAAACACTTGCACACCAGGATCTTTTGATTTGAAATGTCTTTAGTTAAGACCTTGTGTATTTTTGTGGCAGTTGGACATCATTATCCCGGAGCTGCAGTTTGATCCACTGTCTCTGTCCTCATCTTGTAATACTGGACTCTGAAAAAAAAACAAACGTGAAGAAGCTGGAGCATTTGAATCCGGTCTTCCAAGTATTATCTCCATAAGGCTATTTCATATTATAAAAAAATAATATATATAAAATACATTAAAATGTGCTTCTATTAAATCACATTAAAACTTTCCTAATAGACCCAAGGGATTGTTTCTTGATTGAATATTAAAGCGAAATGTCTTTCCTGATGATGTGTCCTCATCCTAAAATTACACATGAGAGGGGAATTATTTGCTGAAGATTTTGGCATAGATTATGTCCAAGAAAGACAGAATGGCTTCTATGGGCTCATGACACCCAAAACAACAGTAGACAGATAAAAATAAGAGCAGCGAAGGATAAAAAATATTGGGTCACTGGCAACCAAGGGTCATTAAGCACATCATTCCCCAAATAACGAACAGTCATCCAGACAATTAAATTTACCATTACAATTAGTTCTAATTGTCCCCATTGTTGACAGCCTTGGTAAAGAAACCATGTTTTGTGTACCACGGGTAACTGTAGACATGCAATGGCAAAAACCTTACTTCAATGTATTTTCCTTCCCAATGTGTTCTTGTACTCCTTCTCTTGAGTAGACTTCTATTTCTATTGCACAATCATCAATCAATTAAAATTCAATTAAAAATATAAATAGAACTTCAAAAGCTCAACATCCTGCTAGCTGAAAAGCTTTTGGGGTTTTTTTCCCCTCTTCTCATTTCAAAATCTTAGATAAATTCAATTGGTAAAATCCCAGGGGGGGGGGGGGAAGGAATAAGAAAGTGTAAGTTATTTTTGTCAAAATATATGTACTCTCAAATCAAGCTTCACTGACTGCTTAACCTGATAGGCAGGAGAAAAAATTAGTCTAGTTTTCACTCACTTTCTAGGTGCTTTATTCCTGACCAGATCCATTGAAAAAAGAAACCTTGAAACATAAAGTATATGGAGATAAACATGTAAAAGGTTTAGGCCCTTTATCAGGCACTTTCTGAATTTATGACTCACAGAGATTGCAGGGGTGGATTGTTTCTGCTCTGTGGAGATTTTATTTGATTTTGTCCCTTCTAAAATTAGGGGAAATCTAAAATGGGAAATGTCTGCTATTGAATATAATGAAAAGCTTAGATCTTCAAATTGATTACCTCATCCTATATTGTGTGCAATTCACTTTTATGCTGCTTGTTACAAAGACATATTTCAGTTAAAGAAATATTCTTTTATTAATAGTTCAACAGCGATTTGGGACATCATGGTGACATCTAAATTTTGTAACATATAGATCTTATTCCTTCTTATACCATCTCAAATTAAAATCACAGTGATGCTGTCATAATTGTGTGATCATAATCTCAAGTAAAGCAAATCAGTTCTTTTYCTTTCTTACTGTTCAGCTTTATTATTGACCTTGCACCTCTGACATACMCAGTACTAGCARTAACAGTGGCTGCTTCTTTTGACAMAATGCAGCACGTGGAAAGGAATTCTTCATTTACTGTAGTAACCTAATTGTTGAACCATGTACGGTAGCCTTACTGATAAAATTAGCAGTTCTCAAATCCCCTAGCAACAATAGAATCACAGAAAATTTATTTTTCCTTCTCTATTTATGTCCTTTATTTAGAGTGTAATAACTTGGGTAAACTATGTGAAGTGTTATTCATCTAAATTATTTTAGCGATGACTCAGCTGGAGACACAGAACCTTTACACGGATAACACAAATCCAGATTCAGACTGCACTGGCAGAAACCAACACTGCCAGTTTGATGGATTTCAACATTTCAGGTCTGACAGTGGTTCCAGCAGGTACACCCAAGCTGCAAATGACATGGAGAAAAATAGCTAAAGGATGTTTCTAACAACAGCATCTAGTTTTTAGAGAACAGAGATGGCATCAGGGCTGGAGCACAGATTCAAAGTCCATCTAAGAAAGAGGAGTGGAAGCAGGGATAGAGACAGTGTGTTYCCAAATCCATCCAGCAAATTAAGTMCATTAGCCAGGACAGCAGGGGRGAAAACCAGGACCATAACCATGACCAGAACCCAGGCCCACCTAAAGAACTCCTGGATGAGGGACTGACAGTCCTAGGCTGGGCTGAAGTGAGCAGCATGGAAGGAAGACCCAGAAGTGGCTTGGCAGGAACACTCAAGGCTGGTCAGGGTTCAGACATTTTTTCAGTGGCCTAGTGCAAGAGATTAAGGAAGAGAGGTAAAAAAAATGTATTCGCTTCCAGATGTACAAGACTGTTAAGATAAATTATTGATGTACAAGAGAATGTTTTCTATTTTATTAAGAGTAAATAATTAGTTCTCAGCCAGGATGCCTTGCAACTTTTCTGCATTTCATGAAATATACATTACCTGGTAAACATCCATTCTCAAAAAATATTTACAATGTCATAATATAATGAATTACTTACTTTTAATTTAAAATCTTTTTTTAAAACTGGTATATCTTTTAGACACAGGATCCATGAAGAAAACAAAATTCACAATAAGTAATAAAATTGTGTTCCCTTTGCAAAGGATTTGAGTTCAGCCTGTCTCAGAGGCTGATACTGATGTCCAGAAGAAAGGACAGCTGCCTTCTGGTGCAGTTTGCTACAAGATGCCATTGTATGACATGYGACAATGACAAGTGCAGCATCTTTTCAAGCAGAACTGTTGGCTTTATTTTTTAATCAATAAACTGCTACACTGGCATTAATGCATCTTTATTGTCAGTGGATTTGTTCTTACCTTACAAACTATTTCACCAGGACTAAAGCATTTGGAAAGTCAACATTACAGCATCAGTCCTGAGACAATAAACCACACTATCAGAGCTATGAATAGGACWTTTTCCTCCAGAGTTAAATTCACATAACAAAAGCAAATTGAAATAAAATATGGACTCAGTACTTCCTGCAAATATAATTCAGCTCCATGTAATATTTATAGAAGGTCTTTGATTTTACTGGTATTAAAGAGCTTTTGGTGGTTGAGCTGTGCCACATATGTAATGAGTAATGATGATTGAAACAAAAAATGGACATCACCACATTGAGTTTTATCCTCTTCTAGTCTATAAACTAGCTGTTCCCAAATTTAAAAGAACTAGTGTGATGGTTGGGCACACTGATGATGTAATTAAGAGTTGACTGTGTCTTCCTGCAATAGAAATTCTCCTAAGCTAAAGACCTTTCACAAGCAAAACTTAAAACAAGAGCAAATTATATTGTCTCCTGACATCCTTGTTCCCCTGTATTAAAATACTAACTGGGTAATTCCCAGAATTAAGAGATATGTCATTTGAGTAGYGATCTCACTGCTTTAAATCTGACAAAGCTGACCTCACCACACAGGCATGCTAATGCAGCYCAAAAATCATGGTACTGAAACAGAGTCAAAAAAGTGATGTCTAAGGTCTTGATTATTTTTAAGTTCTTTAATATGGTCCCCCATTTTTTACTGCTTTCAGTTGATGTTGACTGTGAGTGGACCTGTACAAATGTTGATATGTGAGGTGCTGAGTGCTGTTGCACTCTGCTCCTTTGTCTCACCTTTTCTATCTAGGGACAGTAAAAATCTTCATTTTSTGGTTTAGTAAAGAGCTTGTCATTCAATAAGGATCAATCTCTTTCAGTCAGCCAGTGGGGACAACCTACAAATTCAGGGAGTTGAAAAGTAGAACACTAGTAAACAAAGTGATTTAAAACAATGATATTTATGTTTGGAAAGGGCTATTCTTAAAAAAAAAAAAAAAAAAAAAAAAAGGAAAAGTGATTTTTAAATATCTAAGCACATTAATTAGCTCAAGCAAGGTCAGTCTTGATCTTAGGTTCACATGCAATAATAAACACAGTCATTTCATCATGGTTCTATCTCTTCAGTCAAGGAAAGGTGAATGCTAACAAAATATTTAACAAGGGCTTTCTTAGGAGAGAAAGGATCCATTAGTTCACCTTTCAAGGTGGATTTCCAAGAAAATGAGGCCTACATAAATTGTTTCCTAAGAAAATGTACATAAACTCTATATTTCCAGAAGGAAATAAATYAGAAATTTTAAGATAATYWTTACTWGTAATAGCATGTGGCATCCCCRTTTTGTTGTTTATTTAATTAGGATTCTAGATGGGCATTGTTTTATAAAAAGCAAAATAAAAAATTTGGAAATGTTATASTATATGTRCWTTAATTATTCACCTCAGTCCATCARGTTTATCAGAGTCTATTTATCTGAAAAACAGCAGAGATAAGGAAATGTCAAAACTTAATTATTTTACGTAGCTTCTTCCATAATTCAGTCTCTTTTTTCCAGTGTCAAAAGRAAAACATAATAGACGCTTGAAAAGAAACTGTGAAGTTATTTACCAAGCTTTTTTGTTATTTAGATCACGATATACGATTTCAACAAGTTGCTGCATTAAGTGGAATTATAGTACCTGTATTTGTCCATTCAGCATGAGGCTGATTTGTAATACCAGTCCAGCCAGAAACCCCTGACATATTTTGCTGGAAATGCAGCCAAGTTGAATGGAATTCTACTGCTAAAAAGCATGGTCAAAAAGGTCTTTGTGTTTTCATGTATTCCATGTGCCTAGTGTTGGTGTTCTCTGCCATGGCACAAAGTGCACTTAGCCTCAGAGCAGGAACTTCATATCCTCTCTATTTTTTCCGCAGCCATTTGAGTGTGTAACCTAGGCAACAGCAAGGATTTTTACTCCCACTTCTCTAAATTGTCCACCTTATCGTTAAGAATAAACYTCAGTGAAACTATGCCCACTAGACAAGGAACTGCATTTTTATCTTTGAGATGACAACAGCTCAAGCATGATTGAAGGTTCATTGYAAAGGCAAGATAAAAGAATATTGTATTTTCTACCAAAGGGAGTTTACTTTTGCCTACAATCCCTGCCCATCATGATTGTGCTCTAACCTTGAGCACATTAAAGAGATGTGCAAACATGTTCATACCTCAAGCACAAATGATAAGTGTTTTGAATTACTTTGATCACTTATTTCCAAGGGTTCTGTAAATATTAATTACAGCCCAACTCTCAGGTAGGCAGTGAGCACACATATCTGACAGTCCCTCACCAGTTTCAGAGGGAACATTGCCCAAACAAAAAGAGAATATTCAAACTTATTTCCATCATGTGTCTATCAAAGTCAGGAAATTTGGCTTCAATAAAATGCAATGTGGTCACTTTCCATGAAAGTTGGGACAACCAATTGTGTAGCTAAACTCAGTGATGCAGTCTAGATCACCTCCACATGCATCCATTGGCAGTGGATGCAATTTATAACATGGAAAATCCAGACAATGCYTATTCATATTGTTACACACCCTAAYATTTTTKTGTATTTGATTRCTGTRTYGTTYGGKGTTTTTTTGAAGTTGAGGTTTGAGTTTGGAAAGCCTTGTCCTAAACATACAGCCATGTTCCACTGCACTGTGCTGTGAAATTTGACTGGCTGCACCAGGATTAAACTGACAGCTAACAGAAGGATGCAGTCCAGCACCTCTGCTTTCAAAACACCTTGAAAGAGGCCACAYAGTTCTGGAGATTTTGGGAAGCTGACTGGTAATTGCTAAGCATTTTATTACGAGCAGATATCTTTTTTAAATGATGGAAAGGATGTGAGCTTTCTTTTTTTTCTCCCAATGAATTAGGTAAAGACATTTGTGTCTCTATACTTAGCAAGTAAGATGCAAGCCTTTCATTCTCAATCAGTGTTTGCAAATCCTAATCAAGCTGATAGCTGATTTATAGATGTCATATCATATATTCTTACAAGACTGTACACCAAAGAAYAGGCAAACATGTATTTTCATTGTGATGATTCACTAGTCCTAAACACACTGAATTTGCACAACAGTGGCTAGAAATTTGGCAGAACAGTCAAAGTCTATATTCTCTAACTCACAGAATAAAAAAGAAGTTATCTCAACTTACTGTAGACAAATAAAACTGTGGCAAGATTTATTCTTTGACCACAACTCTCAAAAGCATATCACACATATATTGAGAAAAATACTGAAATATATGTAGATATAGGAAGTGAAAACTAACACACAATGTAAAATAGYCAGTAAAGAACTATAAGCTCAACTTATGACCCGTCTTTTCAGATAAAATGGACTTTCAAAAGCCGCTTGCTCATATCTTTTGCAGATGCTCAGAATCACTCAGGCTGAGAGCTAGTAAGTAYTTTTACAGCAAGTGCCTTGCATCAGAACACCTTGCTCCATCCAGCAGGCTTGCCATGCAGCAGAGCATTTCATCYTTTGCACAGTTCAGCTGTGACAGTAATCCTTCTGATTTATCAATTACTTTGAAGTTACAGATATCATCCACTGAAAGGAACCACTCAGATGTGTCAAGTAGCACAGATATTTAAATTTACCTATGGTAGTGTTTTTATGTCATTGTTAAACCTCTACATGTCATTAATCAAATCATGCAACATTGGGGCCAGATTTTCCAAACAGCTCAACTAATAAACAAGGASAAAATTTTAAAGTATTCCCACTATGAAATTTTGAGGCAGATTATGAAAAATCTTGCTAGTAGAGTAGGGCCCCTGAGGAGCTCTAACCACTCACTTCAGAGCCTCRGTAGCTGCTAAGATCCTCCTGAAATACCTGACACAAAAGTGAAGATGAACAACTTCTGGAAATCTGTTCTGTAAGAACAAGTATTCTTCAAGCCAGCAAATTAAGATGCATTGAGGTGCATTGTGATCTACTACTAGCTCATTGTGCAAAATATTTTTAGGGAAAGAGCATCCTGGCAACATCATCTGACATAAAAATCATTTGATATGTATGATGCAACAACTGCATAGACCTACCATGAATCTGTACCATATCACRCTTTAGAGACTGGCAGAAACGTTTTGGGGAGCACTCTGTGAAATCATGCAAATGGCCCAAATTTGAAAGCATGTTGCTGCTTCTATTAGATGATTTTGAATAAATGTTTAYAGATTACTGTGGTGCTCTGCTAGGCTTGCATCATTTGAAATAGTTTCCATCCTAGGAYATATTTTGAGTCAGATGCTGAAATTTCTTATCTAGTTTTATTTTTTGATGATTGTTTCATATTTAGGTTGTTTTAAGAAATACTTTGGAGACTTTTCAAGACAAGCACTCAGCAATGCTTTCATTTGTGCAATATTTGAAAGATGCCTGAGCTGAAAGAAAAGAAAAAACACCCTTTTTCTTTCTTAAATTTCTCATTCTGAAAGAACTGCTTTGTACTCTCAGATGCTATTTAGGAACTTTGCAGGACACACTACTACATACTGTAAATATTATTTGAATTCAATCCCAAATTAAACCTTTTGAAGACATAAAGTCACTCTTGTTGATAGTGCATTTTCTAAAGAAGAAATGGAAAACAAAAGACATATGTATCACAAAAAATCTCCCTTATTAATTCTATACTTAAAAACCTCCAGTTTGATAAGCTATTATTCTTCTTATGGTTTTATTTACTAAACAGGTACTGTTTAGTGTTTACTAAACAGATCTTTTCCTACGTTCAATGACAACTCCAGTCATGTGAAAGTACAGACCAGTCATATGACTATTACATATCAAGGAGAACTGTTATGCAATAGATGTATTGTTTGATAAATGCCCCGAAGCAAAGTGCTGCATGTATTGCTGCACGATACTACCTTAGAGTTTTAAATCAAACACCCTCTTTGTCTCATAACACAGAGGGAAAAAAAACATTTCTTTGATTAATAGATAGGGATGCCACTCCCTTTTTTAATACAGTTACAGAGAGATAGTTTATCTTTTGAAAATATGCCTCTTGCCATACAAGATCAACAAGCAGGATACATAGGTGGAAAGGATTAAATTTTTTTCTTTTTTTTGAAGTTCATTCATTCAAGAAATGAAATAAAATTGCAGTTTCTTTTCCACCTTTCTCTTTTAAACACATTTATTACTGATGAAATGAAGCAGGCAGACARAACCAAATCTATAATCCACAGTCAGCCATGTCAGAGGAATTTCAAACTTTATTCCATTGTTCAAAAACATGTCTCAACCTTTTTACCAACCTCTGAGGTAAAAGAGTAAATGAAAGCTTCTATTTTGGTCAGTGGCCTTTCTGGGTCTGACAGCAACCATGGCAATTTGCTTCCATAAACTGTGAGTCATACAGGCTTATGGGATGAGGTTCAATCAATTCACCTTTGTGCTCTGCAGGCTGCTTTATGACTGATGTCTCAAACTGTATTTAAAACATCCTGGTGTGTTTGAATCTGAAACATCTGAAACATCTGAAACATCTGAAACATCTGAAACATCTGAAACATCTGAATCACTGCTCACTGCTGAAGACACTGGATATTGTTCTGGTTCTACCTCAGCTCACTGTTTTCCCTTCAGATTGTGAGATTTTGTGAATTTGTTTTCACAASAGGTTTGGAGGGCACCTGAAGCACCAGGATAATTCGTCTCAACAAGARCAAAATACAGTGATATTAATCCACTCTTCTATACAGACAAAAGGAAAGAGAGTACAGAATGTCAGCCCCATTCTTTTGTTCCTTCAGGAAGTCCAAGTTGAGGCAATTGCCTTCCAAACTGGAAAACTTCAGATCACTCAAAGCAACTTTTTCTTTTGTGGGGAATCTTTTCAAACTCCAAGATGCTGTTTAACTTGATTCTGTATCTAGACATATAATTTCTATTATTTCCTGACACTTCTATTTTGCAGGAACACTATCCAGGTAGTTTCCTGTGTCTTAGTACTATGTGAGTATGCAAACACAAGGTATTAGCGACTGCCTCTTCACAAGGAGAGCATCCATGATGATCACTCACTGTTTACCACTCTTTGTTTCTCTTAACCACTGTATATAAAAACATTGTACATTGATTGAGTTTCCTACCTAACAGGGCACTCAGAGATCTAGTATWAGCTCTGAAGTTGCCATAGTAGGACTTTTGAGACCCCTTTTCCCCCTGCTTCCTAGACACTCACATTACAGAAAATATTCTGAATATACTTCGTTTTAGATATAGCCTGCTCAGGTGACAGCAGGTCACTAAAACGTACAGATTTCCTGCAAAAGAAGCCAAGATATTCTTGAAGATTTTTTTATTCTTTCCAGCCAGGCAGCACAGAGACTTGAATACTTAGGAGTTACCACACCATCACKTTTTTCTGAGGGTGTATCTTTCTATCTTTTCTCTTTCCTTTTGTAAGCATTGGTCTATTAAAACATGAATCTTGATTTCCAGCTTTCTTCTTCTTSTTGTTCCTCTCCACTTTTTGTCATGAGTAAATCAAGCCAACTTAGTTGCAATACAGAACTTTTCTGTTGTTAACCTTCTTCCAGTTATGCTTTGACACTCAAAATCTCTTGTCAAAAGAKGCAGCCATGTGGCTACAATTCCACCTGAAACTGACTTTTCTAGTTATGAACTGCTGGATTTACATGTGTTCTTTTTTCTTGGATTTCATAAGTAGCTCCAGTTACTTCTTCCTAGGACTTCATCACACATCTAAAGCCACCATTCACTAAGGGACAAAGGWCATCAGATGATGGGCTATGGGAAAACTGCACTGCACAACAATTGGGTAGTCTCAAAAAAACCAGATTTGGATGACTGATTTATCTGCAGTGCTACCAGAAGTGTATTTTAAAGGCAAAATTATGTTGCAATGTGAGGATAATAGGAATGAGAAAAAAAAAAAAAAAAGTAAAAATGGAAAGTTTTAAGATAATAGTCTGAAAAATTACAGTAATGACACATTAAAATATCAAAACAGGAACATTAGCAAGACAGTATTTGCAACCAGTTTCAGAGGAGCTGAGTATCTGTGTGTGGTAAAAATTATTTTATTTTCTGCTCTTTTTTTCTGCTAATGAAAAATATTTAGCATTCCTTGTATAAAAGGGGCTGGGGAACCACTACAAGTTGAAAAGGTCTTAAGTTTCACAAGACAAAAACATGAAATCTGAACCTCCTTACTCCACTGGATTCCCCATTCCTAAAGTTGAACAGAAATTACACCAGAAATCTAGCAATTTAGGAAAGGAAAAATAATCATTTCATTCTGACTAAAAGACATTTTGCATATATGAAATAAGTTAGACTAAAAGTGCCGGGACCTCAAATTTAAAGACAAGGAAAAAACCACTTCAAGGGGAAGAGGAGGTTATTTTTTTAAGCAGAGAAGAAATTCAGAGTAGATTACTGCAGACTGTTTCACAGGTAAAGTAAACTAAGCCCTTAAAAGTGATGTAAAAACAGAAGTAAAGCTGAAAAAAAATTGTGAAAAGTACATATACTGTGAGTATCTTCAGCATAAAAAAATACCAGAGTAGTAAGAATTTAACCACTTTTATTTTTACAAATTAAAATMATCTAAGAAAATGTAGATTTTATATAATCACATTATTAGGTAGAAACTATTTTTTCTTTCTTTCTAATATTGCAAGTTAGATCCAAAAGCAAGAATTTCTACTTTTTAAAACAGTGATATCTGAAAAGTAAGTTCTGTAGGAAATATACTCTTCCATACACCTTTGAGTGTAGGWCTGCTTCTGTTGACAAAATTCCCATTGGCAGAAAAATAGGTCTAAAGCAAATTGAATGTGAGGTTCTGATTTTGCAATAAAAGCTGTGTGAATATAGGTGGCAGTCATAATATTTCCTAAAGCAGTGGTCCCCTATGACCCTAAAATTCAGGCTTTAGTTTGTTCTGCTTGGCACAAAGCCACCTTTGAACAATACCTTTTGTGTGGGTATGAAAAGACGATGCCATAAGATATAAAAAGGTATTTGTGCCTGATTTAGTGAATTGGTTGGTTAAAAATGTTTTAATTAAATAATCAAATTTAAATTATTAGATCACATGAGGTGATAATAAAAGAAAATTCAACAGCAGTGAACTTGGCAGGATTGCTGGTGCCCAGCATTATGGCTGTTTGCTATTTATATTTTATTTGTCAGCATGATATGAGGAATATMGGAGAAGATAACTTCATTAAAGTAGCAGCCATTCTCTTATGGAAGCACCTGGTTTTGCAGGTAATTTATCAACCCTTGCAAGACAGATTAAGAATTCAAAAAGTGGAAAAAGAAGAGGATGGGATGGCCACAAGAGCACTTCGGCTTCCGTCTACAAAAATACACACAGCTCAAAAACATGCAAATCATAAATGATGGAAGATCCTTTATTGCTTTCTAGCAACCAAAATGATGGAAGATCCTTTATTGCTTCCTGCATCCTTTCTACAGATGAATTTTTTATATCATTGTAGAGAAAGCCCAGAGTTATCAGAAAGTTNGGGGGAGGGGAGGTGTACAGATATATATGTATAATTTAAAACTTTAAAAAGGCAGGAAGGAATGTTGGGAAGAACAGGAGTGTAAGAATTTAATCAAAGAGATACAAATCAGAAGAGAAGAAAAACAAGAATCTTAACATTTGATCTGTTACCTTGTTTTGATAATAGCTCACATTCAGATCTCACTTTGCATCTGAACTTAACAATCCAGACTACTTTTAATGTAATTATTCATTTTGCTCTCTGAAATGTATTACCTATGTTCTTATGTGCACAAAACAAGAAGAGACTAAAGTACAATGAAACTAGGGAAAAAGCTCAGGTTCGTTACCCTTTCTTGTCGTTCTAGAAGGGTTAACCAGTATTTAGCATTTCTTTTGTGAAATATGTTGCATCAATATGTATGTCATACAAATAACTTTTTTTTCAAAATCTGCGGTTGTAAATGCATACTTCTGTCTTGGAAAGCATATTCAGCTGGCTTGAATTTCATCCATGTTCCTGTTTCTAGTCGGAGAGAAAAAGACACACCTAAAAAGGTGATTACAAAGGCAGTTTTAAATAAGGCAGTTAGTAAGATACTTAGGGCGTGCCAACAGAACACRCGCATTAAGCTTGTGATCTTAAGTGGAATTTAGACTGGAATTTCAATTCTGCAAATTGAATAAGACTCTTCAGCAGATAATTACTTTTATAAATGTKGGATAATAGAAAACATATTTAATAAGATTTCGACCTTTTCTACCTATATAGTAATTTATTTGTTATCTATAGAAAAATATCTCCAGCCCTCTAAAATTAACAGTTTCTCTAAAGCTGCAAAAAGTTTCTTAGTGCCGGAGCCAAAAACCACATCCTGCGTATGAGAAGATATGATAGATGACTGTTAATAAACTGGAAAGCACTGAAACAGAGATAAAACCATGGCTAAAACATGCTGTTAACCATAACAATAAGTATTGAAGCAGACAAGATCCTTGAAATTATCAACAAGCGAGAAGTGGGAAAAAAATCTATGAATTGTTTCTAATCATGTRCTAGATGCTGCATGTATCTGTTGCAGAAGTAACAATAAAATATTAATTTTATAATGYAAATTATGTAATCTCATGTGTTTTATTCTAGATAACTAGGACTTTAGGAAACCTTTAATTGGKAAGAACATGAATTCCAAGACCCAAGAGCATCCTGAATTTATAGAACTGAAGAAATAAATAATTAAACTCCCTTATTTCTTGCTACCTGTGATACTGACCAAGTTCTACTCACAGCGTTTCCTCTTACCTCATGAGGTTTGAAAAGCAAAACCAAGAATTTTACTGGAATGCAATACATTGTGTGCAGGGAAAGGCAGATAGGGGCWAAGGGATCTTCATATCTCTATTAAGGCCGAGCTATAAGATGCATCTGCAGGACTGTACAGACACATGCACGCTTGCCAGGCTGCATGACACCTGGGTGRGAGCTAACACAGCTGCACGGCTTCTGGTGCAGCACTAAAGTCCTCCTCAGCAAGGCCCAACACGCTTTTTAAACTAGATTTGGCAAGAGAAGGGCGCACAGAGCTTGTTCATTTCCATCTGTGCCTGCCAGCACAGGCGCTCTCTTCACGGGCACTTCTATCCACCTTCTTCTGGAATTGGTAAGGCTAAAGCATCCTGGAGGACCGATGGGATTTCAGCACCCAGTCAGAGGCCTCAGTATCTCAAAAGCAACCGAGGGACATGAAACAGGCAAATAGCCATAGGAACCAAATGTTAAAGAGGTTTTTCCTTTCTATCCAGAGCAGCATTGTTCACTGAACAATTTTTGGCAACMAATCTCTAGCCTTGGCAGGAAAGCTTTATACTGACAGCTTCAGCTTGCATGAACCTCGTGTACCTGCCAAAAGCTTTTAGGCAAAGGCCTAGATTTGCATTTCTTTAAATATAATATGTAAGTCCAGGATTTTTCATATGTTTTCTTAGTTTACATGAATCTGGAAAATGGAAGAAGAGGAAATTATATCTAGCCAAATTAAAAAAAAGAACAGTGTGAGACTCAAGTACTTTTTGAGGTCAGAYTGAGCCCAAAAGAGTTTTACTTGTCTTTTTTCTCAGCCATAGATTTGTGAGACATACATAAAAATCTTCCCTGTACAAACTTCTCCAATGCAAATCAGAAAACTGTACAACATTTTCAGAAGGTGTTCATATCTGCTCTATTTATTCACCAGTATAAGGCACTACCAGCAGCGTTTTCTCTCTCTCCAAGAAAGAAGCAGGAGAAGAGAAACAGAGACTACAGGAGCACAACTACTGCCCAGGAAAAAAGCACAGTCCAAAATGCTGTGAGACTTCAAACAGCAAGACAGCAAATCTAAAAATCTCACAGTCCAAAAAGAAAAACAAAACAAAACAAAACAAAACAAAAAATAAAA
>NW_026623257.1:2744344-2757577 GCF_030028575.1 Malurus melanocephalus | reverse complement strand
CAAACAGGTAAGAGTGACTGTAACTTATTGAACTTGGGGTGAGTGGAGTGAAGTGCCCTATGTGCATGCCCTACGGTGTAAGGTAGGAGGCTGTGAATGAGCTCCTTCTTGTCCCAATCAAAAGGTGGAAAATGTCTCACAATTACCAGAGAATGATTATGCCAATGACTCTTTGCTCCTCAGCAGGCAGAGACAGAARATTGGGGTCAAGTCTCCACTGCACAGCAAGCACGGTGCCAAAATACGAGCTAACTGCAAAGTGTAAAGCAGCACTGGTTCAGCAGAACCGCTGAGGACCCGAGGGGCTGCCTGTACAAACCCTCCAGTGCACCCTGGAAAGGCGCCTGCATGGAGATGATGAAAGCACTGGAACTAAATCAGCTTGAATTGCAACTTAGAAATACTGGATTGCAGCAAATACTCCTACAGCTTTCCTCCAGTCAATCCATCCTTACTACTCWGCCCCTGGAATATTACCTATAGGATTTATGTTTTGAGCAGATGYTTCTAAGAGCATATTTAAATGAGAGAGGAAGAGAACAGAAATCTTTTCCGTTTGGGCTTTTAGGACTGGTTACTTTGTTTAGTTCTGGTTTTTTTCTAAGAGTAAACCTTCTCTGAGGTTTGCAGAAGAAAAAGAGGTCTTTTTGCTGGAAGTTGCACGGTGCTGTTTTCACACTTCCTTGTAGAATAAGTTCCATGGTACTGTTTTAAATATTTCAGGCAATTTTCCCCTTGCTACAGACTGAGACAAAATTAAAATATAATCCACATTCAGTTGTTAGTCTCTAAAATGAAAGATATTTCTAAAGCYCATAATTCATAGATTTCAAAGTTAATAAAAATTAAGGTTATTTCCTGTTGCTGCAGAMAAAGAATGAACTTTTAGTATTTTAATAAAAGTCTCCAGTTTTATGGGGAACTGTCCAAAAACCTTAAAGTTCCTTAAACAGTGGAGCTGAACGCCTAAAACYGTAACATAGATGAAGAAGTAAAATCAGCAGATGCTTGTCTATCCCACAAAAAGTTCTGTTCACATGCATATTTCCACTTTTTTTTTTAAATTAAGAGCAATTCAAATTAGTCCTTTAAAGCCATGATTATCACTTCATCTACTACAAGATAAAACTTTAGTCCCTCTATGCTGTAGCTCTTTTGTATTTGCTTAGTTATTTTCATAGAAGACAGACTTATTTTCTTTTTCCTTTTTTTTAACTGGGAAGAGAAATTATCTGAAATTATTTTATATTCTTCTACACATCAATTTCTGGAACATGCAAATGTCACACAGGCACACTATCTCAGCCCTAGTAGCATAGGTTTCTTCCCAATTCACATTTATACCTAYTGTTCACAAAAAGTAAATATTTGCACCAGCCTGTCTCTAGCTGATCAGCGTTCCTTATGAAAACAAAGTTCGCCATACTAAATGGAGACCTTTAATGGAAGAGTTCATTCCATACATTGTTAACTGCATAAATCATAGAGGCCTCATTTAAGCTCCTACCCAAACTCCTAAAATCTCTCTCATCGCTGGAACACGGAGGGCAGCTCTCACCAWAAGAAAATATGCAGACTGAGTCTTCTTTCAGAAGCGCTCTTTTATCTTGACTGAGGAGGGATCACAGTCAACCAGCAGAGATTGAAATACACATAATTTTTAAAGGGTATGTAACAAGTAGTTCCCACTGAAAACCCACCATTCAGCCTGTCAGCTTCTTCTGAATAACCCACTCTCAGTTGTCCTTAGCACTGAACCATGTAAATATAATTTGCCTAMAGTTTTACTGAATTACTCTGGCGTATGGCTGGGTAAACCGTTCAGGAAGAGAGACATGAGCCCACCTGGACTCAACAAATGCAAATAGAATGCTTCAAACTGAATCTGAACACTTACTCAATCAACGCCTTCCAGAGGAAATCAGAGAGGCCATGAGCAGAAAAGAGCTTTACATGCAGTGCAACACAAAGGACCACAGGAATCCTCTAAAGCTACTTAAAATTCTTTCAAAATGAAAATAACCCATTTAAAGAAAATACCTTCTGAAATATTTCTAAAGCTCTTCAGTATTTGTYACTACACTTCATATAGTCTTGCCTGAGTTCAAGAAACGTGTGATAGAAACCTATAACTATAAACAAGGGTATCTTAGATTAATCCAAGTAAGGAATACTGTCTTTTCTTCAGAGTACAATGAATACAAACTGTCTGGAAATTGAAGTAACAGCTGCAAATTATATGAGGCAGCCACAAAAAGGAGGAAATACGAGACTTATTGTGAGAGAAGTATATAGGTCCATGTTAAAGAATGTCTAATCTAGTGACCCTTCTTTGGTTTCATTGAAAATGCTGCTGTTGCAGGGCAAGTAACAGTGAAGAAATCACTGCACAGCTCCAAGATTACTTTTTGGTTTTTTGCTTTTCCTTGCATTCCACTTTTCTCCAAAATGGAAAAGAAAAAAAAAAAAAGCCTGTTTCCCATAACAATCAAGGCCTTTAAAATGCCCTGCAGGATTGCAACGATGTAATTAGTATGACAATAAAATAGCATTTTAATCAAAGATTATTTTGATTTGAATTGTTGAAGCCACTGTTAACGTTTCAAAATTCTTAAGCCAACAATATGAATGAAGAGAGCAGCCTTGTTTTTGACATGACAAAAAAACCTGTTCCTTGGAGAGTGAGTGCGGGGATGATTGGGCACAAGTGGGTTATACATATGACTACTATGATTTTAACAACTATACCTATGCCTGTGCGAGCTTGGGTGTAATATCTGARCAACAATTTCTAGGAAAATTTTTATTTTGAACATTTTAAGATGTGTTTTGTTATTTTATTCATAAAATAGAGACAGTACTGCTCACTGTTCAAAGAGAATKCTACAATAGCCTTTGGAAATTTCTGTATAAGGAGCACAGTTTGATGTCATATATGAATTTTAGTGACACTGCTGTGGTCCACTGAAGTACCATTTTAAAACTCAAGACTTCTTTGCATTAATATCTTTGCACTGATTATCTTCTTTTCGTAAAAAAAAAGTGATCTTTCAGAAGAGAAAAATCAATTTCCACACACCTTCATAGTATTGCCTGACACTATAAAACATATTCTCATTTTGGCTGTGATGGGATAAAGCCAGAATTACTCCCTTGACTTCATCACAGTAGCACTAGACAGCGAGATGTTTCCCAGCAAAGACATTCATTATAAAATCTTTAGCCACAGCCTAAAAATTTACAGACAGAAAATATCTTAGAGAAGACACTTGAGTGATCACAGTTTAAATTAAATGATACTTAAGAAGAGAGCTATTACTCTTGTTACTCTGATTATGGCAGGAATCTCATGAAATTCTGAAAGAATCCCAGAACATGGTCTCTRTCACAAGGGAACTCTTCCTTTTTCCATTAGCAGTCTAACAAATGGTGTCTCTCAGATGCTGCCAACATCATTACACATTTTCTTGAAACTATATGATCTCATTGCAAAGMATTTAGATTCAGTACAAAATCTCACAGCTCTGGTCCCTGTTGTGCCACTGCATTTTATTCAATGACTCCTTCACAAATTCAAACCATCCTTCCCTCCAGGAGCATAAACCAGCCCTGGATTAGTGGTTGCTGCTTTGATCAGTGAACATGCCAGCATAAATCCTGGTTTGGTCATCTACATTTTGCTAATCACCAGCATTTGAACAGGTATTTAAAAGGCAGATGTGGCAAGAATGAAAATCACTTCAGCTAAATTCCTCATATAAACAAGCTGTAAACTATCATTTAATAATATTGACCAGRATGGAGAAAAAAGTAGATTACTCAAGGTTACAATGCAAATATTAATAAGGCCAAAAATAGGTTAATGCCCTGATGATTCAGTTAACTTTTCTCCCAGCAATGGTATTTTTTTAAACTGTCATGAGATACATCCAACCAGAGAAAAAACTCCAAGTAGCTGTAAAAGGAAAATTAGTTTGGGCACATAGTTAGCTGTTTTAGAAGGGGTCTTCTTGATACCTCTTGAATGATCCAGTAATGACTATTTCTGCATAAAAATCAAGCAAAGAAATGCCTGAAGATTACTGACTTGTAGGATCTTTACTTTAACCTGCTATTTTCCTTCCAGAATGGAAGAACTTGTTCGGAACTTCTCAAAGAGGTGAAGATCTTTTTCAAGAGCTCTTTTCTTTTCAATGYTGGTTCCAAAACAGAACATACCTCACTTTTATATTGCCCTGATATGCTCACTGAAATATTCATAGGAACAACACAAGCAGAACAAACTTTCAGGATGTTCTGGACATACCATGAAGGCCCAGGTTTTTGCTCATCAGATGAGGCAGATTATATCTAAGGACAGGCACTCAGGGTAATCTAGAAGCAGAACATGAGTGTTCCCATACAAACTTGCCATTTCTATCCCATAAAACTGGCAGAAAAATAAGARGCAGTAGCACCTATTAGTCAATAAATTATTTGTAAACGACAGCATCTCTCACAGAGCCAGTAGTTTTAACAAAAACCTTAAAAGTGTCACTGTCATACTTCCTCTATAGCAGCAAAGTTTACATAGCATATGCTAGGCTGATTACTCTCAAGCACTCCTACTCCTTATTGTCTTTAACTTGTTTTCTATTAAAGCAGCAAATTAGTCATAGATTTTTATTGAGAAAATATTGTTTAATCCTTATAAAGATRTTTTGGAAGGCACCCATCCATGGCAAAAATAACCATTTATATTAACTGTCAGTGACGCTTTGAGATTATGAGTGGATAGAAAACACATTTTTGGCCACTAATTTATRACACTTCCACCTCTCAATTTTGTAAGAAGTAAAAATATTTGGGGATTGCTATTTTTTTAAAAAAATAAGGTATTGTAGGAGACAAAGAGTTATACACTAGATTTCCATCCATACCAGTGCCTCTGTGTCCTTTTCAGCGCAGACCCAAACAGACAGATAAACTCACAGCTTTATCCCAGGAATCTATTATCCTTTCTCTCAGGACTGGGCAATTCTACAACCCTCTTTGGGCTCATCTGGTCCTGTAATGGGCAAGTACCTCTGAGTCCTCACTCAGCTAAAGAACCGGCTCTGGAAGGGACCCTCTGCAGGTCAAGAATACCCCACATACACTAATGACATGGCAGGGAAATGCRGATTAAACCTTCCAATACTTTTTGAGGTTTTTAAGTATTTATATTGCCTTGGGAAAGGTAGGAGCTCTTCTCACCTGAAATTTACTACAGGGCACCACACCAGAAAAGTGAAAGAGGAAAGAAGAACTATTTGTCCAAATGAAGTCAGTGGTCATATTGCAATTATTCTCTCCAAGATGTTCTTGGATGCCTTCAGAGCACAAAATTACAAGGGATAAACTCTGCAAGTATTGTTAAATGGAAAAACCTGTATTTCAGAGAAGTCTCTGAAATGTGTCATAAATGTGTCATAAATAATCATTTCTCATGCTCCACATTATCTTAGTTGTCTAAAAGCAAATTCCTCAAAGCTAAGACTGTAGTTTGGGTTTGGAATAAACACACTTGAAAAAAAAAAATCTTTTATTTTTCCACTATATACAAATTAATCAAGAGGTCCAATAGAAAAAAAAAAAAAAAATAATAGTTAAGTTGAAAATCATGGCATGTTCTTATAGCTCTTGGAATTGATTAAACATATGCAGACTGATGTTTGCAAACATCTCATACTTACAGTAAACTCCAAAAGGTTGCTTTAGTCCAATAAGTTTCAACATTGAAATMTGCCAAATACATTTCTGTGTTAATTTAGTGTTTATTTTTTTTAAGATACTTCCCAACAAGAAACAAATGCAGTCCTGTATTGGCCTTTTATTTTTTCTTAACATTTCCACGTTCTTAAAGATGACTGCAATGTGGTGACTGCAATGCAGATGACTGTGGTCAAATGTCTCCTGTCCCATTTCCTCACAAAAAGATGACATCCACACCTACAATTCCTTTATACAGTAGTGGCATGTTACAAAACATTAAATAAAGATTTGACAACCAGTGTTCCATGGTACACATATTGTAAACTGGGTAACTCTTTCAATGAAAGCAGTGTAWATCACTAATTCAAAAATGGCTCAACATCTAGTGACTCTCTAAGAAATAAGGTCTTTCATTTCTGCATAATGGATCACCACTGACTTCTGCTTAGATGGATTTTGATATTGCCATCAAAATCTGGCCATTGCCTGTTTCTGAGTAACAGAGCATTACTGCAGGAAAAAAAAAAAAAAGATTATAGTGATTATTTTAATGGACATTCTTAATGAATCCAAAGAAGACRAATTTGGAAGAGTAGTTATTAAGGGAAATTCTCATTAATAAGTGATTTTTTTCTTCTAAGTTAAGAGCCTCAGAATTTAGTTTCCTAATGATGGAGGTCAAGCTTGGAAAGATTTCTGTGGCCAGATATCATGCAATTTTAATTATGAATGCATCTTAAGGCAGATCTAGTCTAAAATATCAATAATTTCACTAAAATAAAAATTCTGTTAAAATGGASCAGCAGTCAGATTCTTAACCTGGTAACAGGATCTCTTTCCATTAGAGATCAAAGGTGTTTCTGTTACATTCCTGTTGCTTCTAGAGTAACATTATCTCCGGTGAAAATGTGGGAGTCATTGTCACAGCAACAGGTGCTGGTGTTATAAATCATAAGCTACYGATGTCTGAGAACTCAAGATGATATTTTCAGCAAGAGCAAAGATCTAATGTATGAAATGGCTTTAAGACATATTTAATGGGGAGAGAAAAAACTTGTTATGTGACTTCTCTGCATCATATGAGCTTTAGTCTAGTGGCACCTCTGAGATTTTCAAAGAAGGATCTGCCCTTGTGAACATCTCTTCTCAAGGAAATTGATGTGTCTTCCACATTTTTTGGCAAAGAAATCACCCAGAGGCAATGCTAAGAGACTAAACATTGCTGAATTCCTTAACAAGAAGCCAGATCATCAAGACAGCATTATCTGTGACTTTTCTACAAAAAGGACAATGGCAATATTCAAATAAGCCCCAGAGGGGGAAAATGTAGTGATTTATGCAAGCCAACATTCATTTGAAGAAAGGAAGGAAGGAAAAGCAACTGAGCTGTAGGGCTCTGATAAACTCAAAAGGACTAAACAGCAAAAAATGTATAAAATAAAATTGAAGAAAATATACAGATTTATAGGACTGCACAAAGTCTGTGTTAAATTTTGCAAATAAGAGGAGATTAAACAARATAAACTTATGTCCARTATTGTAGATTTTGATGATAAATARTAGTTTGAGTTTTATTTMCATTGTCCATGAACAAATTTTTATAATMATTTCAACTTCACCCTTGACTCAAYATTCCTAGTTCAGACATTTAATTTCTTATGACATATTACCATCATGTGCTTTGATAAGTGGCATTACAAAAATCTTACACAGGAYTCATTGTGCAGTCTGTCGATATTTTTAAAAAGAAATTTCAAAAAATCTTCTTTTAGAACATGCAAAGTAGTCTAAAAAGATCCCAAACCTTTAGAAAATCTCTTTTAATCCCTAACCTAAATACACTTCACTAGTGTGTGTATATATATTTATGTAATGTTTTTTTTTTTACAGGCATTGTATTATCCTCCCCATGAAAACAAAATGTGCATGAACCATGAAAAAAATTCTGAATAAAATAAGGCCAAGGCTATATTTTTTTCCATGTTCTGGGATTATCTCCGGTAAATACTCAAGTATTAAAGTGGTACATCTGGGAGAGCAATGAGAAAGGGAGTTTTTATTGGGGTTTTTTTTCCCACACACTTGAAGTTTGCCTAGAAATGAACAATGATATTATTGAAATAKCTMAGAAAAAAAATCCAGAATAATTGTTTTTACAGAACTATTTGTCTGGAAATAAATTAAAGTTCAGRAATTTTTCCAAGTAAAAATTTCTCRTTGATACAAYTGCAAATCATTCTATAAAACCATYGACCSTGTCCTCTACTCCCAAAATWATTTATCTAAAAAAAAAATCATGRCAGCAGAATAGTTTGATTAGATACCTTGAAATACCAACAGAAGAGTCTTGATAACTCCATGTAGAATTAGAAAAATACCCTCTTTTGGAATCAGGATTCTGACCAAAGTTGTTTCCATGTTTACGAGATATTTACATTTAATAGAAAAGAACCTCAAATTTTGGCTGTTACAATAAAGTTTAAGGATCACACCCTCACCAAATACATACTAATTCTATGAAGCTCAGGTGGCTTCAAATGGGCCATACCAACACCTACATTGCAACGATGAATACTCTAACCAGGTTAAGGTCCCAGAACCCACCCTGCCCAACACATTCCTCGCAGGGCAATTTCTGCTTCTCATGAACACACACACCTCCCCATTCACACTGGAAAAGTGTAATGCACAATAATTGGCTTGGGTRAAGTCCTACCCTCACTGAAAAAGGTCTGTGAGACCAAGAGTTCAGCCTATGAGCACAGCTTTGCTCTCTACTTAGGCTGCCATGCAAGATCTGTGCTCGCCGGCCTTCACTGGGGTGGGTTCCAGAATTAACCGGAACCACCTGACAAAATGGCGTTTATTATCCTTTTCTTTGCACTGCAGCTTAGACTGCTTGTTTACCTTGTTCCCTGTTTTGATCACATCATCTGCTTTGCACGTGGAGCCTCCCAGGCAGCAATTAAAGACTGCCCTGTGAATAGTATCCATCATACTGTTTAGCTAGCACAAGGGGTAGAACTGTGTGCATGATTTGCCCATGCAACACGCAAGGTAAGCAATGGAGTAGGAGGTAAGACTGAACAGACACTGACAGATGAAATCTATAGATGACCCTTCAGCATTTGCAGAAATCAGGCAATTTTCTGACTTCACCAGGAAGCCCTTGGAAACTGTTCAGTAAAGAGCAGCTTCTGCATTTCTCTGACTAGGTAAAAACATCTCCTCTCTCCTGATACTTACTGTACTAAATCAGATCTGCTGCAMCATGGTTTAAATTCTCATTAATACTTAAATCCTGTTTGAGATCCTTCCAGTGAGGTTTCCAAGGCCACACATAGTCAGACTATCCATAAAAAAAATACATGAATAAAAGCTGATTCARTGACTGATGTCTTCGTGACAGTTTSCGTACTRTTAATCCTGATGTGTTACTGAACAGTTTTTATATTTAAGAGAATTTCATTTTGACAGCAAGATTTCAAATCTATTAAAGAGCTGATTACAATACTTAATATTTTCTAATATTGAAAAATAATTCCAAGTAGAAGACAATAATTAAAGACATGTTTTATTGCACAGACTTAACAAAGAGTAGATACAAACCTGTAATGTTAACAGTGTAGGAGTTAATGAAATTGAGTCATAGGAAAATATGAAAGAGCAYAAAAAAGGCCAATTCTTCTGTCTATTCTGTTATAGGAAACATAAGGGAATGAGAAGCTTACTCTRTTGAGTGAGGGAAGGTTGTTAGAGGACAAACAACTTCCTGCAATTTCACCAGAGACAACAAATCAGAAAAGGACTTGCTTGGGAGCTTTCTGTAGCAATAGTGAGCACAAAAGAAGAAAGATCTGTGAAGACAAAGAYAAGCTTCAACCAAACACTTCATTCCAAACTTTCTTACCAAAASCTTTGTGCCACCAGCAATATGGATTTTGAAGAAAATATGCCTTCATTAAAAAAAATAAAAAAGCTTTCATTCTTTAATGCTTTTCTCATTGAAGCTTGCCAAATTTTTCTCAAAGAGGATTTTTACCCAGACAAATGGAACTTCTCTYTCTTCTTTAGTCAGCCAACATTCCTAATGAATAAAGTAGCAACCACTATATTTCTAACACCTTTAATCATTTCAGTAGGCCAAAAAGGGTCTAAATCAGCATTTTTCAAATGTCTTTTTACTCACAGATTACAAGTAAAATTCCTTGCCTTCTTACAAGTTCCTTTTCATTGTATATTTCAGTACTGTTCTAAATCTCCTGGTACCTGCTTTTATGTTCACTGAATGATTCGTTTAATCACTGCAGCTGAATTTTTTTCAAGATATCCTTCTCTGACATTGCTCCAAGATAAAATGTGTCACAGAGGCTGACACATACTACAGCAAATCTCTCAAAAATTATTAAAACATCAGCTGCTCAGAACTTCTCAAGCACTTAAAATGCACTCACCACTTCCTCTAGTTGCCCATGGCTTTTGATTCCTTTCTTCCCCTATAAGAAAAATGGCCTGCTTCCAGATGTGTTATCCAAGCMTTTCTCAGTAGCCAGAGATAAATTACATTTTTTTTTTATTTTTTATAGCAGTGAGTGGAACAGTAACACACCGGACTTCATTCTATCCCCTCTTCCATGAAATGAGGCAAGAGTATTAATTCCAAGGAGCCCACTGCTGGCAAGGCTTAAACACCTGTTTACCTTCACATAGTGTAAGCCTCCCCACTGGCTTTTCTAGTGCTCCCATGCGTTAAATCAAGCACACGTTTATGCTCTTACAGGATCAGGGTTTCACAGCTGAGTTTAGACAGATTCAGAATATTACAGTCTCCATCTTGGAGTGGTATTTATATATATATATATATATATATATATATAAGGGGGTGACCACTCTTCAGTTGCCCCAGTTCTTGAGTCACTGTCATAAAATGTGCATTTCTGCAAACTGTAAGCCTTAAGCCAAAAAACACATAAAGGAAGAATTATAATACTACATGGAAAGCAAAATTTAGTTGCTTTGCTCAGAAAAATAGAAATTTTTATCATGGTGTGGAACTGTCGCATACACACACACACAYATATATACACAAATAGCAATATCAAGATGTTGTTGCCTTTCTGTGTGCAGCAAGATAACATAAACAATTGATTGAAATAAATTACAAAATGTTTGCACATTTCTAGCTTCTAAGAAACCCTTATTTCCTTGTGTGATTTCAAAATTGCTGTGGATCAGTTGCTGCTCTCTTTTAGTTAGTTCATTTTAATTTGAAAAATTCTTAACATTCCTTCCATTGTGGTAATTCAGCACATTTGMATAAAATGGAATAGAATAGTGTCTGATGCTTTTTGCTTTAATGTTTGATTTTGTGTTTTGCTACATACACACAAAGACCTACACACACACACATGAAGCTGTTTGGCTGGTCGTGTGTTTGTGTATTGTAACGTACAAAAGCTCTCACTTTACCATCATATAAATCCAGTATTTGACCGTTAAGTGCCTTGATAAATTACATCACTATTTCCAAGCTATTCACATAATTTAAAAATGCAGAAGAAACTAATTCTGTAGCTGTTCTCCTCTTTCTATGGATCAGAGAGACCATGAGTAAGGGAAGAAGGAAAACTGTTTAGCAAATAAGTTAATGGGACTATGAAACTAGTAYGGACTATGAAACTAAATGGGACTATGAAGGCTAGTAAGATGAGAAAAGCATGAACCAAATTCAGCTGAATTTATGGCAAGGTAAGCTCCTTGCAACACACTTATCTCTATGCCCTTTTTTGAGGGCTCCAGTGGAAGAATAAACACATTTTTCACCATTTTGTTTTGCAAATAGATTGAGGTGCTAGCTCTCAAATAAGAAATAGATAGAGAAGGTCCATATAAAGTAGCWACAATAGAGGAAAATAGGTATTATTGTGAGGAGATCAAAGCCATTCAGTTTTCTCCAGCCCATTTTTGTAGATGTCTCCTAATTAAAAAAAAAGAATGTGAGCTTTAAATGCTTTGATGGAAATTCCTTATCAATCAAAGCTTGGGTCCCAGATTAGACAAATCTCTGGGCCAGATGCCCAGCTGCTACAAATTCATGGAATTACCTTGACTTAAACTGGATGATGAGATAGCCAATTCTTTTGAATTGTACAGCTAAATTCCTTCTAACCAGAGCTTTTTTTTTTTCTTTCTTCCTTTCTTTCTTTCTGAAAAACAATGTGCATGCAAATTGTTGATATGATTTAAAAGCACAAAGTAGTGTTAAGCCCCTCCCCCCCAAAGAGATAAAATCTCAACACTTCTGTGCAGTTCATAAGTTTGTAGTTGGGTTTTTCTCATATCTGAAAATAAGTATGTTTGCCCAAGTCAGAGATGGAAATAATATTTGGACATTCACTCTGTCAGCCAAAATGTTTTCTGGTTTTTAGTCTGATCAGTGTATCTTTCATCACCTGAAGAAACAGGCTTCCATTTGTGTCTTTTGCTTTGGAGTCACACTTTGTTTTGTGAATGGCATATAATATTTCTACTTCAATCATCAGATTGACTTCAGGAGTTCATTTTGAAGTTGAAGCTTGACACTTTAACACTGTATAGGAAATTCCAGTGAAGCAACTGAAGACAACCTACCCAGCAGTTTCATCCAAGTGGAGGTGGTACCTTTTGCAGTGGAAAAACTTTTAATTTTGAATGACTGTTAAAACACTGAAAAGAAAATAATTTCCTTAACCCAGAAGATCCTGTCTAGAAGTTCATGGGGGGGGAAAAAAGGTTTTCTATAGAGAAGACAGTAAATGTAATAAAGAGTTGATCCAYGAGGGTTCTAGTTACTATTTCTTCAGTTTGCATAATGACATTATAAGTTCTTGTTGCTGCAACAAGCATGTGAGGAAATGTTTTTTTCATTTTTTCATTTAGAGGATCTKCCGAAGCCAAGCCACACTCAGGAAAACTGCTTCGTCATTTCTTCAAATCAAAAGGGTTCAACAGGTATGAGATTCAGCAATGGGAAATACAGCACAACACAGAGACAGGTTCAACATCTGGAAAGTCTGGTTCAAGGAAAATGCATCTGCACTTTGGGACATGGGAAGTCTTCAAGCTCTGGATCTATCTGCTTACCAGCATCACAACATGAAAAGAGACAGGCTTCCTGTATTCCTTGCAGGAGCATAGCCCTGCCAGCTGGACTGAAAGMAGACTGTGAATTTCCTCAATGTCACCAACCTGCATTGGATCCCAGGGCACATTACAAAATGCCCAAATATTTCTAGCAGACACTGAATTCAGTTTACTTTTTCACCAGCTTTCCCAAACAGTGTTTCAGAGCTTTAAAGCTTTCMTTTCCCTCTGACAGCTAACCTTTAGAACTGAAACTGTGGGCAACAATTTCAGTGCAACTGAAAGGAAAACTCAGACTCTCYCCACATACACAAGTATGATGAGAAACACCACCCTTACAGTGAACTGAAGCAAGACTTGGTGGCTTACCCCAAGCAG
>NW_026623257.1:2683882-2744334 GCF_030028575.1 Malurus melanocephalus | reverse complement strand
GCTTCCCAGTGAATGATGAATCAGAGGGCTCCGCGTGCCTCCGCTGCCTGCCCAGTCCGCCCTGGAATCCCGGATGAGATGGAGCCGTGAGGCCCCTCCCTCGGCGGGACCGCCCCAGGAGCAGCAGGAGACGCAGAGGGGATGTTTGAGGAAAAGCCTCCGAAGCCACAAACTGAGCCAGCAGAAACTGTGACACTGTAACTCTGCTTCACGCAGCAAGTGAGCGACTCGCACGACGAGAAGCAGAGAGAGAGAGAGAGCGAGAGAGAAGAGCTCGAGCAGCCAGACCGCGTGGCAGCGCTGGCCGTTAAACTGTCCGCTATGGTTTCCCAGCAGCTCCTGCTCCTTCGTCTGGGTTACATTTTAAAGATACAAACATCTTTTTTGGCGTATATGGCAACGGAAAAGGAATACAGAACAAAACTGGCACCAAAAAATCAACCCAAGACACAGTTGCAAGAATCAGGTGTTGGATCACCCATGTGGTTCCACAGAGACTTTGCAGAGGATTATCTCGTACTAGAACCTTTTGTGTGAGTCACCTATCATTGATAAAGTGAAAGTACAGGCTCGGGAACACATTCACATCTGTGTATCTCTTAAGACATAGTTTGAAATGCTGTCAATGGCAGTATTAAGTTTAACATCCCACCTGGAATACAGAGAAGACTCTCACATGATTACAGTGAAGGCAATGCTGTAAATATTTCCTCAGCCTCTGAGAAAGTCATGGGAAGTGGTACTGCATAGATTCTGTTTATTGCTATGAACCCCTATGAAATTCAAGACAAAGATAAAATTCACACAGGTACCAGGAAAAAATGGAATAAGCAAAACAAAACAATCAGACAACAGTGGAGATGTCCATACTTGAATGTAGTGTGCCCAACATCTGGTTGGACAAAATCTGCAGGAAATTAAATTCAAGGGCATTTTAATTGGTGTCAGACAGCTATTTTTTACAGATGATGTTTACAATGTAATTTCAAATAGTGAAGACCACAGAGAACTCTTAAGAGCAACAGATAAAGAGACAAGGTGCCTCTTTAACCAGTTTCTTTACTGAATTCTGACTTACAGGTACTTTACATAATTTGATTTAAACAGAGTGAGACAGAATTGAAAACGTCTTTGTTTTTTTGATAAATCCTTTGGAAAAGCAGAAAGTACAAGTTGGCGATTCAGAACGGTTCTTTTCAGATCTGTAACTATCTACAAGATATTATAAAGGTGATTTGCCAAAAAAAGAGCCATCAAAGATTTAATTTTGCCCAAAAAAATGATTCAAGTTATGACATCAAACATGAGGAGACTCAAAACCTGTGCTTATAATTGTTATGGTTATCTCTTTATTTGACATAGCCATGAAGATGTGTTCAATAATCCCCCCTAACAGCATCTGCAAGTAACTGAAACAGAAGAATTGGCTGAGCGCTCATGAGGTCAACTTTGACCTGAACAGTGAGGAGTACAGCACTGCTCTTTGTGGAACAGAGGATTGAAAATATTTTGAAAGGCATCTAGAAATTTTCCTTTTATATTATATTTATATTATTTTACATCTGATATTTCCTGTTAAAACTGAAAAATAGAATAAAGAAAAGGGGTATGCGAATTTCTATGGTCATGTGAAATGCCTCAGTTTTGTCTAATCCTTATCCTGTTTGCAGAATTAAACATTGCTTGAGATTATAAAACTTTTTTTTACAATCCTACTTTTTTCCCTCTTTTTTGTCTTTCTGTGTTTCTAGTTTTGGAAAGGAAAAGAAAGTTCTGAGATTCTCGTGAAACTTACTGCACAGTTTCACAGACTGAAAGGATCAAATTAAGATCAGATGTGGAAAGGARCACCCATAAGGATGTGAATGGGGATTCAGTCTCCTGCACCTGGTTTGAATTTTGTACTCTACTAATTCAGGTACGCCACCAAAACTATTTCTGTGTGAAGAATTMAAAAAATAAAAAAAATATTTGCTTAAGAGGGATTAGCTTTATTTTAACTTTGTCTTGTTACAAAGCTAGCCAGAGGACCAARCCATCATTAACTGTCATTTTAAATAAATAAGATATTCAAATGAACATTTCTGTGTATTATTGTTATCATTTGTTTCACCAGGGTATGTAAGTCCTAGTTCTGGACCAGCTCTGACAGTCAATACCAGCAGAAATAAATAAATAAACTGAGAAAAAAAAAACCACCCCTGGTTTCAGCTCCCAGAGCTGACTGGGCTTCAATTAAAGAAAACCTTATAAAATCCTTCTAAAATTATTTKAAAAGTAAAAGGAAGCAATCTTTGTGAATTAGCTCAATAATATACTRACCTGTTCTATGTCTGTTTTCCTGCTTTCATGACTTTATAATGATTTGTAAGAAATTTTCAAATTGACCCTTATTATACCTGCTGTTAATAGCAATTTCCTGTAGTTACATTTTATTTGCCAAGCTTTTTTTACACTACTGTGAAAAAGCTCAATAAAATGATTGAAAGTGCTGATGAATTAGAATACCTGCTGATCAGCAGAAAACATGTTGATTTGTTATTGATCCTGACTCTCTACGGTCAAATCTGATTAGTTTAAACCACTTTAATTCAAAGATGGGTATTTCACTTGCAAGAACAGATTTTCCTTTGGTTATCAAAACAGAAACAAGTATTACATTTTGCCAAGAYATACTATTCAAAGCTGAACTGTAAGGTGACATGAAACAGTGGCATTTRTTTTAAACTATCAAATGCCAAATCCACTTCTATTCTCTTTTTAACAAAACAAACTGCYCACTTCACAGTAGAGATCTTTCCCATTTAGTTTCTTTGTGTGCCTTTATCCCGCTTCACATTTGTGAACTTAAAGTCAACCAGAAGCACTGATGTACCCACAGCTGGATAAAACTGTTTTGTGAGTATTGCAAATTGGTGATGAAATTTGCTGATCAAGTTTCTTTAGTTGGCAGGGTTGTAATTACTGCCTACCAAGGTCTGGATCATGAATGGGAATTACTTTTTAAAAAGACTTTTAATCCAAACTTCAAAGTTATCGTGGAGTCAGGTAGAAGATAAACAAGGCTAAGTTTAAGAGGAAAGCTAGGAAGTAACATGTCATTTATTATTAGAAGCAGGTGTGGTCTCTCTTGAAAGCTCAGGGTTTTTTTTCCTGGGTGTCAGGCGTCAGCATGCTGACATGTCTAGTTTATAGCGATGAAAGTGCTTCTTCATCTCAGTTCACCAACTTTCAGGCTGTTRTGGAATCCTGCCAAAGTTTAGTGCACACTGACAGATTCAATCTATCTCAGAACTAACCTCATTTTAGCCTTATTGCTGTCTGCACAACTAGATTGATGAAATGAAAAAGAGGAAGTCTTCTATAGATTTGCAAACGAAGGAAGGTGTCCTTTATCACCTCTACTCCTGATTTTTCCACTCTACTCTTGCATAACTGGGCAAAAAAATTTCAAGGGCATTGCACTTCAAAACATATTTTTAAAAAAATTTTTTTATATATAATTGTTGCAGCAAAAAGTTTCTTCCACTTACTTGAACTTAGACTGGACAATTTATTTATTTTATCTTCATTCTCATAGCACTTATAAGAAAGAGGATATACTGCAAAATTACTAGTGAAAATTTGGGAGAGAAATGTAACAATACCTTCCCTGCCTTTCTGATTCACACACAACACAATGTCTAGGAAGATGTTCAGAAGACAAAAATGCTTCTGCTACCAGTACTCCAGATATTCATGMCTACCTTTCTGACACTACAGGGTTTATTCTCCCTTTTGGTTATCACATCAACAGGCAAAAAAAGGACATCTCATATACTTGAATTGTGTAGCTGTAATGTAAATCTGATCTTGCTTTGACATCTCTAAGTGCTTGGAGGAAAAAATGGAAAGTTTGGGGGGGGAAAAACGGGACAGAATGCAGCCCACCAGTCTGCTCATCTCCCACAATATWTATATACAAGTCTTAAACAGTGCCAGAAGAACAATTTCTCTTTGTATGAAAAAGGTTCCTATGCACTGAAGAAAAAAAATGAACCACCAAATTTGACTTGTTGACAGATATCTATTTATCCTAACATTGCTGTAATACAGCATTGTGTGTATATAGGGGGCAGACAGACAGCAAAGAACTGTGAAAARGTGACCACACTATTTAAATGTGAGGGGTTAATCTTTATGAGCAAAACCAGATTTACAATAAATGGTAGTCTAGAAATAAATGGGTCCTATGGAGAAACAATAATGATAGTTTCAAACCTATTTGATTTTGTGTTTAAGCTTCATGATTTTATCTTTATTAGCCAAACTATGAAAGAGACAAAAAGTTAAATGACAAATGCTGAACTTAGTTAACCATAGTCTATGAGATTGTATCTTTAGTAAAATATTCCTTACAGGAAAGAAATGGGATGGAAAAATACAAAAAAAAAAAAAATTAAAAATTGATTTTGTCCAGCAGCTTGTGCAAAAAGATATAATTTTCTTCTTTAGACTGATAAATCATTCCAGCTTAACTTCCTTCTTTGGTAGGAAATGTTGGGTTACGTGAGTGACCTGAACCTTAGGCTGCAAAAACAACTTAAATCTGAGTATTCAGAGCAATTAGGAAATTTCACAGAAAAAGAATTCTTTGGCTGTAGATTTACTACCTGAAACTTAGACTGGCAAAAGAATATAATTTGTGGTATTTGCCGAGCCTTGATTTCACCTCTCTGTGTGTTTCTGTCCTGCCTCTTAGCAGCTTCACCTATCATTTTTCTTCAAGACTTGCAGATTTTTATCTTGGGCTAAGGCCAGCTTTTTAAAAATACTAATTTTTGTGGAACTCAAATCTGTTTGGGGAAAACCCCTTCTAATTCTGCTCTGCCTCAATTCCCCTTTCAATGATCAGTCAGCCCTACATCCTTCTAGATATTTAAACACATAGCTGCTATGTAAGAGCCTACTTCTCACTGAAATAAAAATTTCAGATTTTGTTACTTTTGGACTCCTGTTTTTTTGGGTTGCTTTTGTCTTGGTCTCCTTCTACCATGTCCTTTTAAATATCTGTTGGGCTGAAGATCATAATTTCTGTCCCCCTCTGCAAGGCTCTATAAATATTTTGTGTGCTTTTCTTTGGCAGAGTAAAGGAGCTCTTTGTAACAGACAAATACTGAGAATGTCTCTGTGGTCTGTCCCACTTCAGAGTGCTGAGAATATAAAAAGTTTTAGTTCATGGTGCATATGGTTCAGCCAAAAATTCCAGGTCATGTGGAGCTCTAAAATGAACAACTTGGACCAATGCCCACAGAACCCATATTTTGACCTAAAAACATAGGCAGGAAGAGTCAAAACATAACTATCAAATGTGTCCCAGCATTTCCTGGGCCTGGATGYTCAATTTTTACAATGCCATTAATTAGGTCAGGAACTTAAATTTTGTTAAAAGATTATAAATTAAACTAAACGCAAGACTAATCTCTTTCTTGGGATCAGACAGTTCTCTATGCATGTAATGACATTTTACACAAACCTTTACCATCAAAACCAGTTGTGATTCCTTTGTGAGCAAGGCAGTATCCAGAGGCTTTGTTCTTCACCAAAGTGGGCATTAGCACCTCTTCCCTTCATCCATTTGCTACCTTTCTTCAGTGCTACAAAAGCAACATATTGGACAGTGTAAGATTTTTTTTTTAAATTTTTTTTTTTTAATTGAGGACTGCCTTTTGCTTACTTGTCTTTAACTGTGGGCATCCATTCTTCTCATCAGAGAAGGATAAAAAAAAGCAATACAACTTGGATTAATTTATTAAAGGGTGAGAGATGTCATTTTTGTATTTTTTCCATCAAATTTCTTTCTGGCTTCCTCTTGGGAAGGTTTAAAATACTCTCATTTAATAGCTTCCCTATTACTACCTCTAATTTCTAATTTGTGAAAACAGCACTTCCTATCTCAGGCATCTAGGAAGCCGCTAAATCCACTGTTGATATGCCAATGTCTTTTAAGGATAGCTAGCTCATCCCCAGACCTCCAGCTGAACACGCACTCCTGATTYACAGTTCGCTTTTTCAGAGATACGTAATAGCAAATTGACAAGCGAATTTTGTCTTGCATCAGGAGAAGTCCCTCTCAGTACTTTCTCACATACCATTTAACCACTCTGAGGTGTTGTCTCGGCTGSATCAGGATGCTGTGAGGCATTTAGAACACTTCTTCCTCCCTATTTTTGCTTCCCAGTAGTAAAAAACATCCTATGTCACCACCCATCATTTAACTTTTTCTTCTGTTCCTGCTCTCTGGTTTTTCAGAGTCTTGCTAAGAMAATTTCTTAAAACCTCAAGCTTTTATCTCAAGTTTCTGCTCCTTGCAGTCAAATTTCTGCTTTGTCATTCAATTATTACTCTGGAGAACTGAGACTTGAAGAAATGTTTTAGTAGAAGTCAATTCRTTCATCTGAGCTTCCGTGCAAATAAATTATTATCAAGAGTTAAAGCCACTTTGCTGTTAGGACTTTGTTACTTTCTCTGAGCATTACTGTGTAAAGTAAGGCAAGAGAGAAGACAGAGAAGCTCTTGCATATATTGATAACAGAGAAATTACAGTATGAAATGTGCTGCATTTTATGTATGCACACACATGCATTTCCTCAGTTGTCACAATATTCAAAATTCATTGATGTGTAGAAAACACTGGGCAACACTAACAAGTATTTTCTAGGAAATTGTTAACTGGAGTTTCATTTGAAAATTAATGTTATCCTCCAGGAAGCGATATCAATATGAAAATACAAAGGTTGCAAATAAAATAAATAGGCACAGGTATTATTTCAGTTTATAGTAAGATATTTTATATTGCATTTGCTGTGTGTAAGAGCTTTAGTGCATACATGTTTTACCCAATAGAGTTCTCATCATTGCATGAAAATTTCCTACACTATAGGGTAAATGAAATTTGAACACTGTTTGTTATTCATCAGAAGCAAGGATCCCATGAAAAGTTAATTGCTAGAAGCAATAAATTTTCTCTCTAAAASAGGGGAGAGATTCTGCTCAACTCGAATCAATAGTCTTCCAGTGACTTCAGCTGGAGCAGACCATAAACATTTTGTGCAGCAGATTATCTTTTGGATCAGTCCTAACACATGCTTCTGCTGGCCTGGGCTTTCATTTAATTAGTGGAAAGAATGCAGCTGGGAGGAAATGCAAAGCCTCAGGTGGATGGTCAGTTCAGCAGGAAGTTATGAAAACAAAATGGTCCCTATCTCAARGCAGAGGGTTTTGGTTTGTAAATCTATCTCCCACCAGGTGATGTTCCATCATCGTGGATATTACCTGCTGTGTCTTGTGCCCTTTGCATTAAAGCTCTCAGGCACTCATCCACACAGCCCTTCTTTTGTACATTTTAAAAGGTTAATTAACAGRTTCTTTTCTTTAGTGCCTTATTCAATAAAAGCATTGGAATCCCCACCATGCACTCCACAAAATATTAATCTTTATACATAATCATGTTTGCATTATTGGCATAGGTTAATCTGTTGCCTTGGTGATGGAGAATATGGGATTTTTGCCACTTGATGCTACTCTGTTCTCCAGAGAAAGAAGGTAAAYGCATGATGCAAATAGCCTTCTAATTCTACCTTTCATCTAAACTTACATCTTTAAAATAGAAGTAATTAGAAATGAAGTTCAAAGTATTCTGGAGATATCAACTTTTCCCTATCTGTCCATATATAGAACATGCTATTAGGATGTGAAGAACACCAGTATTAATTCAAATTAATTCTGTCAATTAATACCTATTTCTTACACGACATCTTGCAGCTTCAGTAAGAGACCACTACTGAGCAATCAGGTTTAACTGCAAGCCCCCGCTCATCTTCTTCCTCTTACAGCAAATATAGCAAATCTACAAAGCCAGAAGTCWCAGGCAGTTATTTTTAGCACAGTCACATGACTGGAATTTGGAGAAAAAAATAGCACAGTTATTGAAGATCCCTACTGTGAATGCATCATGGGAGAGAACCATATAACAGTTCTTTTTCTGTGACACAGTTGAGAAAATGCAGAAACCAAATTTAATCATGATATGACCATGCTGGAGAAAGATTTTTAGCAAAAATCTGGAAATTTCATTACTTCTTAAAAAAAAATTTCAACAACCACAATAATATATAAGAAAGCATGCTTTCGGAAAAAATACATCTACTTTTAAATACAGCCATCACATTTTCAATTACCACTATTATTTTAACACCATTTTTTTGATCACAGAAAAGTAAAAACCAGGAATGCAAGACTGTCAGTATCTCAGAAACAGATAAAAATAACAGTAGACTGATCATTGCAATAAAAGTGATAAGAGGAGACAACCCCACACTCCTTTGCTTTGTAGACAGAGTGAGGTCAACACATATCAGACTCTATAAATCAAAACTAAAAGCGTTTGCTATATTTTGTGCTATATTTTTTCATCACCACTCAAAACATTAAAARCATAGCTGTTAATTTTATAAAGCTAAGGATAGGTTTGAATCCTTAAATAAGGATGAGGCAAGTTTTTTCCAAATTGCTAATTCTTCAACCCTGCAAAAATCAGCAATGSATAAACAAACTAACTTGCATTTTTTCTACAGATTTATACTGCAATTGTAATAAGCCAATTGGTTACATGAGGAAAAGAAAGGAATCAACACAGATTAAAGCTGAAATCAATTGTTCTATCTATTGTGGCTATATGCCTATGTAAGCTTTCAGGTACACAAATTCTTACTGCATCTTAAAGAATCAGAATCTCTAAAGAKCCTCTTTATTTCTCTTTTCTCTACTCCGTTGGTTGTTCTAAGCAGAGAAAAGATGGAAGTAATTCAAACTGGCAGCTGCAGGCAAATTTGGTGGTAAAAATAGGAACCAAGAGCTTGGAGCTGTTTCATAAGATCATTTCTCCAGCAGYGAGGTTTCTGTTTAGACAGAGAAAACTAGAGCTTTTAATTCTCTAGATGAGTTCTGGAAGCAATAATTCTAACAAGTGAGGTTGTTCATAAAGTCTATATGATGTCCAGCACTATTACAAAATCTCTTTGTCTTGCAAAGYTCAATACTTGGAAAACTTGCAAATTAATCCATTGGCTCCCAGTCCAAAGGCTGGCCTTTGGTTTTCTCTTGCCCAGGAGGAGAAATTACAACAGATGAGAGCTCAGTAGTGGAGCCAGTTGAAACATTCCAAAAAATTACTCACATTAATAAAAAAAAGTTACGTTTTGTGAACATTTTTTGATCATTTCTCATGAACAGAAGGGGCAGAATGTGGGGGATAATTCCATGACACTCATCTAACTCTGCAAAAACCACCAAGGCCCAGAAGGCATTCACTGAAATGGGCCTTTTGTACATGCCACACTAAGCACCAGACGCGGGCAACCCAAGTATGAATGCACTCCTGGGTGCACAGCAAAGCGCCCCAAGGAGAGGGGAACTGCAAAGCACAAGCACATATAGRCACAGACACAGAGATGCTGGCATTGCACACAGAGCAGCTTGCAAACAGCTGGATGCTTTTGTTCTGTGCGGTACAGACACAGTTGTATGTGGGGGGCAGAGGAATAGGAAGCCTCTGTGCCCCACTGTCCCCTCCTTGCATAGGGACCAGGCTGAGCAACCAGACTCTCCACCAGCTCCCTGATTCTGCCCTTGAGGCAGAAGCAACAGCAGAAGAAAAGAGAAACTGTTTAGAGAGAAATAGAGGGATGAGTTGACCCTTGCTTTTCCCTGCCATGTGGCAGCAACACATCACAGCAGTGGCTGTGCTTCTTGCAGGAGCTGAAAGCGACTGTCTCCTTTGTCACTTAAGGGAGGGCAGCCCTCCCTCAGCTCCAGGCTCAGCAGAGCTGGGCTGCTCCTGGGGRTTAAGGTAGAGAGGGAATTTTTAGGTACCTCCAGCACACTGAAATCTTCAGGCAATGCAGTGAGCATATTGAGAAACAGAATATTGATGTCTGATACTGCAAGGCACACAGTTTATGCTGCTGTGCTACTCTCCTTTTTAAGACAATGCCCCCGGAAAACGCTCTCACCTTTAAATTATTACACACCTACATTTGACTATAATAAAGGCATTATTATGCCATTATAACTGTTGTTAGGGAAATGCAATARCATGTAATTCAAAACTTGCTTTCAGTTCTGAGGAATAAAAAGCTAAAGCAAATTATGTATCTGTCACAAAACGGATAAAGAAAATAAATCTCAGTAGACAGTGCAGATAAAAACAGCGTAGATGTGCATAATCAATCCAGAGATCGGAGGAACTCTGAGTACTGTCTGTTAACAAAAAAATTAGGGTAAATCTGGAAAAAAAAAAAGGTGTATATATCTAATGGAATTCATTCAGCCACAGGGTTTGGGATTCACTATAGAAAAGGCATGTAATTAATTATGCTTCAATCCTTGACCTATTTTATGTCAGTAAACCACAAATGCTTATGTTCATGCTAAGCCTAGAAATAAAAGTAATGCTGTGTCAGCTTTCAGGGTGAAAAACACTACATTTTTGTTGCCTCCATGAAAGTGTGTCTAATTACCTCCTAAGGCTAAAGCCAATAGGAAGGTTAAACTGTGATCTGTTCTTATTATTCATTACCTAGACTTTTCTGAACTAGAAATGCATAAGGTTTACACCAAATAAATCTGACCATCTCCAGGCCTATTTACAAAGTAATTCAGGATTTCCTCCAGTACTGCCTTGAGATTTGCCTGGTGCAGAAGTCTGAAAGATGGAGCTACTGCTGGACAATCTGACTTAAGATGAAAGAAATGTCACTTTAGATATTAATCCCGAAGTCATACAGCAGAGCGCAAAATGGTTTAATAGGTCTTTCAGCAAGTCTTCTAGCTAATGGAGGTAGCTAAACCCCTGAGAAGCTGAGCAACACTCTAGTTCAGGACAGCTGTGTCTCAGAACAAGGCACAGTGTGTCTGCTTTTGCTCTCCTCTGTGTCCTCTTGAACTAAGTATTGTGGAGTGTGTCCCCATCTCAAAAAAAAAAAAAAAAAAAAAAAATAAAAAAAATAAAAAAAAAATTATCCATTGTTCTTGGCTAATTTTGGTATAATTATCATTCAATTTTCAAAGAAAATTAATCCACTGTTACCACTCTTTGGCCGTCTTCCTGAAACCAAGAGAAGACTCTTGGTAATAAATATCTGACTATGATATGTTGTTGGAACCTTTGTGGTTATCTTGGTCTTGGCCAGGACAGGGCTAAATTTTTGCAATATCCAGGGGGCAGTGTGACCAGGACCCTAATGGTATTTGACACGAAAGGAAGGACTCTCGCTTTCCAGAGAGAAGGACTTTCTTTCCAGTTGGGAAAATGGGGTGGGGAAAGATGTCTGGTATTTGTTTATTATTTCAGGGTCCAGGTTGAGCCTTTTTGCATATTCATAATTCTCTTTTTTTTGTATAATTTTGTTATTAATATTGTTGATGTTGCTATCCCTTTTTTATCTCATTGCTCTTCCAGTTGGAGGTGGAGAGGGAAGCGAGCATCACTGTGGTTTTAGTGGGAGCACTAAATCAAAGAAAACCCTCACTAAACCATATCATGGGCATAGAGGAATGTGTCATGAGAAAAAAGACAACAGAATTTAAACTGTTTTAAAGCTCAGTTGGCCTTATTTACCCTAAGARGTAAAACCAGGTCAAGTAAAACATGTCAGTTAGCAGCACTTCCAAAATAAGCCTTTAGGTTCTTTGCAGATACTATAGTATTAAGTCTTCTAAAGTTACCATTTAATATATTGCCATACAAATAAAACTTTCTTTTTTTCCTGAAGTTTTTCCTGAACACTTCCACAGTGCTGTATCTCTACATACCTGTATTCTGCACAAAACTGTAAACTTAAGAACAGTTATAACAACTGAAAAAAACCCCACACATTTTTATAGGAATCAGTGAATATAATAAGTCAAWTCTTGGTGGATTTTATATTTCAAAACTCTTTTAAAACAGTTTTTCATTAAAAGAGCATATTCACCTTTCTAAAAAAGATTTGTTTGCATGATATTGATTGAAAGGCTTATCATTATGTCAGTTGCAAAACTCACATTGAATTCAGCAGAAATCTTGCCATCTAAGCAGCATGCTACTTTTAAAAACTGTGGAATGAGTAATAAACTTGGAATTTAAAAATCCAAATGTTTGTAAATAAAATAAAATAAAATAATGAAGAGCATTTTAAATATAATTGTTCTATACTCCTATGACTGGCATCAAGTTGATAACTCACAAGAAATTAGAATTTTAAATGGACAGATAAAACAATAAGCAAAACCCTTTTTCAGTGACTCAAAGATACATTTTCATTTTAACACATTTCCTACTGATTTCTTGGTACACATTTATCTGAGATGTGTAGTAAACAACCTTCAAATGATGCCTAAAGCGGGAATACTGGATCTGTCACCTCAGCTAACTCTTACAAATTTGAAAAAGATGTTATTTTAGTTGCTACTCTGAAAATTTTCACATCAGTCTTAAAAGCAAAAGCAAAAGGAGATAGATAGAGATGAGAGATAGAGTAAGTAGGAAAGAAGACAGGGAGACAACAAATATTGTGAAGGCTTTTTGAGGAAACWGAACTATACCAAAAAGTGTCCTACAGGAAATAAAACACATACACAATTCCCTGCTGATTTCTGTGAAGAGGGCACTCACAGAAAGACTCCTAAAGYCAAGGCCAGAAGGTACAAGTAAATGGTAACATCACTTCTTAYGACAGCTGCCAACATCTCTGGACTCTATTGCAAGCCCTTGTCACACGAATTTGCTTATTTTCTGAGAAAATTAACTAAGGTTATAATGTGCTATTTAAAAACAGGTCTGAATMTAGAAGTTGCTGGTTTTTCCATTTAACACAAGCTTGTCTCATTACATTTCAGGCAAGAAAAAAACAAAAATATAAATAAGGTAAATAAAAATAAGGTAGATATATAGACCAATTTTCCTGCCTGTCACCTTGAATTYACACGGTTCATGGGTTGGATACCACATCCTTTTGAAGGGATTTAGGCCTTCAGTTGAAATAACAAATACTCACACTCTCAAATGCTGAAATCTAAGAGTCATTCCTCACAGGAAACACAAGGAGTTAAAAACTCTTCACAAACTCTACCTCTTAATCATTTTTCAAAACAGGMTGCACAACCCTTGGAGGTCAGGTGTTGGAATTAAGAAGAGGTGTGCATGGATACTGATTTCTCTAAGAAAGGAGGAGCTTCTAAAGCAGAAATGGATCAATTAGGTCTGGCCATGCACTGGATCAAGAACTGGTGATGCATTTGGCAGTGGCAGCTCAGAATTGTTGTTCCCAGCTGTCAACGACATTGCCCAAAGGATAAAACAAGAGCAGAAAGTGATTGTGTCTGTGGACCTTTGCTTAAACCACCTGTGAAGGTGAGTGTCTCTACAACAACAGCTCGAAACTGGAGCATGGAAAGTGTAAATACAGGTTGTTTTATGCTGAGTGTGTGCACAGAACAGTAATCGCTGTCAGGGAGACTGAGTGTCAGTTCCAACTAATAATGCCTGAAATGGACCCCACTGGTGGGCATATATCAGAATCCTGAGTTTTTCTAAAAGATTGGGGATTGGCTCATTATTTTAACTTATAACTTAGGAAGAAAAGTTATTTAAATTAGGCTTTAGTAAAATCTAAGGTTAGACAAGTATGACTAGAGTAGTTTCTATTTCAATAATTTCTCCATAATGTTTTCCYCTGACTAAACCAAAAACCCCCACTCAGGCACAAGGATTTAACTTTGATCCCTAAAGTAATTATCTTCCTGAGGATGTTCCTGGTGGTCTTTTAACTCCTTTACTGATATGCCAGCAGGCAGAAGACAGTTCACTTTGATTAAATGTCATTTGTCCCATCCAATGCAAACTTAGTCCTTATTCTCATGTTCACACTGAAATTCCACCATTGCAACTGCTTCAAGCCATGGCCTTCYGGGTTTTGGCATTTTGGTTTGGATTTTTTTAGAGAGATAGAGGGCAAGAGCCATCATAGCTTCTTTTCTTCAACTTCTGTGGTCTGAAACTATCAACCAGGGAGAGGAATTAGGAGAGGAAGTCAGGAGAGAAACTTGGGAGAAGTGGTGGTGGTCAAGACCAGAACTGCAGAGGAGAGGCATTCAGGAAGTCCTACTGTACAAAGGCTGGGAGAAGTAAGCCAAAAGAAACTACATAAATTGTTCACTCTGAATGATCTGACTGCTCTAGGCTGAAGATATTATGTCAACATTTTCAGAGAATGACTGTAAAAAATATCTTGTTGCACAGATGCACAAAATCTGTATCAGTGTTAGGCATAATTCTGCCAGATATTTTGCAGCAATTAAAACAGCAAATATTGCTCATAGCACCCCCACAATGCAGAAGAGTTAATATAAAGTGATTTYGCAGAAACATTTCATCTGAGAACTAGAAACATCTGACTATAGTTAAAAATGCAYAATATATTTATAATCAATCTTCCAGCTAAAACCAAATGAAGCAGAACTGGAAGTATCTAAAATCTCCTTTACACAAAAGGAGCCACACCAACAATCCTCAATAATTGGTTAATCATGAAGTAGATTAYGTCATTGTGAATAAAGAGAGTTTTATGTATATATCACTTATTATCCCATTTACAAATAATTTATGAATAACTGAGAATTTTTTAATAACACTCCTGAGCATGTCACAATCACTGATAATATGTGCTATAGCTGGTTATAAGCAATGCATTTTTAGAAATTATTCAGGGATTTCTAGGACTGTTTAATGACATTTGATTATAATTCTGCTGGTCTATTAATGACACATTGAACATAATTTATAAAAGCTTAATGCAAAGTTTTATAAATGTTTATTTTGACTTTTAAGTTACAATCCTTATTCTTCATATAATGGTTAAATCAATGTGTGAAGAAAATTAATGGAAATTACTATTGCAGAAAGCACTTTTTTGCCAAACATTATTTTTCAAGAAAAGTACTTGTGTTTAAAGACTGGAAAGCAAGGTTAAAATTACTTAATATTCAGATTACAAAGTGTCAAATGCTATCAATTTACTTTATCAATTTACTCTATGTGCTAAATTGTCTTGTTGGGYATCCTCTCTATTGATGCACTGCTGTCAGAAACAGCAGTAAAATGAAACATGCCTTAGAAACAGGAAAAATACTGAATCTGAAATGGTGCCATAGCAAAGGAAATTCTGCTGCCTTTAATTCACTCTCCATTTCAGTATCAGATCTGCTTCCAGACTGTTCATTTATGCTACACCTGTTTCCTACCTTCATATTTTTACTAAATTTCTAACTTTTGCATGCAACCTAATATATAATCATTTTTCTGTACATAAGTTGCAAAGGGATGGTTTAAATAATCTTAAAATTCCGTCTGTTTCTCATAGGCCTTTATTGTATATGTCTAGTCTTCCATTATTGTATATGTCTTCTGCACTGAATATTTAATTATTGTGCTCTTTAAACAATGAATTGGTGGCCTACCATGAAGAAAATAAAACTCACTGTTTAAATATTTACCCCAAAYCTGACTTAAAATTGACTCTATTTGCTTTTTGGTATTGTGAAAAGCARAATTAGTAATTTCTTTCTCTTCTGCAGACTACAAGTCTGCATTTCTCCCAAACACCCATACCAAATATCTAAATTCAGGCYCCCAATACATATCTCTTCTGTGGAAAAGATTTAGAATAGGCAGGACTGGTAAAGCATTTCCAAGTGAAAGGTTTTTGGTGTTTCTCTAATCCAACTATTTGGGATGAAAATGTTGAAAAGTCTAAATACCTCTCATCTCTCGTTAAAATGACCAGCAAAGTCATTGTGTAGCTGCGCAACCACACTTTCAGTCTAAATGAGCCACGTGTAAAGTGCTCCATCAGGAATCCATTCCAAAGGCATGGTCTAACAAATGTGCCCTGCAAACCTGGTGCAGTTGGTTCCCTGGTATCAACTATTTGGCAGCTCACTGTTTGCACAGTGTGGTCTGGTTTCTGCTTGGAGACAATACCTGCTGTAGTCACACTATTTACTCTGTAAACAGAAACAAAATTCCCCAAGGGAACTGAGGCAGCARCAACACTTTGCTTTTACTTATTTGACTAAATTAACCAGTTCCGACTGTCTCAGATTTGATCCAACTTCTACTAATTCCATTATTAATTCACAGACAGTTCACAATGACCATGCACAAACCTATTATATAAAGTGAAATAATGGCTTAAGACTAATAATTGATAAGGTATCATGCAGTGTTTTATCAGCTTGCAGTCTGGCAGTTTCATTAATCTACATGCTACACAGACTCTTATTATCTTTGCTTCTTGAAGTTTCCATTTAAAAACCCATTAGGCCTATGAGCATGGCATACCTGAGCATTTAAAGCTGATAAAATAGTATCCCCTATTTTTCCAGGTCTCTTTTCTTTGTATGGGAAACAACTTATTAAAGCATATCCTGGAGAGAACTCCATCAACGTGATCCTGCTCTTGTACTAAGTCCCACACTTGTGAAGATAATCCAGCCTCTCTGAACACAGGCTCCACTGAACCCAGCCCATGAGTTTTGCATAAAAGCATATTATCCTTCGAAGTGACTCAACTGTACCTCAAGCTATTTTGCTACGTATCTAGGAAAAAGTGGGCCAAGCGGTGGGACTATGAACTGCCTGAGTAACTCTGAAAAAGAACTCAGCCATTTAGGTCATTCTAGTCAAGGCAATGACACCTATGGGAGTTTTCAAATGTTCCTGGGAGTCTATTTCAGTTTATTTCAATTAGGGATTAAAGAGYCTACTTGCATCTTTCTGCCTCTAAGTATTTTTCAAATCTGGCCACTAAGCCATGCAGCCTAAAATCCTGAATATTTTTGTCCCAGAGCCATAATTCCTCACTAAGCCTTTGACTGGTTGATCACTGTTCCCAGGAGTTTCTTACCAAATAATGACATATAGAACATAGGTTTTTTTTAAAAAATCAGCTCACTTAAAGAARTATTATGTTCTCATTCCGGTACCTCAGCCCTCGCCTGCAATAACATCCATGATATAATTGGAAGAATCTTTCATTCCATCATGCTGAAAAAGAGTATGAATAAAAACACACAGGTCTTAGCTTTATTTGCAAGACATAAAGAAAACTCTACAAAAAATGAAGTTGATAACACACCTCCACCCCCTCCTCAAATTATTATTTAGTATTTAGAAAAAATACAGTGCTTTTTCTSATATTACTGATGTGATGCTCTGCACAACAGTGAGGTGATTAAGTGAAAAAAAAGTGGAGAACAACCATTTCATTTTTCTCATATGTATATAGGTTTTGTTTACGACATCCATTTAGTCATTTGAATACTGAAGAAGTAACAACACAGCATAATCAGAAGAGTCAGAATGAAGTTCTCCAGCAAGGCCTCAGACCTAAGATCTATTTCATTAAATTACTCTCCTGAAATCAATTCAGAGAGCATTTCTTGGGATTGCTGCCACTCATGACAAACYACACGTCTCTCCCAGGTGTATATCAGTACAGTTACACCGAAGTGGAATGGCTTGTCTAGAAAACTGCAAATCTTTGAGCCTTATTTTGCCTTCTCTGCAGTTTGAAAGTAGGAGATTCTCTGTGGTGTAAAAGAACAATTATTTTATTCTGGTAAAAAGACACTGAAGATTGCAAGAAGACATTTAAGTCATTAAGGAAAATAACAGGGCAGTCTAGAGTTATTGGATCAAAAGCCATTAAATGGCCCTAATGTGGACCCTCAAAAATTTAAAAACTATTCAGTCTCTGAAGGGGCACTGACCGCCTAAGATATCTCTTAGTCATTGTGTAAGTTATATAGTGCAGATTCAGACATCATTAGCAAAACATCAGTCCCCAGATGATTCATGGCTGTGATTTTTATGGACACAGGAGGGAACTGCATGCAAAATGTGGACATTTTATAATGTGGATCGCAGTTCTATGGAAAGGATAAAGGATTCAAGATAGTCCACAGCCATGGTGCCAGAGGATATGGATCTTGTGACTAGCATCACCTCATGCAGCAACACTGTTCTGCTGTAGCACACCACAATGCTCAATTCTAGAGCACAAGCTCAGTACAGACCAGCACACATTACTGCATTACACCAGTGGGCATTTTCTTTCTCTMTTTGCTCCCCGTTGTTTTTCCCTATTAGCCTATTTGCTCTGCTCTGTTGTTAGGTTACAATTCCTGTAAAGTTCCTATCACTGCTAACTTTCTTGGTAAGAACAATATGAGATTTTCATGATTCCCGGCATAAGAAACATAACATAAAGAAGAAACAGTAGAGAGATAAATAAGCACAAAATAAGTTAAAAAAAAAAGCTTCATTTCAGAGGCCACAGACAGAATTTCTGCTGGTATAGGGAGATGTAATACTTTAGAGGCATTGAAGTACTTGGTTATGATTTTCTATTTCCTTGCTGTTTTGATATCTCATTAACAATGCTGAATGACTATCAGAGAAATGTGCAAGCCATTCCTGTATGTGACCTTTTTTTCATTAAAACAATTTTGTATAGGTTTCCTAACTTCCATAGTAAATGGAAACTATTTTTTCAGTCAAGCTTTTTGTATGAGGACTGAGTTCTATATTTTGAGCCTTAAGTTACCATACCTGCAATCTCATCTATTAAAGACAAGCAAGATAGTGTGGTTTATTCAAACAGTCCACCCTTGGCAGTACAGTTTAATTTGAACTTTATTTCCAAAGCCTGTTTTTGAACAAGCCCCAAGCAGGAAAAAAATGTGTTCCTCATAAACAGAGTATTTTTCAAGTTATACCTCAACATCTAAACAAGGAAGAATTAATAAAATAAAAATAACATAAAGAAAATTAATTCTTTTCATAAACCTTTAAGGGGCCAAACTCATCCTGAAAGAATCCATCCTGTATAATAACAGAACTGCATATGAACATCATATGTGTGCAGATACAGCTGTACATAGCTCAAGAAAAGCATAGGAAGCTATGTTAGATCAAATTTAAAGCAATTCAGAAGGTCAAACAGACAGCAAAARTTCAGCTTCCATGCTAGAGGCAGGTCTTAAAGAAGACAAAGACACTCTTAAATCCTCTATGCTCAACACAGACTTGATTTCTTCCCAGGATTTGTTGTCATCATGAAATCTGAAAATTAAGGCAATGTTGAACAGGTTTGATAGCACTCAATTGTCAAGGACATTTCACTCTAATACAGACAAGGTCAGAATAAGTCAAACCAAACTTGTGTTGTCAAAGCTGGAGTTCAAAGCATWTTGATCCTAGAAGTGCAAGACATATATAAGCTGTTCCTGTGAATTCAGGCAGTAAAGGCTGTTCACCTCATTAGAAGCCTCCAGTTGGTGCTCTGATTCCACTCACTCGCTGGGGTTAGGGGAAAGCATGTTCTGGATGTCAWATATGTTCTATGAAAGATCAGACTAGGAGGATGGAGGAAGACTAACGCTGGCTTTTGTCATAAGATAGGAGGAGCAGTTGCTCTCTTCAGGTCTCTAACAAAGACATGAAGGCTTTTTGGGTGATTTGTAGTATGATCTCCACTAGTAACAAATTATCAGGCCATACAAGGGGCTGTAAAGGTATTATTCAGTCCTAYTTCTTATATGTGCAGAAAACAGATGAACATGTTTTGAATGTTTTGAACAGAAAACTACTTGCTTCATCACAATTTTTTTTTCATTATGGTGCTCACTACAAAAGCTGAATGCTTGAAAGAAGTAGACTTTATCTTCACTTTTCTACTGCCAGGAAAAGGGCTGACATTTTAAAGACAGCACGACTTAATCCAGTTTAGAGGTTGGCAAGAAAAACATTTACAGAAGCATTACCCTGAGATGAGTAGTATCTATTTCTTAGAACCCTTATCRTTCTTGCAGCTATTTCTGTGCCCAAGTTTCAGATTCCTATGGATCCAGTAGCAGCTGTGTATGTTTAGCACTTTCTTTGAAACTCTGGCTTATAGTTAACAGGAATAAGTTTAACTGGTCACRACAGAGAAAATTCTTTTACACAGCATCCAACTGCTTTAGTCTAGCAATAACTTTTTCCTTCCTGAGAGCCCTCCCCTCACTGAATGTAAGCCCTTCTCTCCATGTTTAATGTAAACAACACTTGAATTCCTACAGCAATAAATGAAACCTCCTACTCAAAGGTGATAAATTATCAACTATATTYATAAATACCAATTAAAATCTTAATTCCTTTATGTGCTTCATAATTTATAAAAAGTAAGTATATTTAATTTGCATCAACTATCCTTCCATAAGCAGACTGAAAGARGTAGAGCCTAACAGAAAAAAGTGTCATTAAATGATAGATGATATCATAGAATCACAGAATGGGTCAGGTAGGAAGGGACTCCAATGGCTCRTTTAGTCCAACCTCCCTGACTGAGCAGGGTCATCCCAGAGCACATGGCACAGGATTGTGCCCAGACAGTTCTTGAATATCTCCAGTGAGGGAGGCTCCACAATCGCAYTGGGTGATCTGCTCCAGTTCTCAGGCACCCTCACAGTAAAGAAGTTCTTCCYCATGTTCAGGTGGAACTTCCTGTGAATCAGTTTCTGCCCATTGTCTCTTGTCCTGTTGCTTGGCACTCCAGAGAAGAGCCCACCTTCAGATACTTATAGACATTGATGAAAGCCCCTCTTGGTCTTCTCCAGACTCAACAGGCCTATCTCTCTCAGCCATTCCTCTGACAAGAATGCTCCAGTACMTTAATCATCTTTATTATCCTCTGTCGGACTTGCTCCAGTGGGAGCTCCATGTCTCCGTTGTACTGAGGAGCCCAGAGCTGGATGACCTACTACACTGAGCAAATTCAAGATGGTGATGTTCCATGGCATTCAAAAGCACAAACTCTGTTAAATTGTGTGACATTGAATCATCAGTACAGCTTTTATCTTTAACAACATAAATCTCTGAGCAGACAGACAGAGCTGGCAAATATCTCACAACTTTATAGTTCTAATTGTAAGAAAGGAAAACATGATTGATCTATGACCTGTCAGTAAATAACTTAAAGCCATCATCACTATTCTTTTCCCAGCAGTTAAGTGTTTGAGGCATTAGAGGTTTTGCCCCATTGTGACTTTAGAACTTTATCACAGGACAGAAAATAGTTTCACCATGTTTCTTTGGATCAGTGATTTTTGTAAATGTTTTGTTTTAACAAATAAAATTTAATGCTTTTCTTAGTTAGTTACATCATAGTTCTGATTCAAACCCCAGAAGAATCCTTGCTTCCCAGGGATTTTAATGTCACTAATAGAAAATAAGAATAAGAGAATTCAGTATTTCATCACAATTCAGAAACTGGAGGGCATCCATGAAATTTCCAGGCCCCAAATTTAAAACCACATTACATAAGAWGCTGTCCGACTCATTGACACAGTAAGCTGTTTAGGCCAAAAGGCTGAATAAGCTCCARAAAGAATCAGACAAAAATCACAGGAGACAAGTCCACTAGAGGCTTTTAAACACAGTGGACAAATAACAGCCCCTGGCTCAGAAAATCTGCCCTCTTAAATGCCTTAAACTGGGAGGTTTCAAAGGAGCATTGTTCTGCACCTGCCCTGATTCTTGTTCTCCCTCTAAGCACCATCTATGACCAACCATCAAAATAGGAAACAGCAAGGTAAACAGACCTTTGGTCTTAGTCTGTATGATATGATTTTTGGAACAACAAATCTTAAAAAATTCGTGCAATATTTTCCCTTTCAGTGTCATGTTTCAGAGTTTTTTTTTAAAGTCTTTGCATCATGATTGAGSACAATAACTAAGGAGAAAAATAAGAAAGAGTAGGTTTGATCAGTAAATATGTATTATTTAAAATTTAATATATTTTTATTGCTTGCAAAAATAATAAATTAAATGGCAAACATGAGAATGTAAAGACATCACGTCAATGCTACATATGAATAAAACTGTCAGTTATCATAACACCTGCAACAGATGGTGAGACTGTTAAYCATTTTGTAGCAATAGTGAATTTACTGCCCAGAGCAAGATATAATGTTCCAATTAGGCTTGGGCTCTAGTAATAAGAATGATCTCAATTGTTTTGGTTTTAAGGATCCCAAAACCCTTTGAACTTTCTTCTTAAGTCTTTCCTCCAGGATGTTTGAATAGTTGATTATTTGTTTTAGAACAAGAGACAGAAATGCTAAGGGATGTGACCACATTTACAGAATTTTATTCTTTATGAAGCYAAGTTCATATTCACAGCATCACAAGATCACAGAATGAATGGATCACAGAATGGGTCAGTTTGGAAGGGACCATAGTGAGCCCTGTGATCCAACYTCCCTGCTCAAGTAGGGTTATCCTAGAGCACATAGCAYAGAATTGCATCCAGAGGGAGAAGCCACAACCTCTCTGGGCACTCTGCTCCAGTGCTCGGTTGCATGCACAGTAAAGATGTTCCCCCTCRTGTTCAGGTGGAATTTCCTGCACATCAGTTTCTGCCCATTGACTCTTGTCCTATTGCCTATCACTGAGAGGAGCCTGRYTCCATCTCTTGACACTGTCCTTTTAGATATTTATACACAGTAGTGAGGTCATTTCTCAGTCACCTCTTCTAGAGGCTGAACAGGGCCAGGTCCCTCGGCATTTCCTTGTAAGAGATTTTCCAGACCCTTGATCAGCCTAGCAGCTTTCCATTGGACCTGCTCCAGTAGCTCAATGTCTCTCGTGTATGGAGGAGTCCAGGACTGGAAAGTATTCCTAATTTGATCTCACCAGGGCTGAGTAGAGGGGCAGGATCACCTCCCTCAACCTGCTGCCAATGCTGTTCCTAATGTACCCCAGTATTCCATTGGTTTTCTTGRCCACAAGGGCACTGCTGGCTCATGGAAAGCTTGTTKCCCACCAGGCCCCCGAGGTCCTTCTCCACAGAGCTGCTTTCTACCAGGTCAGCCCCCAGCCTGTATCAGCACCCAGGGCTGCTCCTCCCAGGTGCAGGGCCCTGCATTTGCCATTTCTCCACCCTAAAGATTCATGAGGCAAAGCTTTATTCAACTGAAAAYGCTGAAACTGAGAAGATTATCTGATTGTGCATGTCAAAAATAGCCTCATACCCTCTAAAACCATTGCAATGAATGAAGTGCAAGCCACTTGGTGAGATGGTATAGATTTGCCAAATCCATTGAAATTGGGTGGAACTTGGACAAATACAAATGTAGAGGACCTCCAAATTTGCACATGATGAAGTTATAGAAAAAGTTCGAGGTTACACTGCCATTTTCCGTATCTGCCTCTCATCAATACTTACACTGTCACRGGCATTTGAGTCTCTAGGAATTGTAGCAGTTTTCCTTTGATTACATATTAAAACTTTTCCAGGATGATGATGTTTCTATGTACTTCTGGCATGTTTCTGTCTGGATAAAAAAAAAATAAAGCTAATGCTAGCAATAAATTAAATGACCATGCGTGCTTTTAAAACCACCTGTGATCCYTAGCCCCTGTCCTTTTGGCTCTCTTAGCCAAAGGTCCCAGCTTTCAAWAGCAACCCTTGAGCTTCTTGATCTGAAACAACCACAGCTCCATGCACAGTGCATGATCATGTTCACACTCATTTGAACCCAGCAGAAACACTAGGAATGTCACCAGCATCCCAGGTCAGTCATGGCAGGGCTTGGCAGCCAGGACTCTCCCATCGCCCCAGACAGGAGCAGGAAAGCCAGGAGGCATCAAAGCAGCCTCAGGCTCAGGAACCTCCATGGGGATTGGGATGTGCTGAGTCCAGGCTGGGATATAGACTCATAGTTTGCCCTGTTTTTGGGGGTCCACTGCCAGGCAGGGCAGGGCTGTGAGGGGCTGGAGACKGGCCCTGCTCTGGGCTCACTGGAGACAGAGCTATTGACCCTGGGGRTCTGAAATACAGTCCTGAATCATGGGAAAGAGCCAGGCAGGACTAGACAGAGACAGGCAGGGCTAGCAGTGTCCTGTCAAAGGCGTGATCTTGCTTAGAGGTGCTTGAGGGCAAACATCCCACCCCCTTTTTAATACAACACACTCACTGTCTGCACACTGCCTTTCCCACAGAGCAGCCTGACCTTAAAAATTGCCATCTTAGTAGCAAGAGAATTGACCTCATCAGGCACYGAGTACATTAGTGAAGCATGACTCTCTCATGTAAACCATTGGTCATTCCACTTGCTGCCTATTCTTGAGAGTAATGCTGCATATAATATTCATGAAACTTCAGCTGCGGGGATTTCTAAAAATAAAGTCTTTTTCAAAAAATCATTCTCAGTCCTCCTCTGCAATTTCACTAGTTAAAGTCCCAGCAGTCAGGTGACAGCTTTCAGGTCCCAACTGAGCAATTTAGAGTAAGTGTCATATAAAATGCTAGTGTAATTCCAGGCAGCCATTTCATTTAATGATATTTCCTACATCACTGCAGTAGCCTTCAGGCCTCATTTTTCCATCTCTCTGAAGACTGAGCTGCAGAGCCTTGTTCAGGGCTTTTTTTTTTTTTTTCAGACTAACAGCCAATGGCTATGATCTAAGGACCCTGGTTCTCTTTTCATCCCACATTGTTGTCTCTAGAAATCTTCTCACCAGAATATTGCCACAAATTCTAGTTGCTGCCCCAGTGCAGCTTCAGTGTCTCTGACCTCTGCCTTCTTGCTCCAATTTTCCATAAAGAACAGATTTTTCCAGCTTATGCTCATCCTATCTATATAAAATGCCATGCAGCACATTATCTTATTCCAAGAGTGGTCAAATGTGGATGCCTATAAGAGTGAAGAAAGAGGGAATATTTACCATGTTACTATCAATTTGCACACTAGAGACTTTCTGAGAAAAAGTAATTATCTGTGTGTAAGAGCCCACAATATATTTATCTTCCACAAAATGCAGGTTTCCAAGTTTTGATCCTAGATGCAGGTCTATCATAATCCCATAGCACAGGTTACACAGTTTCAGCGTATGTTTTCTAATGCATTGTCTTCTTTTTTTGTTTGGTTTGATCTTGCCACCTGATAGTTTAATTTAATGCCACTTGATTTGTGAACTGGAAAAGGAAGCAAATAGTTTTCCATGTTTCCCCTCTGCTCTGGGTTATCGTGTATAATCAGATACTGGCCCTTGACATTGTAGTTGGCTGGGGTACTCTTACACTTTACTGCAGTAGCATCTGCACTGGTAATACAGTTGTAACAAAGTGGCCTGCAGCTCCTAGATTAGCTCTATTGACAGAAAGCAGAGCTCTGGAATGCATTGAATTGGTTTTGGACATTCTCTTTGAAAAGCTTGCAGTTTTCCAGAGTTGATGCCTGTAATAGAAGACAATTTAGTGTGCCCTGTCCAGCACAGCGTTTAATCCTATCATCTACCTTTCTCTTTTCTCTTTCYTGGGCAATAGGTGGGAGAACATCATCACAAGCCAGAGTCAATAGGATGTTAGAGCTAAGTGAAATAGATATGGATCCATAAATCCTGGAAYGAAGTGAACAAAATACCTAATATGAGGCAACAGAGCAGTTGCCTTCCTCTTTCTGACAGTATCCACGAGGGGATGGGTGAGTGGTGCCTGAATCACTGTTACACTCCACCCTTTGGTCTCTACGCACTCAGTTAWCTGCCCTTGCATGAGAGCTGCTCTTGTCTTAATAAACAACGAGCCCARCAATTAGGGAGGGTGAGTTCTGCAGCAAAGGGGCCAGCATAACACAGTGGAGAATGAGAGAGGAGCAATGGGTACATTCAAGTGGCTAAGGCTGAAAAAACTGCTTGCAGCAGCCCACTTAAATAGGAAAGCTGCTTACCTGCAGAGACCCAGCAGCAGACAAATTTCTGGATAGGGAGCCTATTTTCTCTTTCCTGCAGAATAGACCATATCCTCTCACCTTATTCCTCTCTTTAATAAAGCGATATAACCTTTGCCAGACTTCTTTCTCACTTACAATTTTGCTGACTGATTTTTCTCCTTATTCTTCAATTTTTCTCTCTTTACAGCACATAACAAAATAGCATCGACATTTTTAGGACCATTTATCTGTCAATCTGTCAGCTCCTGTTTAACAGATCTGTTGAATACAGCCAATCATTTCAGATGSTGTGTAGTGCTAAATCAGACCTTCCCAATAGAAATTGAAGTTCCCAATGAGGCACTACACTTGCATTCTGCCCTCAGAAGAGTATGGCACCTAACTAAGACATGAGATCTGCAAGCTTCTTGGATAGCATCCAACCACTTTATTTAAAATAGAATTATAGAAAATCACATTCCTACTGCTGTACATGAAATTGATCTTGGGTATTTAGAGCAAACTAGCAAATGTCAAACAATCTACAAATGAACATCAGACCCTTGTCTGATGGGAATCTTTCAAAGAGAATTTTAWTAGCTATCCAACTCACAACAGAGAGACTTCCTTTGGATTTAGGGATTTAGTGGACATTAATCTACCTCTCAAAATAAAGAAAAGTAAAAAATGCCTTATTCCTATAATACTGTTACAAATCATCATGAAACATTTTSGGGAGGGGAATTTCTTAACTAGTGGATGGTTGTAAGGTAACCTGAAGTAACAAAACATACCCTAACGTTTAAGAAATCATGCCTTAGGRTAAAAAAAAAAAGTTGCTTGAGAATTCCTACAGAAATTGCTGCTAATGTTAATGTTACCCATGTCTCTAGGAAGCCAAAGAATCCCCTTTCCATTTGGATGTGTAGGAGACATTGGACAGCACCTTTAAATGCTCTATTTCTCATGTTTACCAAATGAGAGAGTTTACAGTTGCCTGGGTTCCTTCATATGAAGTTGTCATGATTTAACCACAGCTGACAACTAAGCCCCACACAGCCCCTCACTCTCCCTAGCTGGGATRGGGGAGAGAATAGGAAGARGAAAAGTGAAAAAACTCATCGGTTGAGATAGAGACAGTTTAATAGGGAAAGCAGAAGCCATTGCTCTTAAGCAAAGCAAAACTGGGAATTCATTCACTACTTCTCATGTGCAGGCAAGTATCCAGCCTTTCCCAGGAAAGCAGGGCTTCATCATACATAAAGGCAACTTGGGAAGAAAAACATCTTCATCCTGAGCATGCTCTCTTCCTTTCTTCCACCAGACCTATGCACTGAGCCTGATGCCATATAGTATGGAATATCCCTTGGGTCATATTGTTCTCCCTTCCAATTTCTTGTGCATCCCCAGCCTCCTCACTGGTGGGGTGAGGAGCAGAAAAGGCCTTGGCTCTGTGTAAACACTTCTCAGCAATAACACAAACATCCCTGTGCCATCAATACTATTTTCAGCRCAATACCCAAGCATGACCCCATACCAGCCTCTGTAAAGAAAATTAACTCTGCCCCAGCCAAAACCAGCACAGAAGCCATGACATATGAAACATAATTTCTTCTGCTACTGTTGACTCTAGTACAGCTAGATTGTCCAGCCTTTATAAGCCAACACACATAAGACATCGAAATAGATCAAACAACATAAAATCATACTGCCTGTTGGCAAAGCTCCAGTAAGCTCACAGTTCATTTCCAAGCYGACTAAACCTAATTAAGGCATATCTCAAGATATAAAATTAGTAGGGATATGTCAGAAAGTAAGCATAAGCAAACAGATCCATAAAGAAGTCAGTGATAATTGGAATTTTAARTGGTGACACTAGCTTGCAATGTCAGCACAGTTACCATTCCGATGGAGATTAAGAATTCACTGAAAATTAATGTAGAGGCTTTCACAGGCTAAGCAATGAAAGATTTGAGCAGATGGAGACCCCTTTGCCTTAGGGGCAAAATTAATATTCTCTAAATGCATGTACTTCCCAGAATGCCGCTTGCCCTAAGAGATCTCCTAGTTATTATTCTGCCATTTAATTTCAGGAAAAAGATAACATATTCTTAAATAATTTTAAGTAGCAAAGGAGAGAAAAATAGTGAGGTAGGATGCTGCATAAAGTGTGATTTCCAGTCATGGTGAAGATTTCSATTTCTGAAAAGATTGTTTTGATTTTAATAGCTATTCAAAAGCTCTGTCTCTCTGGCATACAAAGAAAGCTGCTCTCAGGAATCCATTTTCTGTCCTGCACCATCATATGACTGTCACTGACAACGGTATAGYTCTTCACACTAAATATATGAATAATATCACCAGTATTATCACAATTCCATAATTTTAGCCCCTTAGTACAGAGCTTTTCCAGGATGGCACTTCAGTGCAGTTCAAGAATTTACAAGGGAATTAAATCATTAAATCTTCATGGAACACTCTTTTTTTTTCTTTTTTTTTTTTTTTTTTTTTTTTTTAATGGAAAAGAGAGTTCATAAAGATCTAAGATAAATGAATGGATTCATTTAGTAGTGGGAATATTTTGCCAAGTACACATRTACACAACAGAGGTGAAGTGGACCAGAGACCCATTCCTGCTGCAGGAACTTCAAGTGCTGTTACAATGAGTTTCCTGATACCCCATCCACCCTGCTCAATAGAAAATTGGATCACAGAAAGGATCAGGTTTGGCGGGGCCACAGTGGCTCACAGTGGTCCAACCTCCCTGCTCAGTCAGAGTCATCATAAAGCACATTGCACAGAATTGTGTCCAGACGGTTCTTGAATATCTCCATTGAGGGACACTCCACAATCTCTCTGAGCAATTTGTTCCAGTGCTCAGTCACCCACACAGTAAAGAAGTTCTTCTTCATATGGAGGTGGAACTTCCTTGTATGCCATAACTTGTATTCTATTAACCCAGGACAATGAAAATAATACATCTCTTTAACAATTATTGATAATATTTTATATGCAAATATTCAATTCAGTAGACTATGCAGGTGACATACAAAAACCGCACAAAAATTGTGCTTCACTCTGATTTATTATCTATGGATTTTTTAAGGGTTGGTGTATATTAATTTTCATAGATAATTTTTAATCATAGAATGAATTAATATCAATTTTTAACCTGCCATTTATTTAAAGTAATCCCATATCTGGAATATATTCCTGTGGGAGGAGGAAAATCACCCCCAATGATTATCTTGATGAAGGCACATGCTACTGAACAACAGAAATATTTGCATCTCAYAGAATGTTTGCAGCCTTTAAAATTACAATATAATTTTTWAAAAGTTCTTTTTATTTTTCTGCRGCTCAGAAGTAAATCTAAAATTCCAGGACTTGCCACTTTCTGTGATGAATAGAAATAACTGTTAAGCTGTTGTTGACTGGGTTTCTTTTCTCAAATTGTGCCAGATCAATAAGGCATCTAAACATGAATTAACTCTTGGTGCCCCTCTGTACATTAGCATGTGCTGCAGGCTAACAGGATTCTTCCTATCAAGTTTGAAGCATCAGGACTTTAAACATGTTTTAATAGACAAAAAATTACACAAAAGAACTTCCTGGACATGTTTTAAATTTTACTTTCAAAAAAATAGCCTAAAGAACAGAAAATACTAACTGATTAGTATCAAGTTTTACATGCAATTGTGATTTACATCTCAATTAACAGACCAAAATACATACTAAAGTTCTTTTTTTTTGTTGTGGCAGAAGGCTTCTATCTTGTACACCAGATAAAACACTTCATTCTGGCCCTGTGAGAGTTGGAGGGAGATCTGTTACCAAAATGGAAGGTCAGAATGTGAACTACGGGTGTATTTGCCATGAATTATTGACTGAGATTTTTTTCCAGTAATAGGATAAATGCCTTAAAAAAAATCAAAGAACTAGCACAGAAAGAGGTTTTAAGCTTTTTTCTCTCTGTGTACTAGAGGGAGGGGAAGCAGGCCACCATTTCTTTGTTTATTTTAAGAAAAATGACTTTTATATAAAGATTGAGATTCATTATCACCCTATTCACTGACCATACCAAAGTAAGAGCAGTTAGGAAATGTTCTTCTTTTCCATTTCAGGTCACAAATCAATAATTCCAATACTGCATTTAATCTGTGTGCACTAACTTACATGCTCAGAGCTCAACAATGCTTGCTTTTTTTCTGTATCCATTGAATGCATCTTCTGTTCCAGCTATATTGTGTCTTATCCTTCCTCTTTCCAGTGAGGAATACAGTGACAACCAGAGCACTCTGCCAAGCACACCTCAGGCACCACGGTGGTTATTCAACACAAAACATTCATCATAAACCCAGGACAACTATTACTGACAATTACTTTTAGTATCCAACAATATATTTCGTCTTTTTGCTCATTGCTTTTCCCACAATTATGTTTCCTTTGTGCACAACCAGTGCCTGGAAAGAGCTAAACAGGATTAGTGTATGTTTTGGGAGTTTTTTGTTGTTGGGGTTGGTTTGGGGATGCAGGGTGGGCAGGAGGGGGTATGTGCCAATCCAATGTACATTCTGCTCTTCGTTTAAAACAAAAGCATGGGCAAAATAAGCTTAGTCTTCTGGCCACTTGATAATGTAATCCTCAAGAGCAGTTTTCCMATCTGGATTACAAAGATGAGAGCAGCCAAGGCTTACCTGTTTACTAAACCATAAGGTGCAATAGATATTACTYGAACAGTACATGATAATTTAAACATTAGTAATAATAGATAATTGTTTGTAAATTTTAGCAATATGGATGCCAAAAGCATTTTCGTGAAGCAGAAATTTTGATCGAAAAGTTTTAGTATTTTTAGGTTTCTTGTATTTTTTTCTTCATCATAAAATACAGCAAAGGGTCTGATTAGAAAAAAAAAATCTGATTTTTGTATTAAAATCGTATAAAGTTGGAGGCACCTTATGTCACAGTAAAATATTCATGCTAGGGTATGAGGTGTATTAACATTTCAGCACAGAAACAGAACATGATTTTTTGCCAAATATTATTGTTCTGCAAGTGAAACTTGCAGAAAAAGTTAAGCATTTTTAAGTACCAATGTTCCTTCATAAAAGAAAATATTGACTAGCTTTAAATATTGACAGATAAATCAAGTTGGGTAGATTGTTTGCTAGATGGAGTGCTGAATCCACTGACCTTCAAATCTATCATGTTTTGCAATATATATTCAATTGTCTASAGCAAGACATTTTTTTTTTATTCTCTGTCAAGCAAATACCTGACATAATGTGTGCTCTATTGTCAAATAAAATAATTATTATTTCCACAGAGTACRGCATGCAGGTGGGAGGGGAGGGGAGGAGATAAGTAAAGGTTATTTTAATTTAGTTCTCAGTTCTTCCTTGGATGACTTGCTTAGCTCACCACAAATTTGTCACTACACAGCTCAGCTATTCCTAATATGCTGCCTTCAAAAATTTATTATTTATGGATGCAGTCATGTAGTAACTCAAATGTCTGGAACAATTCCATGACAGAGATTCAAAAGGAACTTTACACCTTCTCTACAATTTGTAGTGTCTTTTCTTAAGCTGATGAAGCAATTAAATGCACCATGATCCCTGTTGCTGCACATCTATGTTCAGAAGGCACTATTCTACTTAATTGCCTTTCTAAACCAGAGAGCTCTGTCACTGCAGCAAGAGCACAAGGGAACGAGGATAGCTACTGCAGAAGAAAAAGGCAACCAGCATGATGAACAGAAAAAAGTTAATAGCTAAAACAGAACTGGTCTACTACATCCTCATCCAACAGCTCCCTAAAACAAAGTACTATTGGATTACATTTTCTCAGCTGGGTGTTTGTGTGAAATTCTAGAGCCATCTAGAGAGGATTAAATAGGATAAGGGTGTTCCCCACGATAATAAACATTAAATCCAGTGACTGAATGACAGACGGGGTGATCCTATTTCTGTGTGTGTATGTGTGTGTGTGAGTGCACTGTGTGATCCCCTGCATGTGGTGGCCCCTGCAGGCTTGAGTGATTCAGCTGCATTTCTGGCAGAGCCTATTATTCTGCATGCACACAGCCAAACACATTAAATATTTATCACASTGGAGCAGAGTGATGCTGCAAGTGTGGAGTGCTGGTAACAATCTCCTCCAAGCATCTTCCCTAATAAARTACAGATGTGATTTCAAAATGGAAAGGAAGTCCAGAACACACAGGCACACGTGCACACACGCATGCACACAAAATACACWGTGGGTTATTTGCGTTATGCCTCGTATTGATTATTACCAGATGGGAGGGCAAAGCAATAGCTGACAGATTAACCATATGGATCTGCTTTAATTTACTCTGAATTATAGTTTGCAATTCCCTCTTCTCACTTCTTGGCTCAAAAACCTACAATTCGCTAAGTGGGAAAAAATGTAAACTTACTGTAAGGAGCACATTTCCATCATAAGTCTCTTAATGCCTCGCTTAGGGACTGAGCTATCTTTCTCTACAAGGACTGCAGTTCCGGCACCACATCCTAAAGCCACAGTCTGTACCATGAGCAGGAGATTTTGTTACAGACCGATGAACAAAAAGTGTTTCAATACTGATGACACATGCAGACAATAGATCCRAACTGAAGAAGCTTTGTTTAAGATTCTGCTTTTCACAAAGCTGTTTCAGCAAGCCTCATGCAACATTCCAACAAAAAAAAAATCCAGAGATGGCAGTTGTCAGGGCATCGTTCTATTCTGAAAACTGGGAGACCTCTGCAGTGCTTTGAGCTTCAAAGCTTTGACTCTGGAGGCTTTCTAAATACTTACTCTTGCTACARGAGTCAGATATACCAGGAGCTACAAACTCTCTGAAAACAACAAATGAAAACACAGTCTCCCCACCCAGCTGTGACCTTCTGAGACTCGTGCATTATGCATTAGAAGGCTGGAGTGTAAATGGATACTTCAGAGACGCTTAAAGAAAAAAAAAAAAAAAGGTCTAATTGATGAAAAAAGCTTTTTGGTCTGTCTGCTAAAAGTGGATTTGAAACAATGTATTTTCAGAACAGTTTAACCTTTAATTTCTATTGTTTTGATATACAGTCACCTCCATCCCATTTCCAAGGGCAGAGGGCGAACAACCCTCTACTGCTCATAAGTTTAACTTATATATACACCATTACAGCTTTCTAACCTTTCTGCTTTTCAAATCTATCATTTATGCCTACTGCCAAACAAGTTGCTGCAGGCTTTTMAGTTCTCTCTAAATCCATAAAAGAGTCTAAAAGCAGTGTCATGGCCATCAGGACAACAACACATAGGGTCAAGACAGAGTGAAAAGAAGACATGCAAACTAGAAAACCAGTACGAGAGAGAAATGTGTACCATGCTTCAATGTGCTGTTCATATCTTCTGAGGGTTACAGGCAGATTCCAACCTTTCTGGCACTAAAAGGCAAAAATCCTTTCTTTCAGTTCTTGAGTACATAAAACYTGTGATAGCAGGAATTTGCTATTARTCAGATTTTGCCCCTCTGCTTTGTGACTCCCTCTGTGCAATCTTGGGGAACTGGGAGGATTTATTCAATTTTCTTATCCCTGAAATGTGAATAAATACTAATTSGTGCACAACAAATGCTAGGGGGATTAGTAAAGCATTTTCAAACTCATAGTTAAAAGCTGTGTTCAGTCTACTCTAGCTCTGCCTAGACATAATTCTAAAATCACAGAAAAAGCTGAGAAGGTTKCACCCAATCTGGTAAACTATTCTCAGTTGAAAATTTAATAGCCTGCTGGAACAAATGGYTAAAGCCCTGCTGCTTTTAACACAGTTAGGATTTCACCCCACTAAACAAATTTCCTAATGGAAGTCATGCACTTCAAACATTTGCACAGTACAGCCCTATATAGTCAGTTTCAGAAAGGTATTTTGTAATTCATGCATGACTGCTGCTTTACAGGAAAAAAAAAAAAAAAAGAAAACATGAAATAGTGAGTGTTCATTGGAACCTGTAGAAAGCATGGTGGTTGGTCTTAAGATAATGCTATTTGTAAAAATGCCCTATTTTTAAATTCAATAGCTGCTAAAGCAAGGAATTCATTTTCTATTATCATTTTTAATAAAAACTAAACATTTTTATAAAAGCTAATGCTACAACACATATAATCAATGTCCAAAGACACATTTTAGAAAGCATGAGACCATTATAGTATTTTCCCTTTTTCAGACAACAAGCACAAGAATTCAATTCACTGTCACACTGTTGRTCACCTACCAAGACCGTGACAAAAGCAGTTCAGGAATCTACAGCTCTCAAATCCCAGCCCTATGCATTAGCAGATAAAGCACACTGTTTCCTTTTGTGCACATTCTGCTCTGATGGAAGGTAAGACTGAAGCCAACTTACAGAAACTATTATTTCACCATAAATGAATGAATGTTACAGATGTTTCCCTGRAGGTGAATAATAGAGTAGTAGGTGAGTGTTTCTCTTGACAGTGGAAGCTCTGTATGAGATGATTTGTGTGTCCAGGGCTACTGCTTACACCTCTGTGGAGAAAAAAAATATTATATACTGGTGATAAAGCCTTGGTCATTTACTCAGTGACACAACTCCTCGTTATTGGAGTGTGTTGGTCCTTATTTCTAAATGGTCCTCCTGGAACCACGTTGCCAGAACCTTGGAAAGAAGCAGAGCTGTGCTGAGGTCCTTCAGTTTCAGCTTAAGGATAATAGATTCATGTATTACCTCTGGACCTGCAGAGTGGAAAAATTAATAGGATGCAAGGAGAGGTTATTTAGATTCAGACAGTGTTGTAATGCAGAGGAGGAAAAAGAGATCCAGTCTGGTATAGTAGATATAGGCAAAAGGGCACACTGAACGCACTGAGAACCATAGTTAAAATCTTCAAACTGTAGCCACAAAGTGTAAGCACTCACCAAATATCTTTTCCTAACAATAGATAGGAAGTTTACTTTCTTTAGAAAGCAGCTTGGTGGCCAAACTCAGTACAAAATATAATAGGGTAGATTTCTTTCAGCTCTGTGAATGCACAAAACCAAACATTCACACTGAAAAGTCAAATTCAGAAACGGTATGTTTAAAGCTGCTTTCACCACACCAGAAAAAAAAGCAACCAATCCTTGACAGACACCTTTGTTCCTAAGTTTTCCATCTGCATTTCAACTCAAAGTTTCAGGCGTACCTATTCAATGATAGGTAAATCATCAGAATATCTGAGTGGGATTTAAATGCCAATGTGGGTGCAAGGCACCCCAGTACAGGCCAGAGCTGTGTTATTTGCTTTCTTGAGATGTTGCCTGCAGTGTACTACACAAATGTTCAGATTACAACTGTGTTGATAGAGCCCCTGAGTGTAGCTCAAATGCACTCAGAAGCTCTGCTGGGTTTCTTGTTTTAGCTGCTTCTTTATCAGGAAAAACTAATATCATCTCTGACATCTAACAAACATGCCAGTTACATGTCCGTGTACCAGTGTTTAATGAAAACCTATGGATGCCTCCATACATAAAATATGTAAGAAACTTCAGCTGTATCAGTTACACTGGTTAAATAGCAAGGTGTGCATTTGATAAGTAAAATCCATTTTGATGCTGTCTAAAGTGTTTGTTTTGTGTTCTGACACATATGTGACAACAGATTAAAACTAGATGACCCAGGTATCCTTCTGCACCTTCCTGACAGATGCTGCTAGGCAGTGAAATAGAACTAAATCAAAGTTGTGGGCAATAACCCTTCAACTGTCTAGTTTTAATCCATTGCCACAAATCTGCTGGATACCATAGAAGCAGTTATATTGTCCAAAAGTGCTTTTGTCAGTATAGCTCATTTCACACATTGAACCACTGTAAACTATGCTAGCCCTAGCACTTTTTTCCTAGTATAACTCTGATTCCATTAGTAGGGTTTTATTGGAAAGTTATCCAGTAAAGCTATCTGTAAAGCCAGGTCTTTCATTAGAATGAAACTGCTAACAAGTTTGACATTTAAATTACTGTTACTAGCCAGCTGAGTTATCTTGCTGAAATGAATAAACCAACCATTTGATCTCTCAGAACTACTGCTGCAAGCTCTTTGCTCTCTCCCCTGTGATTCAAGCTCCTGATGGGGTCAGTTTTTGCAAGTAGAACCCGTAAAAACATCATGATTTTTCAAAATTTAGAGGATGAAGCCATTGATACAAAATGGTGCCTGACATGATCTGTTACCATTTTCAGACCTTCTCCAGTATTTATCTGCAACAGGAGAAAATCCTCTAGGTTATCTGGAAAGCTCCCAAGTGCCTGTTTTGCCCCAGAAAATACACTAAGAACAATCTCTTTGTTAATGCTCATGTTGTTGCATATGTGACTTTGGGCCAATATTTTTATTTTCTTTGCTGCAGTTTTCATCTTTGGTGAAAGGGTCTAATTCTCTTCCTCTTGCCAGCCTGCTCTGATGGACCTTGCAGGTCACTGCAAGGGAGACTAACACCCCTCTTTCAAGTGCTTTAAGAAAACAAAAAAATAGCAATTTACTTTTGATCAGGAGACTGCTACCAAAAAAGCCCCCTGTAAATACATCAGTTGTGCTCTTTCTGGTTGCTGCTCTACTTAGTTCAATCTTTTTGGTTRAATGCTGCAGAAGTCCTGTGGTGACAGCCATAGGGACTCTTAGCTGAAGCTATGGATATGTGATGGAGGAGGCAATGCTGCAGATATTGACATGGATCAGAAAAAAGATGCCATGGCACCTCCTGAGAAAGCAGCAAACTGTGTCATTTGAAAGCCTGTGAAAGAAGCAAGCTGCAAAGACATTTGACCATGCAAGAAACATAGCCCTGACTCATCCAAGGGTGCTTTGGGACAGCCTCAAGCTGTACTCAAGTCACATGATGGCTTCGCTGCTTGTCAAAAATCAGGACAGCTCTGTTTTGCCTTAGGTTAACTGGTTCACATGTCCCTTGCCTACATGTGACCTCATGTAGCTGTTCATTAGGATGTCAACTTTGTAAGAAAAAAAAATTACAGAAAGTAAAAATCCACAGGTTTAAGGATTTGATGGAGAGAAGGTAAAAAACAGACTTCCTGGGTAATCAAATGCCTTGTTCTTCTTCAGACTTACTTGTTAATTCAATAGACTGTGGATTATAAAGGTAATTCCAGATTCTGAAAAGATCTTGAAAAATCAGTGGTTACTAAATAAATATAGGCAGCAGTAGGGTGCTCTTGATTTTGCACATGAAAGGAAAAAAGAAGACACAGGAGAGGGCCTGACATTCCTCTCCCAGGGACATTGACAAAGCACAGAATTACAGTCCCATCTCACCTGCTTCATGCTTCAAAGAGTAGTGCCTGTGAACAGAGGCAACTCTGTCCCAAATGCTTCCCTGTTTGCTTTCATCATCTGCAGTGTGCTCACTCAGGGGCTGACTAATGCTGCGTAATTGATGGATATTCACACTCTGGAGCATCATGGCTGGGTAAGTAACAGAATTCACAGCAGCTGGGAAGAAAAAGATTCTTGTTAAATAAATAGAACCAGAATTAGAAGGCGAGGATTTTAACTAAAGCTAGCTGCTTCTGATGCATATTTCTGACAGCTCTTTCATTTGCACTAAATGCTTCAAGATGCACAAAAATCCGCATTATTTAAGACAGCTGGTTCTCTTTGCCATCAAGTCTTTCTGAGGCTGCATTTTTACAGTTTTGCCATGTATTTGAAAACTGCTTGCTAGAACAAACAAACAAAACTGAAAAACACACTATTTTTATTTGGTGCCTTTTGTTTTGCAGGATATTGCAAGGATTCTTGAAGGAYAGAGAAAAAGGTGGCAGGAGCATTTTCTAAGGGATTTCTAATTTTTCAGTTGTAAGAGCTGCAAACAGTAAAAACATCCACAAGGCCAGGCATAAAACAGAGTGAGGCAGAAATGCAGAAAACAGGTCAGGCTTGCTGCAAGGTCTCAAAGGAAAATGAAGAGCACTATTAAGCTTTASCCTTTGGGTTCATGTAGCTGCCACAGGTTAGGTGTTTGCTGGGTTTCACCCACATGTGACGAGACAACATTTGGCAGTTTCACTTCAAGATGATTTGTAGTCAAATTTAGAGCCAAATATAGTGACATTCTCATATCAGATTCAGTCCCTGCTCAGAGGGTGAGGAGTTGGGGCAAAACATYGCAAGCTCACAGGTACCAAATCAAAGAAAATAAAAACCCTTCTGCATTTTTTTCCCTCTTACTCTTTTTTTTTCTACTTCTTTTTGTCTTCTATTTTTCCTTCTTCCAAACTTACTCTGCTGGCTCTTTATGATGCACAGATCAGACTGACTTAAGAATTTTACAGAGATGTCTCTTGTTGTAAAACCAAGATGTGCTTATCTCTCTGGGCACAGTTCTGCACTCCCTCCTGCCTATTTCTCTCCMGTGACTCTTTGCTTTCAGAGCTCCCCACACAGCACGTCTGGCTCTTACAGAGTTCGTCAACAATAACCATTTCAGTCACAGAGGTTTTCAAACACATGTGARAAAAACACCGTGATAAATTTGACTATTTGCACCATGGGACTAATCCAAAAGATAAATCCATTTGGGTAAGTCTGATAATCAGGCCAGTTTTAATCTCCTTGTCTTCTTTCTTCTGCTACAATTTTCTCTTATTGAACAAAGACAATAACCAGGTGAGTGGGTGGGTGGTGGTGTGGAAAAAGTGCTAGTTCAGCTTGCTAATGACTTGAGTTGCTCAACTTAATGGCAGATTTTGGCAGGTTCTGAAAATTGTCATAGCAATAATTGGCCCATGTTATATTGTTTCCATATGAGCTTCCTGGAATGTATTAAACTAACCCAGTTTCTAAAATAATATTTTTTTTCATGTGCTACTTGGAACAAAAAGGAACACAAGAAAAACTGTTCTTTCACTTTCTACCAAGCCAATGATGCAAATAGTTTATTAATCAACACTGAGGGCAYAAATCATATTTTGGTTTTGTCTACTTCCTTTTCACAGATTTGTGGAAAACTAGGAGCAGAACATTCATAAATAAATAGCAAAGTCTTTTCTCAGCTTTGGGGAATGTCTTTTGACTGATAAATAGTTACGCTAAGAAAAATTTAAATAAAAGAGAAACAGTTTCAGTTCTCATTGGAAATAAGAGACCAGATTAATGTAAAGATGATACCAAAACCACTTGTGAGTGGTTAAAAAAAAAAAAATCCCTGTTTACTTACATAGATAGTATTTAAGCCTAGAACAAAATTTATGGCGCAGTAATTGTGAGGTCCATTTTGCTCTTCAAAATACTTTAGAAATGTTAGAATACATATCCTAAAGCACTCTGAGGTTCTTCATTTCTTTTTTTCAAATGATTCCATTTAGGAAGCCACTTTAGAATCAGATTTTACAGACTTCTAAGAAAAAAACTTGTTCTTTGTTCATGGATAAAGAGGAAATGAACATAAAGGTTATCACTGRATGTTCAGATCTCCAACCTTCCACCTCTTCAGATTTAGATCAAACTAAGCCACCTTCTCTGCTTGTTTGGCTGTGTTTTCAGCCAAATAAATTTCAGATAACAATTCTCAAAAAGGGGGCTATCACTGTAAGTTTCCAACAGTCACTTGGTCCAATTAAGAAAACTTGTCTTCAGCATGCAGAAGCAGCAGACTTTATCATGACTTGAAATTATAATTCATTATCAAATGGTCCAACAGAATCTATATACCCATAGAATCATAGAATAGTCTGGATTAGAAGAGACCTAAAAAAATCACCCTAGTCCAATGCCCCCTGCTATGAGCAAGGACACCTTCCACTAGATCAGTTTGCTTAGAGCCCTGTCCAGTCTGACCATGAATGTCCCCAGTGATGGGGCATCTACCACCTCTCTGGGCAATCTGCTCTAGTTTTTCACCACCTACCTGGTAAAAAATTTCTTTCTTCTATCTAGTCTATCCTCACCATGACCCACTGTGGTGCCCCATATGCTAAGGACCAGCCAAAGGCATTTGTTCATTTAGAGATCTGCTAGGAACAAGCAAAGTCACTGAGAAAAAGTTACCCCTCCAGATTCATTCCATTGAGTTTGTTTTAAAGAAACCTGGGAATAAACCAGCATGGGTGGCTGAACCATCTGCTGTTGAGCCTAGAAGCAATTTTGAGCAACTGAGGCTACGAGTTCTCATTCAGAAAATGTTTACACCCCACTCCCTGCTGTCCAGAAAAACATTTCAGAGACAGTTTCAAGGCGTTTCGATCAGAGGCTGCAAGTAGAGAAATAGCCACACCATAAATCTCAAATGGTACTAAGTAGTTCAAAKGTTTATTAAGATTCTCAGGTGGGAATCATAAATTGTGTTGAGCATTTTGAAAACATTGGAAGCAGTACTTGAGTTAGCTAACTTTTAAGTTACTTTGAAAAGCCTTTGTTAACTATGACTACAATATTGGCACATCCTTAGCTTGCAAGATTTTTCAAGAAAGAAAATACCTATTTGACAATACATTGAGTAATTCACAGTATCTGTGCTAGCAAGGTCAACAGCATTGCAACATCCCGAGATTTTACTCACAAAGTTGGAAGTAGTATTGCTAAAAATAGGATGTCAAACACAGTCAAAAAGATTGAGTAGGTCCAGTAAAAAACAGATCCTTGTTTTTGACCAAGTGTTACTTTTGCTCATTTCACCATTAAAACAGGCAATTCTCAAGTAATTTAAAAGTATATATTTGAAGCAAACCCTCCCAAACTGAAGGTCTCAGAGAAATCTCTCTATATACTGTACGTACTTTGCCATTTTTTTTTTCTTGTTGCTTCTTCTCTTTAATATTTTCCTACTTTGGGTGTTGAAGTTACTTTCCATACTTACATATTCTTTGCCCACCATGCACCACCTACCTTCCTAAAATAATAACTAAGAGAAGATTTATGTCTAATTTGCTGAAATCACTGTATTAGTTATTTTCCAGTGAAGAATATTACAAAAAAAATTTGAAGCTGATTTTTACCTTTTTAATTTAAATTAGAAGAAGGTGGGTTTGGTTTGTGGTTTTTTTTTTTTTAATTCCTCAGGTCACATGTAACTTTTGTTGTCACAGACTCTGGGACTGTGACAGCAATTTTAAAAAAAGCATCTTCTAAATAAGTTAAAATTATCCCATACAGCAAACTGAAATGAAGCAATGAATCACATCTCCCATGGGTATAAATCTGCAAAATTCCTTTCGGGTCACTTGTTTTATACTGATCTGCTGAGAAAGTGGTGGTGGGGAGGGCTTAATCCCTTTTTGCATCATTCTTCCCCTCTCCCRCTCCAGTCCTATCCTCTTATCATCCCTTTTTGACTTGTAAGACTTAAAGTCAGAAATATTTTCAGGAAGTTTTCATAATGCTGGTGACACTTCAAACATGCTAGAGGGGGCTGAGAGAGAGAGATTAACTAAGTAACTATATTTGTATGCATTAGCTCAAATAGCAATTAGCTCCTGTAACAGGAGCCCTAMCAGATTGGTGCTTAGCAAGAGTATATATGACTAATTCTGTGTGACTGTATCAAGAMGAGCAGTTTGCCCACCAGAGAAGCTAACATGTCTCTATATAAGAAGTAATTCACTTTGAATTCACATTTTTAAGCTTGCAGCTGCTCTCAACATGTAGGGATATTTTTTTAKTTTTCTGCTTCCTTTTTTCCATAATTATTTTTGACAACTCCGTCCCTCCTACTCAGCCTAGTGCAAAGCAATGCAGTGGAAAAAGCATTGTGCTTCCACCAAGCAAATCGGTAGCTGTATACTTTCTTGTCTGTCTAACCCTTCTCTTCCTCCTTCCCAGGAAGCCCCAGATCCAAGACATAACAGAGGACAAAACCAGAAGATTCAGTCTTCTAGAAAGGAAAAATAGAAATCTATTCGCTCTGGTGACAGCAACATCTAGCTTTATGTTAAAGCATTTCTCACCTCYTCCCCACTGCCAGGCTCTCCCTGGTACAAAGTGACCATCCCAGATGGATGCATTTGACAATTTCTTCTTTAGAGAAGAAATTCAGCCATTACTTCGGACTGTAAAATTAGCTAAAAGCAGTATTATTTTGCCTGTGGCCCAAACTAGGCCGCATCCGAGCTTACTTCACAATGGTGCTTRTTCTGATGTGAATTGCTTTGCGCTTCAGTGGCGTCTGATGCTGTGGTGACACTGAGAAATCACCGGAGGATGACTGAGAGTTTGTCCTTGTGGGTTTCGRAAGGCTGGGCCTCGGGTCCTTGGGAGGAGAGAGATGGAAGGTGAGGGAATCCTGTGGGGTTTTGGCTGCACAGCTCAGCAGCTGCCCCGCCACCCCCGCTGTGGGTTCAACATCTTCACCTCCTCCCCTGCACCTCACCCGTGTCTAAAATCGCACATTTTGTATCAGCTTTACCTTACCTTCCTGGAGACAGCCCTAGAACACAGATCCCTGACCACCARCCTAACTGAGGCTGGAGGAAATTGCACAACTCCTTCAGCTTCCCTTTCAGTAATGCTATYGAATATTTTCAAGTTTTCAGTTCAAGCAAGTGACAAACACTTGAGGCAAGGCCTAAGCTACTGATTATTAGATTTCCCTGTAACACAGCTGATAGGTTTCTCTCAAGTCTAATTGCATTTTTTTTAAATGTAGTACAGGAAAACTCCTGAGGTAACCTGACACATACTAAGGGAGTGCAGGAATTGATAAACAATACAAAGACAAAAGATCACTTGCCTTGAGAACAACTGATGAGATCATTCACTTATGAAATAGCAGCCTTGGCAGCAAGGATCAGATGTCCCTGAACTAGTTCCTGAAGTGTAACCATACCAGGTAATTAATATCAGCCCTGAGAAAAGCTAACATTTCTGCTCAAATCACATTTCTTTCTTCTATCTGTGAGCTTTYCTGCAGGCTCGAGGCACAGTGGAGCAGAAAAACAGGGAGTGCAGTTACTATACAGGCTTCATTGTCTGCAGAACACGCTGCTGCCTAGTAGTAAAGGCAACAGAGACTGCTGGAGGGTCACTAGGAAAAAAAAAAAAAAAAAAAAAAAAAAAAAAAAAAAGGAAAAAAAAAAAGCCAGGGCTGAAGCACTGGATATGCTTGTTATTACAACTTGGCGCAGAAAACAGAGAACTTTCCAGGGCCATTTCCAGCCTTTGCAGGAGACTGTGCTTTCTGGAACACAGAACAGAGTGCACTGAGTGGGATTGCCATGCCCTGACACACACTTCTCAGCAATTGTGCCTGTTTTATCCTCTACTTTTCTGAAAGGGTAAAAAGAAATGTCCCAAACACCCTTCAAAAATATAGAAAATGCCAACCCAAAACAGCAAAAGTAATTAAAACCTAAGGCCAGTTTAACAACCATGTTGGAAGTCATACAGCTGCAGCCTTCAAAGGCTTGCTTTTTTTCTGGAGAGGGGTGGAGAAGAGAGCTTTGATTTAAAAACCACCACCACCACAATGGATCATTTGATCTTTTRGTTCCTCCTGTTTTATTTTAATTAATGTTTCAAAGTACTGATTTAAAGTCGATCCAGCTTTATTAAAGGTTCATTGCAGGATTAAGAGAGATTTGAAACCAAGCCCAATACAGTCAGCAGAGACAAGCTCAAAATGGCCACTCAGCAAACAAAAAGTGTAACATKCTGGTAGTGTTTGGAGCAATCGGCCAATAAAATCAGGCAGCATTTATAAATGCTGTGTCATTTTTTCCCCTGGCAATGTAAATCTTTTAAACTCCTAGTTAATAGGCTTTTGTGCCACTTGCAAAACATTTCATTTGCTTGAGAGGCCATTCATTCATTTTAGGTTAGTGTTAAATAGGATACTGCATATATCTACATCAAGCAYGCTGTCATTACCCAAGCTAAATGCAACATGTGTTAGCAACATCATATCACTTGATTCCACTCTTTTGCCAGATATTCAGGTTCAGATACATCTTGATTTCCTAGTTGAAGGGAGTGTCAAGGCTCTAAAATATRCAAGACTGCTCACTCCTCTCCAAATGCACCATGCATAGGACACAGAAGGAATAAGGTTTGTGAAGACAATGAGCTTGTTTTAAACCTTGAAGAAGCAGGCACCTTTCTAACGCTTCCAGACAGTTTGCATCCAGTTGACAGCCTGTTTTGGTGCTATTAGAACTGTAGCTAGGAACTTATTAGTATTTAATACTAATTAGGTGACAACATGTTTATTTCACACTCTATTAGAAGAGCAGTAAATTTGAGATCTTTTATGAAAGATCTGTATTTCATTTGTCACAGGCATCAAAAGTGTCCCCTTCTCCCTTCCAGAGGTAATGTTATCCAAGTCATAATGCTGAATGCCTTAGAACATATCTATGTTACTACTTCCGTTCAGCGCTTCTGGCTTTTGCTGCTTTTGAAGAAGACAAGGGASAGGCGCATCAAACCTTCACACGCGGTGTAACACCTTGGAAAGCATTATTCCCTCTTGCATTATTCCTTCCACCATTTCATCAATGGACACGTGGAAGAAGAGGAATAGCCCTGTGTAAGATCTGGATCCAGTTGCAAGGGAGCCAGGGTATTATCAGGAAAGAGTGCACAGAACAGTGTGGGCACTGGGGCTACTGTACAGCAGGCCCAGGGAGTGCCAGCACAGCTCACAGCTCCTCTGCTTCATTTGGCACAGCTTTTTCCCTCTCGTTCGAAGGGACAGCAGTTCACAGCTGTGGATCTATTACCCTCATTCTCTTTTCCCCTGAGACTGTGTCTACAGAGGCTGTCGGGGCCCTCCAGTACATTAGTGCTGCTACTAAAGCAAGACAGTACTTACAGAAATGTATTTCAATCCTGAGTCCTGCAGACATGCTTTGGCTACTTTTGTCCACTTAATGAGAATATAATCTAGGGCCCAGCTGGTGTAAGTCAGCACGGAAGCGATGAGCCGAAGGAAGCAGTGCCAATTTACCTCAGTGAGGATCTGGCCCAGGGGATTCATAATGGATGGAGTTGTCTAGTCAAGAAGAGGTTGGAACAGCTCAAGATGACTGCATTTCTCCCCCATTTTCACAGTTCAGACAGCTTCTGCCAAATGGTATGAGCAGCTGGACATCTCTTTCAAATCCATATTTAATTCCCTAAAGCTGCATTGAAATGAAGAATCCTGCTTGCAAGGAAAGAAAAAATCAATATTTTGCACTGCTTTAGCTTCAAATTTTAATGAACAAGGAAGGTGCTGCTGCAGTGTAGGAAAAAATCATATAATCAAAGTTAGAGAGTCTCAAGGCTGAGGAAAACAAGAAAAAAAAAGCCTTTAAAAACATTTCCTTTGTYATTGCTTATGACATAAATTTATTTATTAAACAAATTTAACACTGTTTTTACTCAAGAGCGAGTAGTAGTAGGAAAAATTAGTCTGAGAATTTAAGTGATTGTGCAAACTAAATAARAAAATATGAATTATTGTCATTCATTATATTGCCATCCATAGAGAGAGATACTATAAATATATCAAACTGTTTGAATTTGGATCAGATTATTATTAAGATTARTCTTTCTACTTGCATTTTCTCTTTCACCACAAAGTTAAACAAATTTCATATCATTGAATAACCATAGCTATGGATGGAAAATTGAGGTCTTTTAAATTCTGATTGAAATTTGTTTTTTCACCTTCTTAATTTAAGCAGAAAGTCCTCTGCAATGTTGTTTGATGCTAAAAAATTAATCAAATGTAGCTGGGATGCACCTGAACATAAGGAATGGAATCTAGGAAAAAAAATAATGATGTCAGGTAGTGTTATTGATTTTGTTGGGGCTATCTAAATTGTATGAGAGTACATAGCATAATGGAGTGGAACAGAATCCATGTAAATGAAGTGTCTTAGATTATATTTATAAATTCTGTTCTATAAAAGAATCTGTTTTGAGGTCTCTCAGGTTGACTTTTCACTCTCTGTAAAAAAGGCGTTCTAAAGGCGTGCCCCGCTGGATTTTGTTTATAGACTTGAATAAAAACAACCTGAAACCCTCAGGTCTCACCTAACTTGATAAAGTTTAGCTTACAGATATTTCTGAAACTKGCTAGCACTAAATACAGCATTCAAATGGACATCTTATCTTTACTAATGGGTCACATTTTAAAATTAACATCTCTACATCTTTTTAATTTTCATTAATAGTCTAAATCAGAGTAAGAAATTTGACCCCTTAACAACAGAAATGTAAGTTTCCATATGCTCACCTTCAGACTTATTTTACAGATGGATGGAACCCTAAAAGCCCAAATAGCCCAACAGCCAAACATTATATGAATCTCACTTTCTCTTTTTGACCTTTGTAAAGCTTGTTTCTTTCCTCTTAAACCTCTTAAAACCGGTAATTCATCTCTAGAAACAAACACAGGGAAAGAGCTTTGCAGAGAAAGAAGCTGAATTTCTCAATCAGATGCAACTGCACTGATATTTTCTGCTGTGAAACATCTTTTCAAACTCCACCACTAAAAAAACTGAAGGTTCTTTCTGTTAACAAATAGCTTTCACTAAAAGTTACACCATATAGGRCACACATACCTCATATACAGTACATATTTGAGCAAATGTGCCTGGGCATGTCTTTCAGAACTTGCATTTGTCTGCTAAACAAGGGATTCCTAAGACTGCCAGAGCTGGTGTTATTTTGAAAGGTGAAACAGCCTAACAATCAGGCAATGAGAAACCAGATTACCTGYTTGACACAGCTTCAAGGACGATGTGCATGCTGTTCCAAATTAAACTTCAAAAGAATACCATAATCAAACAAACTGAACATACAAGGTATCCAAGGACAGCAAAACAAAAGGCTGTTTTGCAGGGACAGAAAGAAAGAAAGGAATGGGAAGCACTATAGTCAACCCTCATGGGCAAAAGAATGCCAACTTAGAAAGGAAGTGAAAATTGAGTATCCAAGTGTATTTGAACAAGGTAAAAAAAAAGTGGGGTGGGATTTTTTAATTAATTACATAAGCAAAAATTCTATATAATTCCAGATTCATATGGAAGGTCTTCTAAAGGCTTCCTCCACATTTTAGAAAAAAAGAAAGAAGTCAGATGCCTGAGTAATCCAGTAACTGCAAGTTCTGAAGATTTCCCATCTCTGGTGTCTGTTCACACCAACAGGAAACAGTCTTCTTCCATCACTGTAAGTGGGATAAGATCCATGCCAGATGTCTATGAGTAAATTTTGATGAAAAAACAAAACAAAAAAAACCAAACCAAAACACAAAAAAAAAAACAAACCAAACAAAAAAGAAAACAATAAAAAAAGGAAATTCAGAAAGAAGCATCAGTGCAACTGCATCCAAAAACACTTTTGAATGCCAATTGAGACCAAGAAAATCCAGTTTGGAGGAGTGCTGGTTATTCCCTGTGTATATCTGAGATTGATGAGAGCATGTCTAAGCATGTTAGTTTTTCAAACCTAAGCATCTCAGTCAAATCAGAGAAAACTATACCAAGAATCTGACAACTGCCCCTTCAAAATGAAGATGTGTGGGTGGGGGTCAGGTGTCCTTGATGCAGGCCAGATACAGCACAGGAATGTGCAATATCMTGCTTCCTTCAACACCAGAAAAATCTAAGAGCTAGAGATCATCTCCCTGCTCACAGCTCCAGTCCTTCCAGCCAGCAAGTTCTCCACAGAGGGGACCTCTGTCAGGGGACTGCTCCAAGGCTGTGCCTGGCCATCTGTGCATCTACATTTTTTTTTCTTTATGTTTTTCCTTGGGGAATTTGTTGTTGTTGTAGTTGTAGTTTTCTCTCTCTGACTCCATATTCCACCACTCAAAAAGCCCTGTGCCAGTCTACCCTTGTACATAGCCCTGAAAGGTTTTGGGTGTATTATTAGTTTGGAGACAAGTTCCTTGCCATAAAGCAATTTAAGTTTTTTGTACTCGGTGTGGTATTTATAATTACCCACTTCTGTCTGCCTRAGCCTTGATGCTGCTGGGACTGTTCAGGGCATTTAGCAAGTCCTTGCACAGGCCCTTCCCAAGCTGCAGGGTACTGAGGAAGCGTGGCAGCTCCCTCAGACCCCCAATGAGCTCCCTCTGCAACCAGTGTGARGCTCTCTAAGGAATTCTAACTGCACCCAGAGCAGTCACAAAGATTACACACRTATTATCTCAAGCATTCTGCAGCTTAACACTCTACCTGTCATGCAGCAGTCATATACCTCAACCTTCCGAAGGTTGTGGGACAGTAACTTAAATAATATTTGTGAAGTACACACAAATGTTGTTATCAGCAGCAGAGCCCACACAGAAATTAATAATTGTTTACTCAGAACAGGTTTAGCTCTGAATGTACAGCAAACAAAGGGCATTGAACATTGTAGGCTAGTGATAAAGGAAAAAAAAAACTACAGCCACTTCCTCACCATCTCGTGCATTAAGGCATGAGGAGCAAAATACCAAATGATTAATAATTCAAACATCTGTTATATTCATGTATATGCASGGATAAATTCTCAACTGAATAGAAACTATGTTCTTAAAATTAATTTTTGTTATTTTTTCTTAAATTTTCTTGCTTCCACAGCATTTAAATTTTGCAAATATTGCTTTAAATGCAATGCAAATAATACTTACAAAATATATTTTGCAAATTCAGTTACTTACTAATGGGATAATATACATTTCACCACCCTGACTGTCAACCAGTAGCCTAAACTTGCAGGCACCCTTTTGCAGGAAAGCCTTACGTGTGCCAGATAGTCATATTCCATTTCCCACATTTGCATAGTTAAAGCTGAACAAATTCAACAATTCGATAACCTCAAGAAATACAGAAGCTCTCAATGAAGAATAGAAACAGCAAGAAAACATCAGTTTTGAGGGAGAAATTAGGGAAGAACACTGCAGGAGGACCGAGGATACAAAGTAAGCAGGTAAACCAGAAAGTCAAATTTTTTCCCTTCCTTTTTCCTTGTCAGCTGTATGGCAGCTCTAATGAGAGCAGCAGCTAAATAGTCCTGCCAGCCCTCCAGGCTGGAGACAGATATGATGACAAGGAATGTGAGGAATGAAGCACTGCTGCTGCTGTTACATCTGTTTTAAAATCTGACMTCAGCCTCTCTTCAAAGCTAACTAACCCAGCAATTTTTGCAGCTATTAACACAACACACTTGCTATTATTGAGTTCAAGGTGCAGGAAGAATCAGGCCCAAACCCATCCAGTCTAAAAGCTAGATTGTTTTTATCTTTCCCCGTAAGATTTTGTTGTCCATATCTTTTGATAGAGGTGTTGTTTTGTTTTGTTTTGTTTTGTTTTGTTTTTTATTAATTCCAGATAATTTAAAAGTGTAGAAAACAAGAACTGTGAGGATGGTCTTCAAAAATTTTAGAATATTAATAATCTTCAGCCTTTATAAAAGAGGCCAAAAATTTTAAAAATTACAACAAAAAGTGGGAAATTAATGGCTACAATGGGGAGTCCCCAGCTGAGTATGCCTGTCACTAGTAGTGTGTTATGCCATAAAAAAAAAAAATAAGCAAACTGGAAATTCCTCCTGCTGTGCACAAATGAAGCCAGAAATGACTGTCCCTGCTGCCTGTACAGAAAACATCAACCTCTAAGCGATGCTTCACAAGCTGGGTTTGTGTGGGTAGCTCTAGACTACAGAGCATGAGCAGAAATTTTCATGGTTCAGCAGCACACTTAGGCACAAGGTAGTTTCATTTCCATTCTGATGTGGATCCTGGTAAAAGATCTTTTTGTAACCGCAGGAGGATCTGAGATAGCCAAGGGGGAAAATAATAATAATAATAATAATAATAATAATAATAATAATAATAATAATAATAATAATAATAATTTTTTGAAGTTCCAGGAAGAAAAAGACTGAATGCAACTCACTGGTTTCATGCAGAAATCAAAAGAAAATGATCATTTTTATAATGTTCTTTTCCCAACCAGTTGTTTATATTTTACCCAGTGTTKTTTAGAGGCAGAATGTTGCCTTTCTGCTCAACAATTCTATAAATTCTTAACCTGTAAATTTATGTGAACAAATGTTATTGATACAACTTCAAAATATCACAGTCTCTTCTTATGATATGATTGGGCATTAGGCATGACAAGATTATTATTAATGAAAATAATCTGACCCAGCATGTTTTTTACAAGGTCATTGAGCTCTCATATTACCTGATTGCATAAAATGGAACAGCAAGCTTCATATTTTGTACAAATCCACAAAGGGTTAAGCACAACATTTAGACTCATGAGCAGAAACAGGTATTGCAACATTAGGCACTCTGTGATTTCATGTCAGACCATAATGTGGAAGAGAAATTTCATAGACCTTTTCCTTGATCTAATTAGAAAGTAAGCAGCTTTTACCAGCTGGCAAGATTTCTCCCCAAATAAATTTCAAACAGAACCAAAGGAATAGCTGACTGTAGAAACAAATGGAGGGATCACCACTTTTTGTAAGCAAGTCAGAGGATGTATTTTAAATAAGAGACAACAGCAAACCAAARAATAAAAGCAATAAATGACCAATATTAAGATTACATTCACCCCAAAATTATAAAGGAACTCAAGGAAACAGCTGGAAAAAAATTTAATCTCCCTTTTATTAGTCCTTTCATCTGAGGAGTGAAGGGTGGCAAACAAGATGTCAATTTTTAAAAAGAAATTTCACAACAGAGCTGCAGACTTGAAACTCTGGCCATATCTATGCTGGGAAAATTAGTAGAAACTATAGTAAAGACCAGAATTAATAGACATGTGAATAAAGATTATATATTTGGGAAAAAAAAWAACTGGAGTTTTCACGTGGTTCTGCTTAGCAAATTTATGGGAGCTCTTCAGAGGCTCAAGTACATTCAGCTGATATAAACTACMTGACTTACTAAAGCTGTGCTTTTTAGAAAGTACTCCTTTAGCAGCTATTCGGAAAACGAATTAGTTGTGCCATTGCATGGTAAATACCTTGTTAAAAATCACAAAATTCAAAACAGAATGAAAATACATCAGAACAGATCATTAAGATCAAGAAAAATCTTACATTGATGCTGCCCCATAAGGTGATGATCAACCAGAAAGGATGTGAGCAACAAGTTGAAAACATCTACTGATGATATGAACTGATTCTGAGCAGGAATAGGAGAATGGTGGTGAARGAGTGCAGAGGTACTTTGCACACTGTAATGAAAAACAGTTGTAGTTGAATAGAGATAAATGTAAAGAAACAGAAACGTGCAAGCAGAAGAAAAATCCTAAATTTATATACAAAATCATGGGCTCTGATCAGATTATTAAGAATAAAATTGAGAACAAAACATTCAACTGTAAGGAACCAAGGTTCCCCATGTATTAAGCTCTGCAATTCAGTCTCTACATTTTAAATGGGATACAGCAGAACCAGAATAAATGCATGAAAAAGATAATTACAAATGTGAAAGGGCTTCAACAGATGTGATGACTAAGTGGAGTAAGACTCTCATTTGGCTCAGGGGGAATCCTGGCGAATTAAGATAAGGGTCTGTAAAACCATAGGCAACAGGAAGAGAACCATAGAGATCAACCATTCATATTTTCTTTTAACTTAAGAAAYAAATGTCATTGAAAATCTTGAAGGAGTCGAATTCAAGACAGAGGTGGTGCTTCACTTAGGTGTTGTCCACTATTGGAATTCCTCGATAGAAGAGTTTGTGGACCCAAAATTTACCTTGCTTGAAGAGAATATTGGTCAAGTTCATACAAGGAAAATCCCTCAAAAACTACTATCTGTCCAGAAACCACATCTAGCTCATGTMTTTTTCATGATATCACAATAAGGTGTAAAAGTCCATTTCCCCCTGCCATCTGTGTCAGAGTACCTAGAAGTTGGTAACACACAGATTTGTCTGACACATCTGTCCAGAGACTAGCAYCAGCCAAAAAAATGGTCTTGGGAGAGCAGCAGGAGAGTAGAGGGACTTTGATATATAATGATATATAATGCTCTAGGACTGAGGCAAGGATGCTAGAAATCTGGATTTATGATAGAATAAGCTGAAAAAAATTAATGAACTCTGGCAATACCAGAGTTTTATATGAAGTCAAGGGAAGATCAGACAAGTCCCTGGAGAAGCAGCACGGCATCCTTGTCCTGTCCTTATATTGTTAGCTGTAGATGTCTATTAGTGGATATAGCAAACGGAGCTAGACACAACTTTGGTCTGACCTGCTACTGGTATTTTGTTTGATCTGAGCTTTCTGTTTTTATGTGCAAGCAGGCAGTGACATGGGTTAAAGTGCATCCTCCTGCTCCTGGGGCTTTGACTGCTGGGCGCAGGGCCAGCTTAGAGTGAGCRAAGCTGCTGACTTTGAAAGCTGCTCTGAAGAAAACTAGAAGAAGCCCCAGCAGACACTGCCTCTCCTTCCCTTGGAAAGTGTTTTTAGCTCTGGTGCTGCCCTTCTCCTTTGCCTGGGCTGTGTTGCAGTTGTGTTATGGCCATGCCTGTACCCCACTGGATCGGAGCTCCTGCTCCTTGCCCACAGGCTGACTGCCCACTGCACCCTGGGTTCTGTCTTGTCACTGTGGCTTCATGTGGTGACCTCAAGCCATCAGCTCTTCCTGGTCCTCTGCCCCATCCCTTCTCTGCTTAGCTTGTTGGGCATGGTGGATGTGCACCCAGCCAGGGATGGCACAGCCCCTGCAGCCTGGGGACACCTGCCATGCCCTGCCCATGCCCCATGAGCCATGCTGTACACCAACACAGAGCAGCAGTGCAGGAGTTTGATCTGTATCCTCTGTAAATACCTACCCCAGATCAGAAGGACACATCAATAAAACATGAGAAATCTGAACAGCCAAGAAAACTGCGACAACATCTTTTGTCCTTAAAAGAAGTATCTCCTAGCACACTGTCATAATTCAGAAAAGCTTCMCTTATGTAAAGATATCTGCTGTGAAATTCCATTGATTGCATAATTCAACATTTCYTTTTGGAATTGGCAGCTAAAATATACAAAACCCTTTATTGCAGAAGACTTGTGTCCAAAATTAATATGGAGRAAAAGTGGAAAGAAGGCTAAATACAGGCTGTTCTCTTTTTCTTTGCAGTGCTTTTAGAATAATGTTCCTCATTCCTGAGCATTTCTTCCTCCAGAAGCACTGTGAGAATTAACTGAAACTGTCTGCTCTAGTAGGATAATTTGCAAAGCCTTTTCTCTGAACACAAATGTAAAAGTAATTTGAAAGCCAAGAAAAAAAGAGGGAAAGGGGAAAAAACCCTCAACTGACTTTTTTTTTTTCTTGTGTCATGGTAGTATATATTCCACTAAATAATACTTTGCACTAAATTTTAAAATACTACCATTTTCAAAATGTTGGATCCTTCATTCTGGTTTGTATACCAGTGCAGTTCATTGATTTGATTTTTTCCATACAAAAATTTGAATTTTCCTTTTTAGTTTTATTTTGGGAATCTTAACTCATTTAGTCTACTGATTCCAGGGACTGAGGTTTTAAAAGTAGAACATTAAACATTGAACAATTAGCAAGAAAGCCCCAAGAGTTGGCAACAATTACAAATGCAAGGACTTTTCTTTATAGCTCTGAAAGTTTTACTGTTTGGAATCAGTATAGATTAATGATAGGAACAGTAGAAATTTTGCTACTGTCTCCCAAAACTTCTCGTCTTCAAACTACGATTCCCACAAAATAGTGCCAAAARTTTTTTAAAAAGGCCTTTTGTGCAAAATATGTGTTATGTGCACATGTACTTTAATCTGGATCAGACGTTTTGCATTTCTGACTTTCCCCAMCCTTTTTGCTCATTTGTTTAATTTCTGTTACAATTAGTTTTTTTCATGCCTCAGTAAAACATGTTGCTAACACTGAGGTAGTGAGTCTAGAGTTCAAGACGATTTTTCCTTTGCAGACAATTTAAAAGCATTAATTCTGGGAAGTCAGGTCTGCATATATTATAAAAACTAAAAGTTAAAAATAGACATGAACAGTTTCCACTTCCCTCAAAAGTGTCTTTTGTGTTAAAGAAAGAAAAAAAAATAAAAAAAAAAAGAGTGACTATTAGGAAGAGAATTCGAGAAAAAGACAAAGCTCAGAATAGGCTTAATTTTAACATCTGGTATCTCTAGAATTAATTCCACTTGAATCCTATCCTATGAGATTTCAGGTAAAGCTTTCTGAAATAAAGTTATGTATGTAATTATGATAGATTACACAAAAGGAAAAGCAAAGGTTTGTATTAGTATTGCTCTCCTTCAGGCACTACTACAGACCAGAACTAAGGCGTGTCTGGGCTCAGGAAAAGCTGCTGCTGCTAATTCAGATGAGGAACAGAGGTTCCTTTCCAGTTACATTTAGATGTGAGTTCACGTGTAGTAGCAACTTTCTGGTTTTTGCCTTTTGTTTTCTGTTGCTAAGTGATATTTGGCTCTTTCCTACCTCTTGCCTCTTGAGTTCAACCTCTTGTGAGAAATAGGCTCAACCTCTTGTGAGCATAACTGTGAAAGGTGTTTARCAACTAGGGTTTCCTTGTCGTTGCCCTGCAAGGAGAAATTCAGATACCTGATTTTCCATTTACAGTGCCAAAACCTAAACATTATGCCCTCAAATAGTCTCTCTCACTAGCTATCTTTTAAACCACATATTAACTAGACTAAAAGTTTCTTTCCAAGGAAGCCTTGGAGCATTTTGGCTGGCTTACATAGGGCCTGATTTTTTCACATGTAACAGAAATACCATAGTAATCAATCCACTAAGGGAGAAAAATTAAATATTCCCCCAGCTACTCAACTTCTAAAGGATTCCAGCAGTTTCTGCATTTAATTACTGACAAGTTTAGATATGCTGGGAGATTCCAGGGATGATTTTATGCACTTTCCCTTGAACCTCTCTTGTCAGACTTTCTCACAGTTCCTCATAAATGAAGGCCCCGATTGTTTAGACGAAACTGGAACATTGTGTTTACGTCCATAGAGCGTAATACTAAACATAAACAAAATCACATAAAAATTCTTGGTGTGAGAAAAGAAGACATAACTCCAATGTAACTCTTTTATCAAAGAGCACATAATTTATCTTAATATCCAGAAAACAATATCGCTAAATCCAAACAAAGTATATTGCAATGTAGAGAACATACAGATTTATTCTTGATAAAGCAAATGAGCACTATTTTCCACCAAGTATTTGGACAGCTAAATTTGTGGTACAAATATCTTCAACACTAACCCAAAATTCAAGGCCTCTGCTCAGGCTCAATTGCACGGAGCAAAGACCACTGAGCAAACTTGCACAAAGTTAGCGATATCAGTGTATGTATTTTCCAGTCTGGGGGATGTTTGTGTGTACACAGGACCTTTGAATTCGAAACCAGAGTTCCCAGCTACACAGAGCTGGCAGCTCTTGGCTTTTGAGTACTATAGCCTGAAGTTAAATAAATTGTTCAAAGACAATAGAGCTGCACATTCATGTTCAGCTACAAAGGTCACATGCTTGAGATGCAGAGATCCAAGAAAAAGACTAAACAAGAGTGTGYGGTTGGAAGGAAAGTTCTTGAAAATATTTTGTCTTTACATTCATAGCAGAACACACTGAGTAGAGCCACTTCCCTTTTATTGTTATTAAAAACACTTCGTAATGAAACATCTGAAGTTTCTTAAAATTAAAAAGTAAGATTATTAGAATATTCTCTTTACCAGRAAAAAATTACCATTTCTCTTCACTCTTTCCAATATCATTATGGAGCAGACATCTTTATTCTTTCCCATGTATTTAAGTAAAAATGCTGAGCAGAGGAAGATCACAACTAAACAGACACYCAACTGCAAAAATCAAAGCATGACTTCCTGATCTCTTCTCCATCATCCTTCTAGTCTTACTACAACCTTGGTCCACATACCACCAGTAATGACACTTGTGATCACACTGGTGTTTGAAACTCCAAGTRGCAGTAACAGTCATAGAAAGGCTGTGTTTGTATGTTTTTATCTTAGATACTTGTTAACTTGCTCTGGTTAATAAATTGTCAGCAATCACATCATTCAGGKAGTCGCTGAAGATTCTAAGAAAAAGTGCAAAAATTTATGCAGCTTAARCATTGGAGGATTTAAAGGTGTTACCTTTGGCTAATGCCCATAGTGACATTTTTTATTACCAAAGACAAGAGGTCTAAATGGATGTCTCTCAATGCCACTTGTGACTTGACCCAAACCATAAATAAACCAGCACTTTCAGCTCTGAAGAATCAATGAAGCATGCAGACACACACCACAAGAGAGAAACCAAACCATATGTCTGTATTTTGGGACATTTTTACAAGATGCTTGACATACCTACTATGGGGTTGCTACAAGAAAACAAACAACTCAGTACAACAGGGTATTTTGTTGTAAGAGTAAAACTCAAGTCCTTTGCACTTCCTACATTCCCATGAATGAGAACTCATAAATCATTGCTGTACTTCCAAAGACCCACATTTCCACCCTATGACACAGTGCTTTACCCTCAATACACAAGTACACCCATGAATTTATTTGGAGGCATTGGAAACATGCTTATGCATATGTAAGTGTGTCTCAGATTTAATGAGCAGTGAAAAATTAAGYGACAATGATAACATTTCAACACAGTTTATAAACTGGTATTTGGGAAYGTACATGCACTGTAGGGGCAGTGCTATAGTATTTATTAATTGGAACAAAAATAAACAGCTTCAGTGCGTACTTCCCCACACAAAAATACCTCACTGACGGCCTTACTTAATGTTGTGTAAGAACACCACATTTAGAAAACAGCAAGCAGCAGAGACCTATCCTGCAATGGCAGCTTCTCTCAGGAGTTATCTTTAGAAGCAAAAAGAAAATATTTTAGCTAGATCTTACCTTGCACCAGAACTCACTCTCTGTTGACGGGAAGCAAAGATTAAGTTTCAGTTTCTTTGTGAGGCTAAACTGCCTTCAGCATGAAGACCTGAGCAGGAGAGCAGACTCAATTTGGATGGAAAATCCCCACTTCAACAGTAACTGTCAGCTAGCTGGATTCTCAGATACATCCTAAGATAAGTTTAATTTTTTAACACCATTAAAATTCAACCAGTACATGGCATGACCTCTCTTCACTGTGCTTTGCTAATGAGGCAAAAAAAAACCAGAAGCTTCTCCCCACAGACCCTCATCACATAGATTCCTTGGCTGTGTTTGAGGCCACCAAGTGCCTTCTTAAAAAAAAGAACTTTAAACAGGTGTTATCATCATGAGGATAGAGCCAGACCAGAAGATGAAGTAACTGCTTGAAATACATTAATTTTGTATAAAGGAGGTGTAAAACTGAGAGAACCAGAGTTTATACAGGTCACTGAGGTGGAAGTGGAAAAACACTACAAGATAAAAAAAAAAATCCATCTGTTAAAGTTAAGAACTGGGGTATGGAAGAAAAAAATACAGTACAGATGAAAACATGCACAGTCAAATGAAAGAGTTAAAAAAAGATTGGAAATAGGGAACTGCGCAAGTATTTCCTACCGGGGATAGCTGGGGAGGATATTATTCGAATTCAGAGAAGCATGATTATGTTCTCTTCTCCCTTTTTTTTTCAACCCAGCAATAAAACAAACCACTGGACATTTGCATTGTACTCATATGTAAATAGAGAAAACCCCAATGAAGAATATGGGAACCAACTAGTGTGTTCTATACAGGGAATCCAAATTRCCATGGCTAGGTGGTTCAGCATACATAGGAAAGAACAAGTAAGGTARAAATGTTTCCTTAAACAAAATAGTTTGGAGCTCTGCATGATCCCAGTTTGGAAGCTGTAACTAAGAGACATGATCTAGCATTTAACTACAGTCAGCAGTAATTTTCTTTAGTAGATGGCTTCTCATGGACTGTGGCAGAGGGAAACAGACAAAAAATGAGCACAATACAGCCTAAGAAACGGTGCATTGGGGTTTTATTTTAAAACCTCTATACGCAAGAGTGCAGCAATAAAAGGAAATAAAAGGGGTGTTGGATGAAAGTGAAGTGGAACTCTCCAGCAGGCACGTACTAGAGGCGATCATAGCTGAAGAAATGGGAATGGGCATTTCCAAAGACTGTCGAAAGAGAGGTGTTTGTACACACACCGACAGAAGRTTTCCTTGCACAGAACAAAAGCAAGAAACAGAGACAGGAAGGAAATCACAGGGAATAGCTTGAGTAATAGCCAAAATGCAGTTTCAGATCTGTGTAAATGTCAAGGTAGAGGACAGAAAGCAGAGAGATCTCCCATGGAGTGCTAAAAATCAGTTCTCCATTCAAACAAAATTATGTATGTGAGAAAGAGCAAAAAAGAAAGAGAAAGGAACWAGCATTTTGAATAAGAGTGTTACTCCCAAAAGCTATTCTTTCCACCTGTAAAAATAAAACCCAGAGTCCTAGCAGCACCAGTAGATATGAATAACAAACTGCAAACATTAACTGAAAGAGCAAAAAGTGTAATATGATAACTAAAACACAAGGCACAGGAAGAAGAATATTCAGAGTAAAAAGTGGTCAGATGCAGAACACTCCCAGATCAAAATTTTGCAATCTTTTTATCTTTCAGTTCCCAGATGAAAATGGTTGACCAAAATATTAGAACAAAGAAGGAGGAAGAAACATTAACAAATACTCTTTCTTTCATTTTCACTGAAGGTAATGGAGACTAAGGAAAATTAAATTACTGCAAAAGGCAGGAATTCATGTTAGTAGGAGAATTATTTTTAAAGGAACRTAAATAATATTAAAAGGAAGCACACAGTGTGAAGCTTCTCCAGTGTCAGAGAGCCAGAGAGTGCAGCAGATTCATTAATTTCTTGGGTTCCTTCTAATCCATGTTTTTAAAGCACTATTTTAAAACTTAGCTAGCTAACTTTTCCAATTCTGAATTCTTTTGCATACAGAATTTGTCAGATACCAGGGGAAAAAACTAGYCTCAAAAATCATAGCTTCATCTCTCTTACAATTTTTTTTTCCCCATGACCAGGAAAACGAAGCCTTACTGCAAGGTGAGGGAAGGAGAAATTAGTATTTATAAAGTGAATATATATCATGTGACTGTGGTGGCTCTGGTGCTACCCTCAGCAACAAACAAGACACACAGAAACAGYCATTCAGGCTGTGGATGTTGCACAGAAACATCATCCAGAGAAATTCTTGTGCAGTGCTGGCGTGGGAGTGCTGTGCTGAATGTATCTTTCTGCTTCTATATCCTTGTCCAATATATAGCTGCTGGYATGCTGAGGCAAAATCTAAATATGGAAAAGAGTTAAAGGGGAAGTACTAGAAATTAGATTTAAAATGGAGGCAGAAGATCTCTTTTACTAGATCTGCCCTTTAGACATTTTTTTCAGTTTAGCTTTCAGCACAACTCAGAAGCTGAAGCACACTAGAAAATCCTTCTCAGGCTCCTTTAAACCATAATCGAAAAATGTCATCATGAAGAATATGATGCCTATTTATGTTGCTCGTTGGTAGCCATGATTGCTTAGCCATTAGCATGATTGGTAGCCATTGGTAGCTTAATATCAGAAGCAGACTACACAAATAGTTTTGAAATCTAACTAGTTTGAGGAATAGATTTTTGACAATGRACTCTTTGGATTAACAGTGAATGTTAAGGCATTCATTCAATACGCCTAAGGTTCCATCATTCTTACCTAAGAGTAGGTACACTGAAGCTTTTGGCTCCCTTAATTGTCATTTCCSTATGTGATCCAAATGGTTTCCTTKAAGTGATCTGCTGGGTGATCYACTAGGTTTCCAAATGGTAACAAAAGATTTAGGAAATTAGGGTCAGTTTTCACATTACCTTCAGAGCTGARGAAGGAGGTTGCCAACCTGAGATAAACACTTGGGCTATCTACACATTTGACCTAAATTAGAAGCTTTTTCTGACAGCTGGAAGAAACCCTGTCAAGAAGCTGAGACCTGTTCATTTCAAAACATTTGGAATATAAGTGGAAAAAACCCTGCGGTTTCTTAAACAGGAATTTACATATGTAATACTCTTCTTTACAAAGGCAGGCTTAGAAATTGCCCAAGAACTAGGAACGCAGGAGATGGTTAAATCAGGACTTGAGGCTTCCAATAAAAAATTACAAGAATAATCTGAAAGGCTTTCCCCTTTTTTTTTTTTTTGTTTTGTTTTAGGGGTTTTTTGGGGGGTTGTGGGTTTTATGGGTATATTTTGGTGGGGTTTTTTTTGTTGTTGTTGTTTGTTTGGTTGGTTTTTGTTGTTTTCTTTTTATTTTCTCCCTGAAATTACTATAGGTAGATTTTGGGGGCCTTTTAACCTAGAAATCCCCTTTCGTTTTTGAAAGATATCCTGCTTGCATAACCTTTTCTGAAAATTCAGATCAAGACCTSTAAAGAAGACTGTATAGATTGTTACCTTTATTTTTGAAAGAATAAGAAGGAGTTAACAAGCAACTGCTCAGAAAATCCTACTGTGAARCTCAGATGGCACGTGGGCACGTTCACAAGCTTGGATACTTATAGATTTCCTCAGTGAAAAAAGCAGATAGAGGCTCACCATAGGTTTCCTAGCATGATTTGAGAAGATTGACTGGCCCCACTGGAATGGCCACATTGCAGACATCAGCCATACCCTAATAAAG
>NW_026623257.1:2634536-2683849 GCF_030028575.1 Malurus melanocephalus | reverse complement strand
CATCTTTTGTCAATCAATGTGAGGAATAATTGACCTTAAAAGCCTAAAAATGAGTTATAGAACCACTCACTGCCAAGTTTAATTACAGGTGGATCAAACAGTATGTGGTGGAAAAGAGGAGTTTTCTTTTCTGCTGCCTCTTCCTTCATGTAGGCACCAATAGATCATATCAGAATATGAGGTACTGTCTTTCTACATTTGTTTTTTTTTTGTCAGTAAGAGGTAACACATATACACATCGTGCATAGAAAACGGGGTAGAGATTTTCCACTCTAAATAAAAAACAAAACAAACAAAAAAAAACCCCAAAAAACCAAAAATCCTTAAATCTTCTGTAAGAACAAACAAAAGTTAAAATAAAGACATTCTGGAAGGTTCTTTTCCCAGAAGAGGCATGCAGTGGTTACTGCTACTACCATCCAGTGAAAAGCTGAATTGTGTCTCCACATGAAATTGCTCCTTGCACACTTCATCCCTTTCCCTCCTGCTCCTCAGCAAGAGGAGGAATGTACTGAACTTTCTCCAACACCTCTGATGGAGTGTGCTCATTTCCATGCAGGAGTCTCATCCTGATCGATTTCATCTGACTTTGCTGTGCCAATAAGKGTTAGTCCAATGCCCAATAACTGTAGCGCCTTGGAAATTCCAATGATAGTTGAAAAAGGATAAATAGTCTTTTCTGAATCTTATATAACAAGAAAAGAAATTGTCAATGATTCATGTCTCTCTGAGCATAATTTATCTGATATTACACAGATAGGAAGATGAACATTTATGGAACTGTTTTGTCATTAATAGCAATTGAGCATCCCCAGGAAAGGGCAACCTACTATGGTAAAGAAAGGATCACAGGACTTCAGTCTCTTTTTCATCTCTGGCTGACATGTTGCAAGTCATATGGCTTTATAAATTCTTACTGATCTCCATCAACATGTCTCTTTGATGTTTAAAGTCTCAGCTGGAGTCACATTTGTAAGCCAATAGCTCCTTTCAAAATATTTATGTCCTTTGACTCAAAGTTCAAAACGGGGCAAGTTTCACTTTGCATAATCACTTTGAGCAAGCACAGTAATTCTTTTACAACAGTTTGAGGGACAGGCATGTTGTGTATTTTAAGACACTGTACCTCATGCAACTTTTAGCACTGGTGTCAAAGAACTATAACCTTTTAGTGAAGGAGAACAATGTGCTCAGTTCTTTCACAGTAAGCCAGTTTTGACTGTACTGAAATCAGCTTCAGTGATCTGTAARTTTTCCATGACAAGAATCAAACTATAACAACATTCTAAAAATGGAAATCATGTACACAGTTTAGTATGGCTCCAATCTATACGAAGGCTACATATGAAAAATATACAGTGGAATGAGTTGGTGATTACATCAATTGGGGTCATAAGGCATTAATCTCACAGTTTAATTAATAATAACAACATCTTTTCTCCATAATTTTTTAAGCCATTTGTACTTTCTCTAGTAGGAAACAAAATGGTGAACTTCCATTTATAGAGCTCTCTGTGATAAAATCTCTATCGATTTTATGTATATCATCACAGATTTTGATTTGATGTATATCACCACAGAATTTGCTTGGCAAGATTTTTAGATTTATGGTTCCAGTGGCCTTCTGCTTCCTAGGTATTCTTGGCGAGATGCTGAAGCCCCCAACAGGATGTCAGTACTTTGGCTAGATGATCCAGAGAGGGTGTGAGACAGATCGAGAGGAGGAGTAGTGCCTTCATTTCTCACCGATTTGCATAGCTCCTTCTGTCTGGGCTGCGGGGCTCAAACCAGCTGCCACACAAGAGATGGAAATTGCCACATAGGAAGACACACTCCAAATCCTTCCATAACCCACATTCCAGATACCCCTGCTCTCAAAGCAAGAGTCAAATAGAGGATTATATTAAACATAGGTGTCAGTTTCAACCTCTTTGCAGCTGAGCCCGAGCARTGCTGCCGTCTTCTCTCTCTCATTTGCATTCTCCCATCTGTTCTTGCTTCRTTTCCTGGCACCCCTCACAAATTATTACACTCCTTTCTCAGTCCTCCTCCACCTCCTTCCTTCTCCCATTACAGCCTCTGTCACTCCCTCTCACTTGCCCTTGCCTTTCCAGACTGTCACAATCCTTCTCCTTCCCCACCTTCAACCATCACAAGCCCTTCCTTCCCTTGCTCTGCTTTGCCTCTCCCCACCAGCAGCTGTGTCAGGGCCCAAAGCTTCCTGAATCTGCCGACCTTATGACAAATCTGTACAAATACAACAAAAACATGGCAGTCTATAAGACTTGTGTGATGATACATTGCAGTTTCATCTCTCACCAAGTTTACCTATAACCTTGAAAACAGTGGTATGGAAAAAATATGTCATTTAAATGAGATATATATTTTTCTTTGTATTTCAGTTAATTATTTTTTCATGCATTGCAAAATGAAACAAATATTTGTGCATTCTCACAAGAAAATTCTGGTTAATTTCTGGCTAGCTATTTGAGGAACATGGGAAATYACCAATTATTTTTCAATATTTTCAGTTTTTTACATCTGAGAGCAGTCCACAACAATACTAATGGCAAATGGCTGCTTCATAAAATAAATACCTCCACATTGTCCTCCCTATATCAAATCCATTAAAAGGCAAGTGGAAAATGCCTAGGCATTTTATGATGATCCAGTAGAGAACAACATGACCACTGAGATGCCAGAGCAGGTCCAGATATCCTACAAAGACTGCTTTGCATTGAAACCATCAACTGCCCTTACAAAGGGCTGCCTTAGAAGACTGCCCAGGTTATCAAGGATTTACCCTGCCAAACTGCAAGACAGAGCTTTTAACCACAGAGAAAACTGTGCTGACAACTACAAATCTATGGTCCTCACATCTGTACATTTTCATCCAAACACAACAATCCACAGAGGAATCCACTTTTCAGGACCTGCTTCTGCTTCTCTCCTGTTGCACCCACATTCTTAATGTTTTTAAAGGAATGTCATGATACAAACTCACCGTGAAGCCAAGGGGCATTTTTTTCTGTAAGGTAAGAAAATAATTTCATGAGAATGTATGAGATCTACTTAACTTACACATCTCTGTGTCATTCTCTAGCAAAGACAAGTCAATTCTGTGAGGAAAATTACAATTTAGAAAGAATTGCTGTCCTGCAAATTGCTTTATTTCAGGAAGGTTTGTTTTTACCTTGTGAGTGATCATATGAGAAGGGCCAGTGGATTGATGCTCGGTGGAACAGGTTGCAAAAATATAGTAAGGAAACGTGTCTGCTTGAGAAATGTCTTCTCTCTGTGATCTGATCCCTGGTCTGCAGGGGCCTAGGTTTCCTAAGGTTATTAGGAAAATGTTATCAGCTAATGATATAGGGGTCCACTCCATACCAGGATTTTTACTGTTCACTGAAGAAGGCTGAAAATCACTGCTCTAGATGCCTACAAGCATAGCTGCATTCTGCCAGAACAGCTACATAAGAGGAATTAACTACATTTTCACAACTTGTTTCACTGTGCTGCCCTACATCTATGTGTCACTATTCTTACCTAATTTTATCATTAGCAAACCCTGGCTTCAGACTGGGCCCAATGAGAGCATGCAGAATCCACCCACACAGAACTCCAGCAAGTTTGCTGGGGTTTTCCACACTGAATCAGGAACAGAAAATGTATGTGATGTGTACAGCTGGTTGTATTTATAGATTATGACTTCTTTGACTGACCAATCACACGTTTGGGGATTTTGGTGCTACAGAAGTCACTCAACTCTCTTTGCTTTTGGCTTAGCTGTCAAGGAGAAAAGTTGTACTGGTTTGTAGACATAAGATGGCAAAAGCATCTCCACTGAAAGCACAAAAACAGATCCATTGTCATAGGGTAGCCTGGAATTAGGCCCTCAAAAAGTTCTACTTTGGCATCTTGAATTTTTGCTTTGATTCCAAGTGAGGAAAAGGGAACTTATGTGCATGACATAATTTGACTATGAATGCCAAAAAAAGAATTTATTCTGGCTATTTACCTTGTATGCAACCTTACATAGGTTTATTTTTATATCTGTGACATCTTTATTTGCTGYTGCCTCTTCCTAAAAACAATAAGCTCTTCCTGTGCTTTTGCAGACTATTGTGAGTAAACAATTCTCCTTTTGGTTTTAAAATTATCTTTTGCACAAGAAACATTTGTCCTACATAACAGCCAGTAAATTAAAGAGGACATTSAGTGGGAGATACATCTGTGTATAATATATTGCACAAAGTTTTATGACTTCCTACATAGTGACTTCTCTACTATTTTACTGGTGTGGGCCACAAGCCATTCTGGAGTGATTGAGAAGTCAGAAACTTCTCAAGTGCCATATTTTCAATGAAAGTTACAACAGACATCTGATGTTTTATGTAGATGTGGACCTTCCCCACTTCCCAGTCTCTTGTTCCACATTGGTTTATGGCCAKATTTTCAAAAGAGTTCAAGCACAGYAGYAGACCATTTGAAGACCWTACCYAAAACCTATAAAAATCTTGGAAGCTTAAAAAAACAGACATTAGAAACATGGAAATCTTGTCWGTATCTAGTACCTGACCTAATATTCTAGGCTATCTCTTTTTTGGAAGCTTTCAAAATCACTTGAAAGATCTCAAGGAAAATGTTGAAACTGTTTCTGCACAAGTCCTACTTCATCCAAACATATGGGATGCTTAGAATAGCTGGAGAAAATCAAATAGTGCATTTTTASCCAAATAGCTGTTTGTGAATTATTGCTCTTTAGAGTATTTCTCTTTCCTGCATTCCCACCACCACCCACCCAGTTTCATCCCTCTATTCTTCCACTTGCATCATTCCTCAGCTAAACTGCATGCYRATCCTTCTCYTTTTCAGCCCACATTTCAGTAGCASAAGTCCTGTRTCCATGTATTCTCTCAGATTTTAACAACTATCATTATAGTCATTAATTTCGATCCATCAGGCATGGAAAGGGACAACTCTACTTGGTTKAATATGGTGAGAAAGGACTATTTGCTCTTTATGTTCCGTTCTCCTTTCTTCTCATGTGGAATTGGATAGACATCKCTGATCCATGCTTTGTGCTTGTTACAAATGCTGTCCCAGTTTTTCCATTTTGAATGGAAACCTGCAGGTTTTCTGTGCAGGAAGAGACATGAAGGCAGCCCTATGCTTAGAAGAGAGACAGGGGGTTATGAGACCACTGGAGATCAGTTTTGTTCTGGATGAGAAAAGCCTGAAAGAGTGACAGTCTGTGAGCAAAGGCGAGGCAAAAACCAGCTGAGAGGGCTAAGCAAGTTGTTGATCTACAGAAGCAATTATCAGAATGACTTTGTGAAGCACATAACATGCAGGACCRGTGTCACAGGGAATAGAGAAATCAGGCAGGGAGCCTGGATGAGAAGACAAGATGCTCTCTGGTGAATTCCACAGGTTTGTGCTCAGTGTTTGTCAGCACCAATACAGACCGGAAATGACAACACAGGTACAAGCCATGGAAACCTGACCTTCTAACGCTGCTATAAAATCACAGTGAGTTTTTGGGTTTTTTTTTTTTTTTTTGGCTGACCACTGGAAAGCAGCTTCTGAAAGGGCTGTGCCCTCTCATGCCAGCCAGCCTGAGCAGGGGGTGACTCCGGGCAGCATATCAGGAACTCAAGCTTATTGCTTTATACCTGTATGTGACTTCTCAGCACAAAAATTCAGCTGAACATATCTGTCATGGCTTATCACAACATACCCTGTGATAACATACAAACAGTATAACAATGATCAGTCAGCACTGGTATTTTATCAAAAACCTCTTTCAAACATTAGTTAGGTGAGAAAAGGGAGAGCATATCTGTAATAAAATGATGTGTTTGAATTTTTTATTTTTCCTGTCTTTAAATATATTCACCAGCTTTTTACTTTTTCTAGTTTTTTCCTTAAGTGCAACTTCCCTAGTGCAAGTTATCACATATTGTGGTATGGAGTTTAAAAGCTTTTTCAGAATTAAAAGTCAAAAAACCATGCAAGCCCAGAGAACAGAAGTTAAAACCAGAGAAGTTAAAAACTTGAGAATGTGAAGAAATATATAAGAAGGACATGCACTGTTTGAACAGTTCTTGGCCCTTTTCTGTTGATAGTTTCTCAAGATCCACCAAACTGCATGTGATTTGCTAACATAAAGGTAGAATGTCCATATCCATATCACAGCATAAAGAAAATCATGATCCAGCTTCAGTTCTATTAAGCCAATGTCATTTCTCCATGGAAGCCAAAAGACTGACAAGAGGGACACCCCCCTGCCCAGGTCAGTCAGCTGATCCATCTAGACTTCACCTATATAAATAACTCAGACCAGAGCTTGACCTCTGGCACTGAGATGGCAGGTGGCACAATGCGATTCACCTTCAAATGACCAAGCTTTGCTTTCCTAACACACAGCTGAAGAGCCTCCTCCAAACCACTTGTCAGGAAAAGACCTCTGCATACGGTCCTCCCAAGCTATGCCACGGGTCAAACAGGGACATGRACAAACAAACAGTGATGTTTTATCAAAGGCCTGAGCCTCAGCACTGTTTAGGGGATGAGCATGTAGCCTGGTCCTCCTTTAACAGAAGAGCAACAGGAGCCCAGCTGAAATGTGACAGGAAAGAGGCAACACAAGGATTGGTAGAAATTGATTTGGCTCAATTAAAAAAAAAAACAGCTGTGAAACCAGGGATGTTATCTCCATTATTTGTTTCCATCACAGGCTGCTGTTATCATTCTACCATATGTACCAAGTTTCCAAAATAAAAAAAAAACACCACCAAAAAAACAACAAACCAGTCTTAAATGCAAGGAGTGTCACATACCTTGCAGAGAGAAYGTTTTTCCTGTTAAAAATATTTTGCCTGATGCAACAAACTTCTTTCCTCAAATGGCTTCTGTCAAATACATTCAATTAAAGTAAAATGGGGCCAAAGGGGAGAAATACACAAGCAAAAACAATAAAAAGACCTATTCAGGTCATTTATCCTTCAGACTTCTACAAAGTCCAAAATAAAGTTCTTATTTGTCATTGAATATCTGCAAGCAGTAGGCCCCTTACTTTCACATAGCATGGGGCTTTTAAATGTTGAAAGCAGCAATTCCCAAAACATTCCCCATTAATTTCATCCGCTGAAAAGGAGTTTCAGTTGTGGATGTCCCATCTCTGGAAGTATTCAAGACCACATTGAATGGGGCTCTGAGCAACCTGGTCTAGTAGAAGTTTCCTGACAGGGAAGTGGGAACTAGACAATGTTAAAAGTCCCTTTCAATCCAAACAATTCTATTATTCTATTCTATGATTATATCAAATGGGCCCCACATCAAGGAGAACAAACCACCCTGGCATAAGTCTGGAATGAACTTCTAAACCTTGCACACCAGTGTAAAACTTGGGTAATCTATATAATGATGTTATCTAAGAGAGAAACTATTTGCTTTAAACAGCTGAGGATTTCATGGGGAACGGTAGAGGTGGAATAGTACAGGGGACAAAGTTTCAAGATCATGCCTGGTTTAGGCAGCACCTTTTTATCTGMGAGTTCTCAGTCAGAGTCAATGCTCAGAAAATGTTCTCCCTCCATTTCGTACACAGTGAACCTGGCTCCAATTTGTATTCTATCTTAGGTTTAGGCAGTAGTGTTACAAAACAAAACAGTTTTCCCAGGACCCARTACTTTATTGCATTTGGAAAACAGCATCTGGACCTGGTCTGGAATTATAATGAAGGCAAACAAATACACAGGAGTGCATAGACTWGAAATAAAAGTTATTAAAATTATATTATATTTAGAGGCAGGCTTTGTTTTACCCAAAGGTGCATTATCAGGTATCATAAAAATGTCCTTCCTCTTGAGGGTTTTTGGCCTCTGTCAAATCAAATCTAGACTGCTGTAGTATATCTACACCCAAACACATTTTGAACTCATAAGAAAGATTTGTACCTATGAATTACATTGATTTTATCTCAAACACATTTTCTTACTCTAAGTGAAGAGAAACAGAATAAAAGGTTCTTGAGACGTGGCAAGTTTTTTCACTCCTTTGATTTCAGCATCTGAAGTCTAACCATGAAAGATGCTGACACTGCTTCTTTYCTTTCTTCATGTGCACAAAGACCTTATATAGGTTCCTTCAGTAGTAAGGAAATACTCTTTCCTTAAGGAATGAATTCTCTCTTATTGACATGATTTTTCAACACCAGCTAAATCAATGGGTCCTATATTTTAACATTTACTAAAATAAAACTGAAGTTTTATCAATAAATAAATTTATTATCATCAATTTTCATTGCAATTATTTTATTCACTCTTTTGTAAGATTCTACACTGTTTTATATGTGTCTTTGACCTATGAAGTTTTGGAGATAAAATTTTCTTGCTTGTTGCTGGCTCAGTCTGAGTTTTTCCAAAAGTTTTCCTTTTACTTTAGATCAGTGTCTTTTGAAAGACTCAGGAAAGAAAAGCAAGGAGGTGGGGGTGGGGGTTTTAAAACAGTGATCTTGTGCAGTAGAGGTTASCTAGGGTTCTGCAGGTAAAACTGCTCCTCCACTCACATTTTCCAGGCACAAAGCAATACTTTCTTTGCCACACCAACTTCATCACATGTGCCAGATCCAAGTAAGGAACAGGAATCTCTCTGAGTCTTACGCAAAAAAAAAAAAAAAAAAAAACAAAAATAAAAAAAAAAAAAAAAAAAAAAAAAAAAAAAAGGAATACATACGGCAAGAAGAGGTGTCAGGAGGAAGAACAAAAAGGTGGCTAAAAGCAGCAAACCCCCAAACCAGCAGAAAGGTGTCCTAAGGGACAGGTGAGATTTGATGAAGTGTGGGGCATGGAGCYGATGGGGCAAAGATACCAAAATACAAAATGGTGAGAGACTAAAAACAGAGCCAGGGGGGTAAGGAACAAGTGGCTGGAGGCCAGGCACAAACTGAAGTGATGGAAGGACAGGAAGGTGAGAGAGTAACATTGTCAGAATAATGCAGAGTTCTTCTCAAGGATAAAATGTTTAACTTTGTGAGATTGTTGAAGACCTTACACGTGAAGGAAAGAACAAAATGTGAATGTGGACYTGTTTTGACTATCTTTGCTTGTGCTTATAGACAATTACAGGAAATTCAAAGTGATCTTGCAGACAACAGAAATAATAAGCTAAGGGACAATATAGTCTAGTGCCTCAGCACACAGGCATTTAAAGAGAGAACACATAGAGCTACTCAAATCCAGAGGGAAAAAAACAGATTTTGAGATTTTGACATAACTCTAGAAAGTAGGGGAAGGAAAAGAAAACACAAGAGGAGCAGATGGGTACAGTTGTTATAGGCAAAGGTTGTCTTATACTTTGATAACATCCCACTACATCAGCAGCAGGCAGGGATAAATCTTAATGTCCCTGAGCATTTAATTCATAAAAAAAAATCCTGTTACAACAAAGATTCCTTTTTGCATAAATCAAGAACCAGCAATGCAGAACAATGGGTCAGAGCTTTGGCAAACCACAAAAAGATGACTGATTCATGCAATTACCAAACTGTACAGGCTGAACTAATTGGTGATAGAATAATGACAGGACAAAAATCCAGGCACTCAAATGTGAATGCTTAGAGATCCCATTAACTCTACAGAGAACCAGAGATGTGCACAGCTAGTGAACAAACTCACGTCCAGATAGAGAACACAAACAAAGCAGTCACAAAGGTATGTAAGAAGGCAGAGCAAGGAAAGCGTGAAAATTTACTGAAAATTTTGCAAAGAAAAATGTACAAATACAAAACAGAGAAGATTAAGAAAATCCAAAGACTTATGGTTGTTGTGGGGAAAAAAGAGATAATAATGAAATTCCTTTTACATGGAACCACATTCACAAATTCTGACAAGTCATTAAGCAAAGGATGGCAGACAAGAAAAAGATGCCCCCATAGTGAGAAAGTAATCAGTGACTAAGAGATCTTTGCATGTATGTGACATCAGTGAAGTGCAAAAGAGCAAAAAAAATAAATGAAYTGTGAAGTTCAGACTAGCAGCAGAYGCAAAGAAAGGGCAGCAGAAGAGAGTAAGAAAGAGAATGCAAATGAACAGTGGGCATCAACGTGTGTGAAAGGTACAAAGACCCCTTCAGAAATGTACATAAAGAGACAGAAAAATAGCAGAACCAAATTTTTGATTCTCTGATAACATAATCACAATGCCACGAGGCCAAGTAAATTAAGAGTAGAATGTCAAAGTAGAAGTAGATAAAGTGAAAGTTCAGATCATACAAATTTAGCAAAAATAAGAGAGTTATTTTCCCAGCACATTAAACCTAAATTACAGATGATTCCTATGAGAAACACACCAAGAAAAGCSATACTCTCTGTGGCCAATGAACTACTGCATCCATGCAATGAGGGACTGGACTTTTGAGGSAAGACATAAACTGAGATGCTSAGAGACAATAAATTATCAAGTACCRTCTCTTAAGACAATAWAAAAGTTAATAACTCCTTTTATTTCTTTTAATATCACACATCAAATAGCAAAATTTCAGAAAGCAGCATATGATAGATAACAGCAAGTCAAAACCATACATTTAAAATTAAAATAAAAATAATTAAAGAATAATTGCTCACAATTAAAGAACTGTTACRTGATATACTAAAGCAAAACTCTTCATAATAAAATCAGTACATGTTCCCAAGTGAGAACACCTATCTATTTTGCTGTTGCCACCATAGAAAATGACTTGTGCACGTTATACAGTGCAAAAGTTCTGCTCTTTCGCTTGGAAGCTAAGAAAGCACTGCAGGAATGGGCAGTGATGYCAGTGATGTGCCATAGGGCCTGTTTTATTTACCACTGCTGGTGAAAGCCCATTATGTGCCTTTCAGGTGGGAAAAGTTCAAGGTGTGTGTTCAAGGAGAGGGAACTATTCAGGTAAAGTTTAAATACCCATGACTACAGATAGCTTTGCAAGGGCTGGAACATGTTACCCAATCTGCAGCGCTGGGTGTTTGAAGTGTGATGCACAGGTATGTGCTTACCAAGTTATGCAAAGCAGCCTCACACCACAAAATAAATAGCAACTAAGTCAGAGTGTGAGCTCTGCAGCCAGCTAGTACTATTTCAGTCCTTCTGTAACATAGAAATATAAAATATAAGGCTAAGGGACTGTTCTATCATGTTGCCAGGACAAGGGATGGAAAGAGCCTAGTAAAAATCCTCCAGAGCGAACATGAAAATATGTTCTTTTGTTGTGTTGGGCACTTGCAGAGCAGCCTCACCTGTCTCTTCAAACAGCAGGATTTCACACAAGCTGAATGTGAAGTGGTTTTTTTTCCTRTATTCTCACATCATAATATTCACACTAATGAAAGCAGAAAATCTTCTAAGAGATAAGTGCCCCTCTGAAAAATGATGATAGAGAAGGACCACACAGAAGCCAATAGTGGAATTCATCTTCCCTAACTGTAGGCAAACAGAATTTACACATGTCCTCTAAACTACATGTTTACTCTGTTCTTGGAGCTACAGACAGCTATCTCTGGATAGGTGACTGTCCTGGAGGCCCCTATTTCTTCCTAGTGATTTCAGGAGAGTTTGGAGTACCGTCTGGCCTTTTTTCAAACTGAACAAGCRGCAAAATCCAAATTTTCCCAATGCCAGCCACAAGAACAAGCCAATTAAATTTTATTACTTACTTCTAAATGAAAGGTGGAAAAGCAAAAATTTACAAGGCCACAAAATGGTCAAGGTTGGAAGGGAGCTCTGGAGGTGATCTGGTCCAGCCCTTTGCTCAAGCAGGTTGCCCAGGACTATGTGGTTTTGTCATGTCTCCAAGGATGGAGACTCTTCTTCCTCTSTGGGAAACCAGAGCTACTGCTTATTACCTCCACAGTAAAAGGCTGTTTCCTGGTGAAAATGTCATATGGCATCTCTCTTGTATTCCRAGAGATAATCATAAAAATGTACAGGCCAACACCTTTGTGACAAACTCCTTGGCCTTAACAAAACAGGGTRGTATTTGATCAAGCCTCAACTTTTTTTCTTCACTGCCTAATGCACCAATGTATCACAACTGATCTGTTTGAAATGCTTGAGGCAACTYGTGGGGTTCATGGGGAGTTCATGCCAGAGTCATTTATAAGACTGATTATGAAAGAAATTTTGCACCGAGCAAGAAGAGGTTGAGTAAAACAGGACAAATGGTCTGATTAAAGACAACAAGTAAAACCSAGAACAAACTCTCAGGGAAAGGAAAGAGACCACATTTTTGTACATGCTCCGTAAGCGAATTAATTTGATGGGTACTGAAAGTAGATCACTTTAACAGGAAAAGCAATACATTTATACTCACAAGGTCTCCTATATGAGGTAACCCAGTATTAAATTTGTATTTTCACTGACAAACAAGACTGCAACATGATTGAGAAGAATAACAGGAAGAGAGAATAGTAGGATTTCAGGTGGTGGTGTTTTTCTGAAATTCATTCACATTTAGTCTTTAGCAATAAGAAGGAACATCTTCAGAAAGCCACAATTAAGAAAGGGATCCAGATCTGTGAACTAATAAAAAGCCTCCATAATACCTCAGAAACTGTCATCTCAGCAGGACTACTGGAGGTTAACTTTTCAAAATATATATTTCCAAATAAGTCACCAAGTTTCAAAGSCTTGATGGAATACTTTCACCGAATCTTTTAGGGGAATAAGATATTTCTTAAAATGGGCTTAGAAATTCCAGATATGTGGGGGCTTTCTCTTTAGCAAATAACTCTGCTTTGAGGAGTGCACAGGTACACTCCCGAAACAGTTCTGCCTTACAGGTCCCTTTTGATAACCTAAAAAATGGGATCACATGTCTTAGTGTGTGGTTGTAATGGTCAGCCTGAGTGATTCTCAGATACAGATCAGATTTGTAAAGGGACAGCTTTTCTTTTCAAGAAGAGCTTTTATCAAGTCTTTTGTCAAAAAGCAGCTGATAGCTATGAGCTTATAACTTCATAACAAAAAAAAAACCCAACCAAACCACTAAGCTCAAAAACTGGATATCAAAGGACTCTAACAACGGAAAATGGGCCCCTCAATTCAAGGAGGACAACAAAGCTAATGAAAGGAATGGAAGGAATGTCTTCTGAGGAGCAGCTAAGTTCTGAAGAACTTTGGGTTTGTCTGAGTAGAAAGAGGCTGAGTGGAAAGCTCATTGCCCTTTACAACTTCCTAAGGAGGCAAAAGGGAGAAGGAGCTGAGCTCTTCTCCCTGGTATCCAGTGACAGGACAGACGACAAAGATTCAAATCTATGCCAGGGAGGTTTATACTGGACATAAGAAAGCATTTTTATTTTACTGAGAGGGTTGGTCCGGCACAGGAATAGGCTTCCTAGAGAGGTGGTTGATGCCCCAAGCCTGGCAGTATAGAAGAGGCATTTGGACAATGCCCATAATAACATGTTTTAACTTTTGATCAACCCTGAAGTGGTCAGGCAGTTGGACTAGATGAGCATTATACATCACTMACAACCTAAAATATTCTGCTATGTTCCATTCTATTCTAAAATAAGCATTCTTCAAASAATCCACCAGTCTGACGTGAATAGAGCATGAGATAAAAAGCAATAGGTGACAAAACAAATTTAACATACCCCAGCACAAGAATAAGCAAATACAAAGCAGTAGCCAGCCCTCAAAAGAAGGACGATGCTTTTTGCAGCATCTTGCTAAATAAACAAAGGCTTTGTACCAAGACACAGAAGATATTATTCCCAAAACAAACTATTAAACTGTCATGGTTTAGGAATGGTATTCCCCAATTTAGTGTTTTTACCCAATTTACTGTTCCCACTGAAAACATTCCAAACCACGTACTGCTCGTTAACTTTGTCCTGCCCCTCCCTCTCCCTCTGTGAAGGGCTGGGGAGGAAAATTGGAGACACAAAAGTTAAATATCACAGGTTGAGATAAGAAAAATTTACTAGAAACAGCAATGAGATAAGAAAGGAGCAGTAASAACAACAATATTAATAACAGAGTGTACAAGAGAAGTGAACAATTCACACACAAGAGCTCATCGTGAAGAATCTGGCACTGCCCTGACCACTCTTCCTTGTGAGTTGGGTTAATTGGTCCCAGAGTCAAGAAAACCATATATTCTGTGGAGTTCACAAGGTTGAGCTTTAATCTTAATCTAGTTGGACAAGAGACTTTTATAATAGAATTCTAATACAAGGAATAACCTCAACACTTCCTGAAATTTTCCGAAATGAGAATCAAAATCAAAAACAAAATAAAATATGCATGCAGTAGGATAGAAGATATCTGTGGGGAAATCTCATTCTCAGTTCAATGATCAAAGTGGAAACAAAGSCTGGAGATGTTGAAGATTTAGACTAGTCTAATGAGAAAACAGCTTTTAATGGAGACAAAAATRTCAGTTAAAATGTTTACAGTCACAGAATTTTGCTTTTTGTTGCTGCATGACAACCCAGTATTTGTTCAAATAGCAGGGATAAGCCAATTCCACRGCTTCAAAGAAGCACAAGTGAGCAAATTCGAAAAACAGTACCATAGCAACAACCCTATGATCACTTCAGTTAATGAAAATTGGATGCCCCTGGATCGCTATGTGAACTTCAGGTATTGACACAGAAATCCTAAAAGTGATAGAACTGGTTCAAATGCATTTTTCTTCATCTTTTCCCTGTTGTCATTATCTAATTAGAGACAGGATAAGTGGGTTTTCCYACCTTTGTACCCTGTGCTTTCTCTTCATGGAAGAATTCCCAGTAATAGATAAGAACCTGCTTCAGCCCTGAACTGTTATTAGTTACAGCCTGGTGCAATTCTGGTTTCAGTTCATAACAGTCTAACATAGTTTTGCAATTGTAATCGACTATTACTGTGAAGGGTGAAAAGAAGAATGTCAAAGTTATTGTTTCTGGAAAAAAAAAAAAAAAACAACTTAAATATTTTCTCTTGAGATCTGATGAGCTCGTATGTGCAGGAGAAGAGGTGTGCAACATCAGAAATCCTGTGTTTCAAAACTGGAGGTAATCTGCAGGGGTCAGCAAAGAACAAATGTCAGGCAGTCACATTTAAACACAAGTAGAGTACAGYCAGCTTCTGTGTCATTTATGGAATTTGCCCTTCACCTGCATGCCTCAATGATCACCTTCCCTTTCCTCTGGTAGGAACCATGATAAGATGAGGTATCTCCCTCACTTCCGTCTAACTGAAGAGTCAGCCAAAAAAAAAAAAAAAAGAGATGGCCAGGGCTGACCCATGTAGCCAATGTGCCATCCCAGAGCAGATGGCTCAGCTGAACAGATGCTCRTGATTGATTGGGTACTTCACATACCAAATTCAACAAAAGGCAAGATCAATGAGCAAATAAACCAAAACCTGAGAGCAACTAAAGGTTATTCTTCATGACAAAAACAAAAGTCTTAAGATGTGAAACCAGCCTGGAAAGGAAAGCTTTTGCTCATTCAGAATAACCACTTAATTTGGAAATAGACTTAGTTTGATTGTATGTGTCCACATCATGGTCCATAAATTTTCTGTCTTGAAATGGGTTTCTCTATTCTACAAAGRTATCTTTTTATTAGTAACACTATAAAGAGTGTAATTATCATCTCTTCACGCAAATCAAAACCTCATGTTTACAATGGCACTACAGTGTTGAAATCTTTGACTTCTAAAACCTGTGTCTTTCATCCAAATTAGAAATTCTTTCTATCTAGTAGCTAAAAAAAAGTCTTACTCACAAAGAACATTCAAATATCTGAAGAGGGATGCAGGTGTTCTCCAAATTAAGTGACACTGATTTTGCTTCTTGTCATGACTACAGGGGTTTAAATTTCTCTGAGAAGAAGAGTCTTAAGATTACTCTCTTTTGGATAATTTTGTCTGCATTTGCTGCATAACTGTGGCTGTTATCAAGAGATATTCTTTCACGAGTAGATATTTTAACTTACAAGCAAGTCAAAAAGTAAAAACATAGGTATTTTGATAAAGGTCCAAACATTATATATATTAAAACCATTTTTTACTCTTAGTAATCGAATATACATTGATTAGAAGTTTCAGGTTTCAGTTTTATTTTATTTTACTTTCTTAGCATTTCTGAAGTTGATTTAGGAACAACGCCAAAAATCTTACCAAAGTCTGTCAAGTAACTAATACAAATGAAGAAAGGAAAATCACTAAATATGCTATTTGGACACTTAGCCAGCAGTTATTATAGTCCCCCTTCTAAAAATAGTTTTAGATTCTATTGATACTGCAGAGATTTTTTCATGCTCAAAATTTGAGTGATCCTATGACTACTACGCTATGTTAAACACACACATTTTCAGCTCCAGTAGAAGGATAAAACCTAGGAGAATAGGATGATAACATCCAAGCAGCCGAGATTTTTTTTCGTGCAGTTACAAAGAACAATCATCTATTGCACTTTTTCTCTTTCTTTGARCACATTTTTAAAAGCCCAGAAATCAAGACGACATTTACAAGGAACAATAAGAGCCATTTACAAAACAAACAAAAATTGCTGTTGTTRCAACTAAAGAGATTTCATATTATAAGTTTGCATTTCTAACTAAGATRTCAGACCCTGTTGTGCATGGTTTACTTCTATTATGATGCAGTTTTTATAATCATGTGGGCTGGGATCGTCATGCTATCCTAATATTTACGGGATTCTCATAACATACACCAAATGGAATCGACAGCCCCTAAAATTTACTGCTTCCTCCCATACTAAATTATTTTACCTCAGCTGGTTTGTGATGGTCTGGTGGCCTTTTGAGAGAAGTTCCTCCAGAAAAAATCCAACAAGACCACACATTCTAGTATGAAGTACAGTAACAATATAGAAAACACTTYCTACACAGACAAAGGAAGCACTGGCAAAGAGGCAACATTTCACCTGAAATTCCAGCCACTTGAAGAATTGTTCATGGTGAATGAGAATTAAATTTCTTACAGAACTGTTCTCTCTTCTTTTTCCCCCAATGTTCCCAAGGTACTGCCACAAACTCCTAAGAAGATTAAAAGGGATAGAAAATGTAAAAACTACCTTTATTGCCTAAAATATTTCTATTATGTAGCAAAAAAAAAAAAAAAAAAAAAAAAAAAAAAAANCAAAAACCCAAAAAAAAGCCCATGGTATTTTTCTTATATCTCTCTATGAGCATTGTCTGAGTATTACTTCAGAACAAAGAAAGAATTTGCAAATTGTATTCATTTTCAATATAAGCTAAGGTCCTGTTTCTGCTGGCTCACATGGTACATCCAAGATATTGGGGGAGAAATAAACCAATCACAAGCCACCTCAGTACTTATTTATTTAAAAATAAAAAAAAATACTGACATACAGAAGGACAAAAATAATTACATTTCAACTGACTGAATATAGAGAAATTTGGCAGTCTACTTGAGTAACTGAAGATCACTAGAAAAACTTCTATTGCTTTTTAGAAAAACAATTTTCCACTCAGAAAAACTAATAACAGTTAATTACCTCGAAGATATTTGGAAAACAAAATTTGCACTGCAATTCTGCATATTAAAACTTAAGAATCATAATACAACTGATGTAATTTTGCAAGGAGGATGAGTGTCTTGGAAAAAAAACATGTTCTCAAATACATTTTGGAATTGAATCATGGTTTTACTTCRCCCATTAATTTCAAGACATCTCTATTTTGTTTAATCAAGGTTACTGAGGGCTCACCAGGGAAGGCAGAAATACATTCCAGAAGATCRAATGGGAACCTGGCAGAAGTGAAAAACTGCTGACCCATGCACACACTTGAAACAGCTATGAGTGRTCAGCATTAATATAAGGGGGTTTTAGTTAATTTGAATCAAATTTGGCATAGAAGATTGTGGTTTTCATCTTAGAACATACTTTGTACACTTACTTTGCACCAGGTGAAATTTTCTGGCTCAGACTGAGGAAGAGATAAGACAAGATAAGCTTTTAAATTGACCATAAATTCAAAGAGAGTTCTTGCAAATCACAGATAACCATGAAACTGAGGCCTGCTTTCACTTCACTGGCAAATATTTCATCACAGAAAATCTAGAAAATATGACTGCAGAACTGCTCCAGATACCACAAGCACAATTCAATTTCTTGTTCTCTTGGTTGATATCCTCTAAGAAAACAACAACAGAACTGTTGGAACCACTGCAGAAAGCAACATGGAAAAAAAAAAAAAAAACAAAAAAAAAACGATAATTATGTATAATGACATTTCATTTCATATGTTTCTCTTTGTTAAAAGTACATAAGCACTTTACAGGCTGATATGATATTCTAATTTTACCAGAGTTATTTTCCTATCAGATAGCAAATATATTGATGAGAATGCTTAAAACACAAAATATTCTTAATATTCTAATGTCCAATTAGGAATAAAACATCTAAGCTAACTTCAAAGAAGGAGAATACTACATATGATGGTGTTTTGGAAATTGCTTTGGATTGGAATGCTCAGCAGTTAGCAGAGAAGGAGACTCTTGAGTATCATGTTTGACCTTAATCTCTTGCAAGAGATACATTTACTTCATTAAAAAGAGAGCTGCCCGTAGATGTGGCTAATAAAAATTAATTTAAATCTTGTCAGGCTACTGAATATAGCCTAACCTATACCTTGTTACAGAAATTATATTGAATATATAGATATGTACACATACGTACATTGACACAGATCTATTTACTTTTATATGAAATGCCTATGTTCACATCTGCATCTGTTCACAAATGAACTGGGTGACAGCCATTCCTCCCATTCTCTTTTCTTAACATGCAACAAATACTAGAATAATACAAAGTAAAAGAAAGAACTTAGGAAAATCTGAAACTGAAAAAATTTATTAGTCTGGAGATTTTCCTCTCTGCAAAGCCAGGACTGAAGAATTTTTTTCTATCTTTTCTACACTAAGATTTTTTACAATTGTTTACACGTCTTCCAAACTTTGCTTAGATTGAAGCATTTCACATGCTTGTTTTTCAGAAGAAATTGAGTGATTCTCTCAGAAATTAAACAGTTTGAAGGAAGTACCATGGTAGACCTCTTTAAGGATATTTATTAAGGCTCCTCTGTTCTTTTGAGCAGGAGCTTCTCCAATAATGGTTTTTTTTTTGTTCTGAATTTCCACTCAAACTAGTTGATAGGCCCTGAATGTTTCCATTTGTATCTGCTCAGTGGTTTTATACCTAAACTATCTTCTCTGCTCAGTTCTCTGCAAAGCCTGAGGGACGAACAGGGCTTTCCCTGGATTTGCATCTGCCACGGCATAGTACCCACTACAGTGGTAGAACGACTCAGTGGCTGCTCTAAAAAGACCCAGGAAACAGAGAGATGGAAAAAGAAGCAGACTATTTTAGAGCAAATAAGAAAAGCAGAAACTGAGATGCAAAACCAGAACAGATGCTGGAGGTGTGTGGGACAATGTGATAAGAAAGTAAATGAGCAGCAAGCAGTTGCAGAGCTCAGAGATAAAGGCATTATCCCTCTGCACTGAACATTTTCTGTGACACTGAATATGCCACTGAGCCAACTACAGGCAATCAATGCACATCTTTTAAATATCTGTTTGCACTCTGATTTTCTCCACTTCCAGGTTCTGATCTGAAGAAGTGCAAAGTATTTTACAACCACGGAGGGCCATGAGAGCTATGTTCTGAGTAGAGGAGCTACTTTCAGGGGAACAGATGCCTAACTTCCACAGACTTCATTTGTCTGGGAGCTGAGAATCTAAACATCCTTTTTTTGTGTGTGTGTGTGGTTTTTTTGTTCCAAAAAAATAATAAAACACCCCCAGTCCCATCTGTCAAATTGCCCAGACTTTATATCTAGGACTTCTCYCCAGGTGTGCTGTAAATTCTTCTCCATCTTTTTCACAAATCTTGTTAGTAAGTAATTTTTTCTTAGAAAGTGTTWAAATACAACCAGAAGGGAGAGATGAAGATCTTGATTACACAAGGTTTTCTGAATCAGCAGTGAGAGCCTTTGAATACATTATATAGGCTACCACCCTGAAAGTCCTTACTGTTGGAATGTGTTGTTTTACTATTTCACAGCATGGAAGGCACATTGTATGAAATTCACCAGCTGTTTTAATTTGAGAAATATATGCTATAATCACAGTATCAGTTTACTCATTTTTATAACGATTTTCTATGTCACATACTTTACAATCTGATGGGGGTTGGATATGCTAGAAGAAAATATTCTTCCTCTATTTGTCAGCTTTGTTGTACCTCTTCAATTTAAAGAAAAAAAAAAGGTGGGAACCTTGCTCTGACTTGGCACATCTGACTGTTGACCTTTATGCTATACATACTTTTAAAAAAACAACAAAAAAAACCCCAAAAAACAAAAACCACCCACCTACAGGGGAAACTTCCCCTGTGACTTCATCGCATACATAAATAGGCCATAGAAGAATGGTGAATATGAAAAACTAGTTAAGTATGTAATTATCATTTCATCAACTGACACAGTAGTCCTGGAAGGAGGGAAGAGGAAGAGAATAAATCACTGGATATCAATGCTTCATCTGGCAGATTCTCCCTACAGAAGTGGCACTGTAGCTTCCACCATAGGACCTTTGCTCAGAACCTAAACCTTACAAGTGACCCTCTTTGTCCTGCACCATCCTCATTCTCTGGATGCCCAGAGTCAATTGTTTTGCTGCAAACAGCTTTTTGGAGAAGTAGAATTCCAGGCAGGTAGCTTATAAAAAAAGCACTGACTTATGCAAAATGCTTTAGTTAAGCAAAAAAAATTATTCATTTGAATTTGGGGTTTGCTTTTATGTCTGTATAATAAAGACCTATCTAACTATAATAAAGACCTATCTAATTATATCATTTCAGCCAGAAGAACACAATAAATCTAGTATCAGGAAGCACTATAGCAAAAGCCTCTCAAAGCTTTCTCAACCCCTTCCTGAAACACTATTCAATCAAGTAAAGCATTATTGTGACTTACCCTTCAAAGTAAAAACACTTCCTCTTTTACTCTCAGTAAGAAAATATGTGAGTTTCATTATAAAACAATTAGCATTTGTGTTAAAGCTGGAAGCTGCTAGATAAAAGACRTACAAGGGTTGCAGTGGGATTTACTGAATAAGGTAACAACATTTGAGTGATGGGGGAGATATTTGGAGGTTCTGATCCTGATATTGCATTTATTGACTACAAACTTCCCTAAAGGTTCTCTTAATTTAAATCTGAGCAGACTTGTATACTCCCTCACTTTCCCCTTATCCGGAGAGGTTTGCCTCTGACAAGGTGGTAATAACCATATCCCTCCTTCTCAGGCCTACATACCTCTATTGCTGTCTCTAATCTCAGATATCTAAATATTCCTCTGTTGTATGTTAATSATTCAGCAAAAAGGACTCAAAGCAGTCTAATTAATCCAGAGTAGCAAAGCTATGATGTCAGAGAGACAGATCATAATGTAGTAGAACTTTTCCATATGATAGTCCCTGGAGATAAAATAATTTGTTTAGAAGAATGTGAGTTTATGTGGATATTCCTCTCTAATCCCAAAGTAATAGTGTACATGTAAAACGAATGTAGCTTCATACCCGCTTTTATGGTTTTTCCTTGTTATTATAATAGTGTTGGTACATGTTTCCATGTGCTCGTCAAGATAAGAGGTTAGCTCTGATTATTTGAAGGCTTCACTTAATTGATTTTCTGATATATAGCTAAATTCTCTTCCGGCTCAAACTAGAACAGCAGCACTGCATTTAATACAGGCATTTAGAGGCTCAGCAGAGTTTATTGGTCAAATTCAGCTTTCAGTTGCTATAAATTGAGAGAGACTTAATTGATTTCAGCTAATGTATTGTAGAGTTGCACTTGTACATTTGGGAGCCAAATTTAGGCCAAGGACAGTAAGGACTGTAACCACAAAATGATTGTGGCAGAGAAGYAGAATTTAAATTCAGCAGCTTAGGGGCAGGTAATAAGCAGAACGAGTCAACTCCAGGCTGGGTAGCTGACCTGTCAAAAAGCAACTACAGTTAGCCCGTAGCTGGGTTACTGATAGCCTGACCCCAGCTCTAAATTTGTAGCACTACCTAGTCTATTAAACTGTTGGAAAGCAGTTTGTGCTGTAACTGCAGCACAGGTAAATCCCAAGCTATAGCATTATGAAAAAAACCCCATTGACTGACCTGTCACCTACTGCTGATAAATTTTCACAAATTAATTCCAAATAGTTTGTTACCRCAGCTCCATTTCTAAAAGATAGCTTACCACTTTCCCATGGTGTCATTTACAAAACAGCATGAAAACAACAGCCTCCAGGTGCTGTGAATTTCAAGCTGTTCCTTGTGAGATAAGTGCCATCAAGATTCCTTCTATTTAGTCATGGCAATCCCATATTTAACCATGTTGTTGAGTGTGCTGAAAGAAAAATCTGAAAGGGTTTTTCTCAGTGTTCATGTAAGTGTTGCAAGAGAGATTACAATTACAAAGATTATTTTTCAAATTTCTTTTKAAGTACACTTGTTATTTGGTCTCTTTTCTTACACAAGAGCTGTTTCTTGGTTGCATTTTAACCTTAACTGAGAGCAGGGAAGGGCCTTCCAAAGCTGCACACCAAGCGTGTGCAGAATTTCTAAGGCTGAGATTCTTTGAAGCCAGTTTCAGATTTTTAAAGGGTACTGCAGTATGGTCATAACAAGGAAAAATAAACTTGTCCTTGGAAAGCATGCTGAAATATAGTTTCATAGATACAGACTCTACTTAATAGGAAATGTCATGTTTTAAATTCGGAGTCAGCTTTTGGGTTCCCACTCTGAACTMATTTTTCTTCTTGAATTAAAAAGTTACAAGTATCAATGCGCTATGTAGAATCAAAATAAAAATCTAGGCTTTTCCATTCATAATTATAACAATATCTTACTGTAATCTCAACACAATGCCCACTCAGTTTACTGGARACTGATTGTAGGGGTTTGACCTTGGCTGGATTCCAGGTACCCACCAAAGCCACTCCATTACCTGTCCCCACAACTGAACAGGGGAGAAAAAATACAGCAAAAGGCTCTTGARCTGGGATAAGGAGAGGAGAGATCACTCACCAAGTAGTGTCATGGGCAAAACAGACTTCWCTTGGGGAAATTAATTGCATTTATTACCAATCAAAGTCAGTGCAGGACAACAAGTGTAGAAAATCTTAAAAACACCATCTCCCACAACCTCTCCCTTCTTTCAAGACTCTGCCTACTCTACCCCAGCTGCACAGGGAGACAGGGAATGGGAGTTACAGTCRGTTMATCAGAGGTTGTTTCTACTGCTCTCCCTCAGGGAAGGAAGTCCTTTCCCTGTTCCAGTGTGGGGTCCTTCCCRYGGGAGACAGTTCTTTCTGAAAGGGAAGGAGAAGTTCTCCATGAAAGGGGCCCTTTCCGTGGGTTTGCAGGTTCCTGCCAGGACCCTGCTCCAGCACAGGCCTCCCACAGGTTCCCAGCCTCCTCCCAGGCATCCCCCTGCTCAAGTATGAGTGTCTTCCACGGGCTGCAGGTGGATTTTTGCATCTCTGTTGGCTTCCATGGGCTGCAGGGACACAGCTGTGTCACCATGGTCTGCTCCATGGGCTGCAGGGGAATCTCAGCTCCAGCACCTGGAGCACCTCCTGCCCCTCCTTGTGCACTCACCTGGGTGCCTGCAGAGCTGTCCCTTTCACATATTCTCACCCCTCTCTGGCTACAACTTCTTCTTCACAATAACTTTTTTTTTTTCCTTAAATATGCTATCACCAAGGTGCTACTACAGCTGCAGAYTGATGGGCCTTGGCCAGCAGCAGGTCCATCCTGGAGCYGGTTGGCATTGACTCTGCCAGCCACTGAGGAATTTTCTATCAACTTCTCACTGAAACCACCCCTTAGTTCCCCTGCCACCAAAACCCAGCTGTGCAAACCCAATACCCTGATGGACAGGGTGAAAGAAAACTCTGTGAAGCCACCTTTGGGTCAGTAAAAAGGGAGCAGAAAAAAGGGGGACAAGCCAAGACCTGCAGGCAATCCCATTACTGGCCATCTCCTTGATGAAGGGGAACCAACCTGTGACACTTGAGAAGGACTGGACTATGACAGAGAGGTACCATCGATGGTCTAGTGATCATCTAATAAATGTAGGTGGATGACTTGAGACAAGTCAACAATCACCCCATGAAATCATAGCAATTTGAAATAACCACCTGTGAAATAGCTCAGGAAAGAGCTGAAATAGGGTCCTGGGCCATTAAAATCATGGGAAAAGCYCTGATGCAGGCTAGGCAGGGACAGACAGAGCTAACAATGCCCTCAGATGTCACACAGCAGACAAATTAATGAATGTCTTGGACATTTTAACTATGCTTGTACTATGATTTTTGTGCTTGGTTTTGTGTTACCTAAGCCAGACTTTAGCCTTCCATTCCAGGTCCAAATATTATTTTCATACACAAATTCTAAGTCCTAAAAGCTACCACTCACTAATATTTGAGATAAGTGTTTAATCTACAGATGGATTAAGAACAGATGTAGGTTTAGTCCCTAAAATAAAACCACATCAAAAGTACACCCTTTGTAAATACACAGCCACCTGTACAAATGGCATCTCTTGCACCTTAAACCTAGCATGTAAAATGMAAATTACTGCCTCAAGCAGTAATCTGCTTCTAGCAGACAGAAAATTGTCCTGTCCCTCATGTTTCTGATACAGTGAAACTGTCACTGAAAGTCTCCTCATTCCTTCTTTATAYGCTGTGCCCAGCTGAAGCATCATTTCCCAAAAGTGCTCCAATTAGGAGGTTTGGTAAAGTTTCCAAATCACATTTCTGTGGGATGAGGAAATCCAGCATAATGACTCTCTGAAACAGACACAGCACATCCATTGAGACATGAATGCTGCTTCCTCTCCTGCTTTTYTCTCTCATTTATTCATTAAAGAAAGCACTAATAACTAGTACTAGCAACTGCTGTGCTCTCAGAATTTGCCACTCCATGGTTCCAGAGATGAAAATYCCCTTTCTTTTTTCACTCTGGGTAGGAAGAAACCTTCTGAGGTCCATCTCCTGCTGTTTTGAAGTTGTTGTGTAAAGCCCAGCAACAGCTGAGAAGTTGTTTCAGTGGTTTCGTTCACTGCACCCTGAGATGGTTGTTGCCACACTCTCTTGTACATGAAGGACACAGAAGCAGCTGTCCTATGTATATCCAAACCATCATAGATCACTGATAATATCTGCAAATTATTCTGTTTTCTGTATAAATGTCCATGTCACTTACCCTTGATCTGGTGCAGAACTTCCTCTAGCCGTGTGTGGCTTTATGTGTAAGACCTGAAGACATGATTTATAGATTTATTATTTATTGTATCAGTTAATTATTAGCACTTTTAGTTGGTTTTTTTTTTTTGGTTTTTTTTTTTCATGAGGGAGCAATTCATATCCTTAGTTTTACCCAGCCTCCTTAGATAAATATTACTTAAAGGTTTCTGAGCATAAAGCAGTTGTGATTCATCTGCAGCAGTGTAAGTCACTGTGGCTCCCCAGAAGGGGAACAGCAGGGGAGTTATGTATCCATTCCTCGGCTTTCCCAGCTTCATACTGTACACAAAACTTCCTCAACCATTTCAAAACACAGGATTGTGATTTAGAGTAACACAGACATGCTTTCCTTGCTACCAGAAGCATGAGAAAAGGACAAAGGACTGAGCAGAAAGAATGTGTGTGTGTGAAGCCGGTCATGTCTTAAGCTGTCATGGCTAAATTCAGGAGTATGAAGTATGATCCAGTACTCTTCCTAAATGAAATCTGATTTAATCAACTTGATTAAAGCTCCTGATTTGGAATCCCTGAGGTAAATAGCTCAGCTCGTGCATTAGAGTTAAACTTTCAACAAGAACATGCTGGTTTAGGAAATGGTTTGAGGTAAAAGAAAGCAAGGCACAAACGCAGCCTGGAGGAAGGTTTCCTCCTCACAGTGGTCTGGCAGGTYGCTTCCTGGGGGTAAAAGACATAAGCCAGAGCTGCAGTACARGCTTGTGAAATGGAAAATGGAAGGGAGAAACCAGACAACTTCATAGAAAGTTTTAATCTTAAAATAGATTTGTTTTAAGCAAGCAGTATCCTGCAGAGAGCAGAGACTGTGTGTGTGCTTCTTTCTGCTCCYAAGACTTCTCTGCTGCCCGCCACAGGAGATCTCTACGATCACGATTGCTAAGGGCTGTAATTTAAAACCCTGAACAATGCATTAATAAATCTGACAAAGAACACAATGAGCACAAGTCAGACTTGGGAACTGCAGCAAATGCTGGAAAGCTGATGTGGCTACAAAAACTTTGTCTCATGACTGCCTGGATTGCTTTTACATGAGTCACCCGACCTCAGAATGTGGTCCTGCGAGGGCTGGGCTTTCCGATTACCCCTATTAGGGTTTTATTGTTTCTCAGGTTTCACACTGCAGGACTGTCATTCCAGAAAATGACAATGGATCTGATGGAAGCATCCCCTAAGGGTGGCTAGTGATGCTTTTTGAGTGCTGCCATAAAATTGCACAAGTATTTTGGTTACTAGACGAGCAGGATGCTGATGTGGTGACTACACTTACAGAGCCTTCTAATGTGGTATGAAGAAAGCTGAGTATATATTCGTGATCATGTTTTCACTACATATTTGGCGTTTCTACATCAGAACARTATAACAAGTCCACAGTACCAACTCACTGCAAAATGGCTAAAATAAAATCAGAATAAAAGTATAATAACTCAGAAGTTCCAATTTATTGAGAGATGTGAAAAGATCACACTTGCTAATAACTAACAAAATATATCCCTTCAGAATATCAGTTCTACTTCTGAATTCGAATCCTAACTTACTCAAGTGCTGTCTTCAGATTTCAGCCTATACAATGAGGTTCTGAATTCTGAAGCCTGCCTAGATCCAGACTTGATAATTCAATTCTAATCCATCTCGATTTATTGCCACCTTCATACCTACTTTTCTCCCTGAAGAGCCCAAGACTGTATTTTCTTTAATGTCAGAAAGGAATGTTCTCTTTGAAAATTTCAATCTTATTTCAATAGCTTCTAGCTGCTGTAATCTACAGGGCTCATTTTAAACTTCATTTTAATTTCTATAGGTATTTAAGCAGTTCTCCTACTTCTATGTTTAAAATAAAAACTATAATCCATTTCTCACTTGCAAATAGATCTACTGTGGGTGAAGTGGGCTGTGGTGTGGAATAGACTACAGTCCAGAGGCCAAAATTTTTATTAAATTCTTCACATTTTTTTGCTCTTCTGGAGCAGATACACTGTGAATCCAAATTTTAATCTGAGTGATTGATATACCAATTTACACCTTCTTTGCTTTGATCTTTCAGTCCTACCACAGGGCAAATTTGGCCTCATATTTAAACCTTGGAAAATCCCATGGTTATAATGTCTGCTTTTTCTCACTTCCCATTCTGAAAGAGTTGTCTTTTTTGTGGTTCCTTTGAGAAGCGTAGCCTAGCAAGTTCTCTTAAATTTTGTTTTCTCTGTGTATTTAGACAACTAAAGACCATTGCTTCAAGATTTTTCTTATTATTACATTGCAGCAAATCACATGGTAGAGACCTTAATAAATTCAAAATATTTGAGCACGCATTCAAAAAAATTGCAAATGTGCATGACTTTTAAGTACCTGCTAAAGTCTCATTAAGCTCATGCCTGAAGTAAAATCCACCCAAGTATTTTGCTGAACAGAGCCCTTTTGGATCAGATCCAACGCACATTGCAGCCACTCAAAAATTCCCATTGACTCCAGCGGGCTCYCAGCCGATTCCTGGGAGGTATTGTGTGTGTGAAGTTCAGCACTTCTGCCAAACTTCAGTGCTTGCTCTGACATGTGTTCTTYAGCTTTTTTACACTGTATCCTCTCAGCAGAAAAATGTAAAAATGTTAAGGCCTCCCTGAAAGGTCAGAAGAGTTTTTCACCACCGCTTTAAAAGCACTCTGGTCAACACTGAGGCATTTAAAAACCATTCTTTTCATCCTATGGAAAAAATAAAAGTAAATCATTTCAGGTCTAATCTAAAATTTTAGGTCTGATAAATGTCATTGCAGCTTTATAATTTTGAGGTTACATTGGTATTTTTACACAAATATTCAGGATACTCGTTACAAAGATCATATACATGTATAAACAGAATGCAAACTCACATGATTGCACATAGTCACAATCTTCTAATGGTTTATATAGTTAAAATATTTTTTTTTTCAGAATTATAGCTTTAAGAAGTTAATATTCTGTTGGAAATTTTAAAATAGAAACATTTTCAGTTCAGATTAAAACTAAATTTCTAACTGTTCCATTTCCCATAGAAGAAAAAAATTGGTTTTTTTCTATTGATATCTTCTAGAGTATTTCAGATGATATAGCATTCTATACTCACTTTTCCCTCCAGCCTTTTACTTATAAACATGGAAATTCACTTTTTTACACCCTCCTTTAAAAATACTTCTTTGTTATGTATGCAACCAGCACCAAAGCACAGAACTCAACTTGCACAAATGAACCTTGCAAGAGCACAATGCAGCAGCCATTAATCTTAAATGGGGGCTCACCGTTAATCATCGTGGAGCTCAGACATGGAGATTTATGCCGTGACCATTCTGTTAATTGGTGAGTAGGAGCACATACGGCACTTTCACCTTGACTCGCCTGTTTGAAGCAACTTAGAAGCACTAACAAATTCCTTCTAAAATAGCCTTGCAGTTAAATAAATGTGCTTTKTATACAAAATGACAAGCTAAGCTAAATTCAGCAGAGGAGAGCTCATGATTCTGGGAACTGTATTAATTTTGTAGCAGCTTCATTAAATATAAAATTGAGGGTAAAATCGTAAGAAGCCTCAAGACCACTGAATCTCTGAAGTCTAATAAGCTATGTTGGTCCAATGCAGCTTGAGAATCAGTCAGTTGAATACGAAATTAAATAACAAGTATTGAATAAAAAAGTCTCTACTTTAATAAGATAATGTATGCAACTTCTTTTTTGTGGTCCCTGAATTTTCAAAGAGCTTCTTTGCTTTCTTGCTGTCTTCTCACTGAAGTTGGAAGGATGTTTGATGGTAGAGATGGGGAGCTGGCCCTCAAGAAGCCCTCAATCAGTTTGTGTCATCACTTATGCGTGCTAGAGGGAGCAGGACAAAATTTAAMAACTCAAATTTATCACTTGGGGATTGCAGCTATTAGGCCATCAGAACACAAGGCATGTCATGTCTTTCAGACCCAGGCAGGGCCTGACCATCTCCAGAAGCCATTGAGGAAGAAGTGAGGCACCACTTAAGCCACTGCCTGTAGCTGCCTTAACCTTACTGCTCCCAAAGCTACACCAAAATCTCAAGTTTATACCAAAATAATAATAAATAATAATAAAAATAAAACACAAGTTTCTGGGCACAAGTGTATTGCCTTTGCAAGACACATGGCTGTGGCGCCAGTATTAGCTGCTAGGGCAGTCCTGGCCAGGTACAGACCTTGGCAWCAACACCCTGCCTCCTTTGAAACAGCTTAGAGTTCATCCTGTTCTTTCCCTACCACTCTCTCAAGGGAAATGGTAATAATAGTTATAATAACATTTATCAGTTATTTGTATGAGGAATCTTTCCTACAAGTTTACAAATGTAGATGTGAAGGACTGTGTTTGTTTTGACTGACAGCTGAGTTATGAAATGTTTTCCACACCTGGATTACTACATAAAGCCTAAAGGCAGGAATAAAATAAAATAAAATAAAAATAAAATAAAATAAAATAAAATAAAATAAAATAAAATAAAATAAAATAAAATAAAATAAAATAAAATAAAATAATAAAGGAGAGAAATAGAAAGAGAGAGAGAAAGAGAAAGAGAAAGAGAGAGAAAGAAAGAGAGAAAGAGAAAGAAAAAAAAGGTAGTGACAAAAAAAGAAAGTCTAAAAAAGAAAGCCTATTTACACAGTGAATTGTATGTGAAAGATGAAAGGACTGAAGAATTCTTCAAGGGAATTTAAGTCTCTCTTTCTTGCCTGGGTAGTCACTGTACTGGCTTTAGATTGGCTTTCGCCATAACAAGAATTCAAAGTGTGTTTGGTCTTGCAAAARTAAAAAATAAAATCATTGTCAGTCATCTCCTTCAAGCATTTTTGATCCCCCATCTTCTCTGCCTGCCTATTATTTATAGTGACTCTCCCAAGTTGAAGAGAAAATCAGAGAAAATAATAATTTGAAAACTCAGCTGTTGATACTACTTTGAACTTKTCCTCTCCCACACTAAAATCAGGGGTGGTGTCATTAATTCTTGCAGTGTTTAGCATAACACAATCCTGRTTTTGCAAAGACCTTGTTCTGCAAGGACCTTGTTCTTCAGTCATTACTAGTCAAAGCAAAATTTCCCTCACTTTTGTTCAGAACACGATGAAGAGATATATTCTCTTTTTTTTTCTGTGTTTTTTAACATATGAAGCAGTGCTTGCTAGGGTAAACACAGATAAAGTAGAGAGGTTATTGGAACAAGCAAGTTTTATAACAAAAATAAAAGATTAATTGGGAACTTTGTTCCCCAAGGAGAAAACAGAAAATTTTCTGTCAAAATTTCAAAGTAATTGAAAAACAACCAACCAAGCAAACAAAAAAAACAAAACCAAAATGAAATAAGAAAGCCTTTAAATCAAATAAATCAGATTACAACTGTAGACCTTGTAGACATGGGGAAAATGGGATGCTGGTAAGTAAGAGGAAAAGTGTAGATTTTTTTTAGCGTATACTTGATAGATTCTTTAAAAGAAACAATGCTCAGGAGAGCTACAAAGTAAAGCCAAAGTCCACAACAGAGAATCTATACATACAGTATGTCACCTGTGCTCACCTGCAGAGATTCATAGAACAATTGCACAKGGAGTGCCAAAAACTGCTGAGCCTATAAGTAAAGAGAGAAAATGAATAGGAGAAAGCAGAGGAACCTCCACCCTTTGTGCTTTCCTGACCTCTTAAGTTTAGCTAGTGCTTCGAAATCCTCTCATTGATGTTTCCCTGGTGCTTCTCTGGCAACCTACCCCTCTCATAGTCTTCTTAAACCAATAGGCAGTAATTTATACTTCTGTAATTCGCATAATGACTATTCATCATCCCAGGATAATCTGAAACATTTTCTTTCTTAGTGGAGTATTAGCTTATGTTGTACAGATATCTCCATAAAGGCAGCTTACTAAAATACCCAGTTGGAAAAGCACTGTAGACRGAGGTTTAATAAATCTCTATACTTTCAGATAATTTAATAGTTGATATTATGAACACATGAAAACATAAGCCCTTAAGCTTTGCATCTCACCAGCATTATTTCTCCCCATTTTATCGGGAGCTATACAAATGGCACAGCAGAGCAGCCACATCACCTTTTCTCCCCTCAGATGACACTGCCTGGTCAGAATGTTTGTCTGCAAGTCCCCTGGACTCTAAGAGACAAGGGAGGTGGGAGGAAAAGTGGGCTACGTGAGTAACTAGCACGTGGCTGGCTCCAGAACAGCAGCTGATAATGAAAAGCAGATATCCATTCTGGGGCAAGGCTGTGTTTTCAGTTTGGATTTCCAAAATCAAAGTGAATTGGGCTGTCATTCTGTAAGGCACACTGCTTCTTTGACTGCTGCATTTTTGCTTAGGCACTTGACGGCCCAACTAGGTRTGGCTGCTTTAGATGACTTCAAGCTTTATTTTACAGTGAGACCATTTTTTAACCTTCTATATTACTTTTCCCTTCATTAAGGTTAGAGAAAATGCTTGAGAATATTTACAGATTGCACCAGGCTCTAAAATCTTAAAAATAGAGCTGAACTCCTCAAAATAATATGWGTTAGTAAAGAAACTGCTATGTGCTGCACAATAAGAAATCAATAATAATGAAAATATTATTCCTCCCTAACTTTCCACTGCCTGCTTCACCTCTTGGGAGCTGTTCTGATTATACTCTTAGGCAGTTGCTTTAAAACTAAGCAAATTGGGGGTAGAAAGTTTTGAAAAATTGTTTTGTCTTTGTCCCAAGGTAGAAAAATATCTCATTAAACATAAAGTCATGATAGAGTGGGGATATCTGTGATTGCCTTGGTTACCACAGCAGCATGTGGCTATACTTCACTGTGCACAATGACTGGACCCACTGCAACAGCTYTATGTAATGGGTACATACACTTTTCTTCTACAGGGAAATCAACTTACCAAACAGCTCAAAGTACATTATTCAAAAATGCCAGAGTACAGGTTCTATAGCTCCATTCGTTCAATGAATTGAAACAGTACCATTTCTGAACAGTTAGTGCAGATAATGAGCATTATGAGCCATTGCAATCATTGTGATACCAAATACTTTACACACAGGAGAAGTCTGAAGTACTTCCCTAAAAGAAAATTATGAGAACTAGAAATATTGAAATTTTCCAGGGGGGGGTGGGAAATATAATTAAACCGCAGAGCTATTTAATCTCTCTTAGATCTTTGTTAACCACATCAGGAAGAGAAAAAGGAGCTGTCTTCTTCTCATTAAGCGTGTTTAGTTTTGATACAATGGCTCAAGGAACATGGCTCTCCCCTTAKTTATTCAATAACTTCTTACGACGATTCCAATTGTACACTCTGTAAGAAAATCATGTTTCTTATTTGTAAAAGATAAAGCTGTTCAATAAAGATTAGGGACTTCGTGGGAGTATAATAAATAGGGACAGGCAAGTATGAAAACACTTCACACCCGTCTGTATCTGTAAAGTGATAAAACTGTGGAGAAAATCYACACGGTAACAGGGTAAGCCATCCACTGTTTCAGATACCAGGTGAGAGGAATCTTTKGGAACCACCCATGAATAAACAGTCCAGACTCTGTGGAAGGACATGGCTGATTATCCAGCGATTCCAGTTTTACTCGTGGAAAAAATGCAGCTTGCCTACCTGCAGGTGCTCCTGTTGAAAAAATTTTATTTTCTTCCTTTTTTACTTCATTCTAACAACTTTAATTATTATTTTAACAGCATAATCTTCCTGATTAAAATCATGGGAAGTTGAATGTGTAGCCTGGTCCCTAAGTTCACCTGGTCCCTAAGTTCACCAAAGAATTTTGACAAACTAWGATGGAAGGAGTGGGGGACACATGAAATCTCTAGTGGTTTCCAAGGATTTTGATACAAAACCCTGCAGTTTCTGCAAATATTCTGCTCTAAATCTTGGGTGTTGATAGATACCAGAAGTCAAGACAAATTTCAGAGGGAGTAGACCCATAGTGTTTTCAACTGGAAGGAGTTTGAAAGAAYCCTCAAAATTGTTAGTTCCTGGGTTTTAAATGGACCTAATTACTCTGACGCATATGGCTGAGTCACTTCTGAGCATCTTCTTGTGCCCAAACACGGCTGTGTGGAGACACACGAGGACTCAAGAAAGTCTGACCTAGCTTCAGTTTCTAATCTTGTTCCTCTCTCCCCACAACAAAAGCGAAAGGCTTAGGAAATAATTTTCTCTTCAGGAYAAAAAGAGGGAATTTAAAATTTTGTGGTTTCCCTTGTGCCTATCCCAGCTCTGAATTAACTCTCTGCTAGTATATCTATGCACAGGCCAGCACAAAGGGAAAAGCACAGAACAGCAGTGATTGCTCAGCAGTCAGCACTGTACATGAGGCAGGGATTTTCCAGGTCATTTTTATCCAGTTCATCACTACAATTTGCTGGTCCAATTCTGCCAAATCAGCAGAAGTACTTCTTRAAAGAAAGCCTTGCCCAGTTCTGCACAGGCAGCACTCTGAGGGCTCGCAGAGTTACTGGYGCTTTTCATCAGAGATCCATTGTGAATTGCATTTTTAAATAAAGCACACAAAGATTTAAAAATTCTCACTCTTGCTGGACATATTCATATCCCCAAGGGAATTTCTAACAACTGATGCTTTTGCCCAGTTGAAATAGCAATATGGTCCTGGCCTATAGCAGGCTGAGACATGAAGTGAAGAATGTGTGAGGAAGCTTGTGACCAAAACACATGCTGTTGTTTCTCCTTTGTGGAATGATTGATGTACACAGAAAATAAGTACACAGTTTTGCCTTTTGATGGCCTGATGCACACAAGAATGGCTGGAATGAAACCATGTAAGAGGAGGGGGGRAAACTGAAGTAAAATTGAGAAATATTTCATTGCAGGCACTCAGACAACACTTCAAAAATCCATGTAAGTGTACCTTGAACAGCCTTTAGTCCTGCTGAAGGCAATGTAGAATGAATTATTACTCCATGAAAGCAGATATAGTCCAAGTCTTATTCAGATGAAGGAAAACAGTTCTTACTGGGACAACCTTTGGTAATCACAGAACCATAGAAAACTTGAAAGACTTTGACTTTTAAAATCTTTTAGGGCTTTCCATTCCCCTGCCCTASGGGAGAAGCAACCATATCCATGTAAATCCTGTCAGAGTTTTTCTTGCCATCCTTAAGCTCCCTCAAGGCAGTTCCACAGCCTCTCCAGATAATTTACTGTCCTCCAAGCCAAGCCTCTTCAGAGGACAGTGGCTGCAACATCCCAGGTGGAAGGASGAGCAGCTGGAGGAGGGCAGACAGAATCAGGGAGCCCTGGTGAGCTGAAGGTGGGCAGCTCTTCTCATCCTCATGGCCAGTCCAGGCCTGGCAGCACACAAAATAAACACTCCTTGTCATGATATGGCCTCACTGGGGGCCATTGTTGTTTCAGAAAAAATACTAAACAATGGCCTAGCAGGGCCATTGTTGTTTCAGAAAAATATTAAAACACTACACGTCTGCCTGTATCTGCACAGTGATAAAATGGTGGAGAAAATCTGCATGGTAACAGGGTAAAGCATGAGACGGTTTCAGGTACCAGGTGAGCTGGTACATTTTTGTTTTGTACAAGGTGGTTTGAAGGGCAAGGCTGTACATGAAGCCTTTTCAGAAGCACAGGAGCTCTCTGGAAGGCACRTGGTGTGTGTCAGGTTCCTCTTAAATGGATGTTTCAGCCACTACAGGAAAATCTTGATTATCAACTAAAGCATGTGCTGGGGACGAGAAAGAGATCCTTGAGGGAAAGGTCAGCCTGAAAGAGGACGTGAATATCAGCATGGGAGAGCTGAAGTGAAAGGAAAATTAAGAGCAGTGTGTGACTTTCTCTGTGTCTTCTCACACAGGCGAAACCCCTCTACTTTATTTTTGTACAGCATGGCAAACCTGCAGCCCGTGCTATCYAGACCACACTGCCAGCTCAGGTCTTGTCTCCACATTCATTTAAAGAGTTGCTCTGAAAATCATTACCTTTGCCTTTCACACTGACTGCAAACTTCTGCTGACATCCCCTGACTGACTCCTTCCCAAATGATTCTCTGACCTTGTAATGWCTTTTTAGTCAGCTTCTCTCCACACATAGCCTGTCACTGACTTGCAACAGATTGATTCTTACTTTCAATGCCATCAAACTAATTCTGGGATTTTAAAATTGGGCAGCAAGGTATAAAATCAATGGAAACAGCCATTCACATAAAACCATATCTGTGGTGAAGCATTATGACTAGAATTATCATTGGATCTGACACTATTTCATGWTAGCATCAACAAAACAGGAAGTTCACTGAAAATTAGCTCTGATCACTGTGTAGCACCATCCGATCCTCTCATCTTTATTAGAAATATTGCATATATTCAGGGTGCTAGAGAGGAACTTGAACTTCACTGCCAYCACAGTTCATTTCTTTTGCACTCCTACATCCTGCTGTAGAAAGGTTTTGCTTATGATGCTAAAAAATTTCAAGGAGTACACCAAAATGTGTTTTCTTATATTTATAATCCAAAATCCCTCTCAGGAATATAAATATCACACAAAAAAAATTCTTAAAGACATTTCAAATGCACTCTCTTCTCTAAAAATTATTGTAATAGAGGGCATTCCTTTGCCTAAAAGCAATTCCTTTTTCTTGTTGCCACCACGTTTTTGTACCCAGCTTCCTCCTCTGCAACCCTGTTTGTGATCCCATTCCTAACGTGCTGCTCTTCTCAGGACACAGCCCTCRTCTTTGTCATCTTAGCTCCACCATGAAGTTAAATATCACTTTTACATTCATGCCAGCTCTTAGACTTTCAAACTCTTCCATTCTCTGCTTATCTTGMTCAAGAAACTGACAGCTTTTTTCCAATTTTTCAGACTTTCAACTGAGATAAATTGCACGAGATTCCAGCTCAGCATGCTAGAATATATCAACCACCTTTACTTTTTGAGCACTKGGAAGAGAGGGAAACAACACACATTAAAACCCTCTGACAGATTTTCCCTGCCACATCAAAGCCAGAGGAAACAAGRTCAGATGGAACCTAGTACCACAGAGCTAGGCTGGATGTTAAAGGTCCATCTGATAGTTTGGGTCACCATCTGTTTAGATCTTTAGTAATGTAGGCGTCTAGGTCCTGGCAGATTAAACCAGAACAATTGATAAAAAACTGGTATAGCTAGAAAAAGTGGCAGTGGAGTGAAAAGTCTGGTCCAATGTGTGTGATACAGCTAATCTAGAGCACCAAAATAGAGTGAAAGACAAAATTCCGGCCCAAGATAAGTGCAGCACGACACATCAGTTCAAATTTAAYACTCACCAGGAAGTATGAACCAATTTTCCCTGCTAGCATTAATTTTATCTTCATTCAATTTTCACCTGTATGAGTAGAAATAGGCTAATCCTTATGTTGTCCCCTATGTCTCCCAGAAACATTCTGAATCATTMATAAAAACTGACTTCCTAAAGTCTCAAATAAATCCTTTAACTGTGCCATTTCAGAACTTGTATTCTTGTATAACTTTCCTAATCAACATTCATACACTGYTTCAATTCAAATCCAAATCTCTGTTATTAGCTTATCACTAAGGTTAACAGTTTAATTCACTCATATCCAACTATTCAATGCTAYGTAACCTAATGTGACATTCTATTGCTAATACATTTTTTTTTAGTCTGTGGAATAATTGAAATAAAATTATTTTCATATGGTTCAGTGAATCTAAGTCCATAATTTTGCCAACTGATGATCTGCCCTCCCATGTTTCAGGTTTTCCTTGCTTAGCCTGCAATGTGTGGCCAGACACGATTAGATTGTCCATTTACCATACATCAACAGATATACTATAAAAGTATGATTATAAGAATATGTCCTTGAAAAACTGGCTATTAATAAACTATTTAAATTTTATTCTAAATAAAATTGTGGAAGAGATTTCTAGGTAGTTTTGGAGCTTCTTTTACTGGAAAAGGTTATTCAAGTTTTAATGGGATTGAAATTTTCTTTTGCAATGTAGTCATTACGAGATACTGTAGTTTGCCTTTTGAAAACAAAATGCTAGCTTGGGAATGCTGTCTTTTAATTAAAAATAAAAAAAGAAAAATGAAGTGCAGCTGACAAAGTTCAGATAATTGGACAGAACAGCAGAGCTTAAACCAACAATGTATTCAGTACACTGACATGTGATATCTTTTGAAATCTCCATAGGGTCTTTTAGCTTACAGTGAGCCATTGCAGAATCCTGGACTGTTGCAGAATAAAGGCTTTTCTCTTTCAAGCATGGACCAATTTCCAGTTATATAATTATTTTTTCAGCTATTTTTTTCCCACCAAATCAATTTATATTCTAGTCAGTAAACACAGAAGTTTTTGCCACCTCAACCCAGAATCCTGCAAGTAATGACAGAACTCTATAAAAAAATTCAAAGCCAGAAAAACGTGATTAGTGGAATATCAGTATGAACTGTCATTATTGCAYGCTGTTCTCATTAAGACATAATAAACCTAAAACTGGTTGAAAGCCAATAAAACAAGGATGGGGAAAATGTGTGCTAAAAATGAGAGCCACTGGAATAGATGGAACGAAAGACCAGCAGCTGGCTTCGTGCCACATGACGTACTTCTGGTAGCCCTTCTTCTCAGGTGTTTGTGCGGCCTGGGATTAAAACATCTGCTTTTTGGATTTAAGGCTTAAAGTAAAAACTATCAAGTTTTAAGAACCATTTTGTGGCTAGGAAAACTTACAGTCTTGCTGCTATGAGATTTGCCCCAGTCCCAAAGTAAAAGACCAGCTAGGGGCAGACTTGTTTCATACTGKTGTTCTGAACAGGATGGAACTCAATAAAGGTAAAAAATTACTTCTATTACTTTTCTATCTCCGAATGTGAACAGCTCTACATCTGTCCTTGAATTGAACCCAGTACAATTTGTTTAATTCTCAGGAGAGACCAAATGTCAAACTTTACTGAGTGTTAATCTAAAATTACTGGCCAGCTGAACCAGCAGTGATGGTTAGCAAGCTCKGCATTTTGCAGCAACCTGATGACATAACAAATAAAAGTCTGATAGGACTTGTAGGAAGACTTCACACTAACCTCAGCAGGAGTATCATCTAAAGCCTTTAAATTGTTGCTTAGTARGTGAAACAACCTTGTAACTCCACCTAATCTGCATATCACTTGACTGAACTGTCTCAAAAAATCATTTTGGTCAAGTTAAGATGTGAAGAAGCTCMGTCAGCCTCCATGGGCATTGAGAGGGAGGCTCTCAGAGATGTCAGACCTACATGGTGGAGAGAAGACAAGCTAAAGATGGAGACAATACATTTAAACAGCCATGTTAGAGCTGAAATTAATATTTATTGCCYAGACAAGCAAATATGCTAAAAGAGAGACAAATGTCCTGGCAAGCTGATAGACTTGGTAGTCCTGTGGTGGACAGTCAACACACAATAGTGTTGTCTCCAGGAAACAAAAGGATTGGGTCATATGTGCTGTGTCCCAGCTCCTGTGGCCGTGTTTGAAAACATTTGCTCCTTTCATCTCTTTCCCAACAACAGACTGTGAAAAAAAAAAAGAAAAAAAAGAAAAAAAGAAAAAAAAAATAAGAAAAATAAGAAAATAAAAAAATAAAAAAATCCTATTTCTGCTTACTAAATCCTGTAGCCAGATCTTGACCTCACCACGATAAATGCAGCAAGAAAAGCTTTGCCAGTCCTGGAGAAAACTCTGTCTCACAGCAGTGAAGGAAACCACAGGTACATTACCATTCCTTTGGCTTGCTATGTTTTTCCCATGGTTTCAGTGCCACGGTTTCTAAATCTGACTGCCTAACTGCTGATATGCATTCACGTTGCATGAAATATGGTGGGTACGTTAAATACAAAACAGGATGTAAAAATTTTATATATATAAATAAAGAAATTAAAGGCAGAAAGTCAACCAAATCGCAGTCAAGTTAAATGTCAAAAGCTTAGTGCAGGAAAAAAAAAGTGTAGCCCTGAATAAAAACAGCAAACCACCTGATTAGCATCTCAAAAATCTTAAAAAGGAACGTTAAAGACKGAATTCTGTGCAACAAGACAGCAATGAAAATGTAGCAGATGCACTGAAGAAATGGACTGTAAGAAAATGCTTTCTAGCAGCAGTGGCAGCAAATCTGAGGCATCTCTTCGAGACACTCCCCTGTTTGGTTAAATAAAGATAAATTCACAKAATTGTGATGGAATGATAAGAAGCAGCTGAAGGAAGACTGAGGGCTTGATTCACCCACTGATTCAGTACACTGGCACCCAGCTGGATGGAAAGTGCACAGAACCAACTACAGGACAAGTGGTAGGCATTGCTTCTAGGAACCTATTCCATTATGAATGATTTAGCATAATTTCAGGGATTTTTTTTCCATCTCCAAAATTAATTATAAAAATAGAACCAGGAACATTTCAACCTAAAAATAGAACCAGGAACATTTCAACCACAGTAAAAAAAACAGAAAAAGAAAAGAGAGAGAAAAAAAAAAGAAAAAGAAAAGAAAAGAAAAAAGGAAAGGTAAAGTTGCTGCACATTTAACAGCAGCTTAGCTTCTCTTTGCTGTGCAAGTACAAGCAAAGTGTGAGCAAAGCCAATGGCACTGACCTTCCTATTGYTGAAGGGAAAGCAACAGATTCTTGACAGTCTCCAGGGCAAAACAAGGGACAGAGACTTTGCAAACATGTCTCTGTAGGGGCTCTAAACAATAGCAAAGGTTCTTTCCCAGGCTTGAATTTCTCTGTTCCTTTGGCACACTTTCACAAAAGGGTTGGGTCCTTTGAGGTTATCTGCAATGTGCTTATGGTCAGAGCATTAACGTGCCGGTAGCTCTGTACCCTCAGCATACTTTTGCTGTCATTAAACAGTGATTAAAAAAAAAAAAAAAAAAAAAAAAAAAAAAAAAAAAGAAAAGAGCATCTTGGAGATGAGACATTGGACTGGAGAAAAGCAGGCCCCTAGGCTCTCACGTCTTCTCATGGCACTTCAGACAAGCACCATGCATCACATTTCTTACAAACATTTCTGCAATGTTCATAAGATCTTTGAACAGAGATTATTTCTTTCCCTGCATATGTAGGTATAGTARCGGCATTTTGAAGCAGAGGCCCCAGCCAGAATGCCTTTTAATCAGCAGTTATAAACTAAGAATTCTGGCAATTATGAAAAAAAAAATTGCAGGCCTCTCTATTAATGAAAGTATTTAAAACATCATATAGCAACTTTCTATTTTTATTTGTTGAGAATACTGAACACTTTTAAGAGCACCAATCTTTGGCAGTGCTGCCTCTCAGTTTCCCAAACACACTTGCCTATTTCTTTGACCATATACCGTTGATTTCTAGCCACGTGGGACACAACATTTCTTTGCAGCATTGACACTGTTGGGATGAAACTGCCACCGGCAAGCAGGGTGTGAGAATCTCAGCGTGAGTGTTAAGAGTTTGCTGTTGACAGCTGCAGAGGCTGCTGGATTTGGGTACAGCTGTGGACTGCAGCAGTATTTTGATTACCTCAAAGAATTGAAGTAAGACTGCATTCAGCATCTCACCAACTTTAAGTATGCCAACTGGAAAAAAGGCACATTTGGATTGTCAAACTACTGCCGTAAAAGAGATTCCATGCTACTTTGAACGTTATATTGAAAGTGAATGGGTGTGCTATTGTTGTYAGGCAAATTCTCATACCATCCCAGCAAACAAGTTACATACCTATTTTCCACTGGCAGCAACTTCCAGCCCAAAGGAGAACACAGATTTGGTCCCATCAGCTTCAGGTTGATTCAGTGCTGCATCACACAGGATACAAACACCACAGGAACCMTGCACTCGTCCTCTCTGTCCCAGACTCATCTCATGCAGATTCATGCTGTAGCTGTGGAGAGTAGTTCTCCCTTTCCAGGACACATCTACACTGGGAAACGATGGCAGAGGGCTATTACAGATGTGCAGGAAAGCTGCAAACTCAGCTGCCCAAGGATGCTGAATGTTGTGACAACTACAGATGCAAAAATCTTTGTCAATTACTGCAAAAGTGTTATCTGCCTAACCCCTCAATACTTCAGCTATATAATATAAAAAATCCTGCCTTGCTCATAAGCCAGAGTTATGCTGACTTAGCTGACTTGATTTAGCTGACTTTTCTCTGTGCAGAAGAATCCTCTTCATTTTAATGTGCTATGCATGAAATTTACTCCATCATATTAAGGATGCAAAAGCTTGATGGTGGTGCAAGACTCACGGAGGTGAATGGATGACCTGCTCTAAACCCAACAGGAGTACTCCTGCCTCTGCAGTAAGCTTCTCCCAGGTGCATAACAGTATTGCCAGCATGGTATAGGAATCTTGTATTGCTGAAAGAAAAGATTTGAATTAGTATTATGGATGTCTGTAGAGTGAATCATCCTCACTGCATGGAGAGAAAGTATGTGAAATAATTTATGCCATTTTAAAACACCATTTTCCTGGATTTACTAAATGCAAGCCTGCTCATCCCTTTGGTATGTGTACCAGCTGCATTTCTTTTTACCACTGCCCACTTCTTTCAGAACTTTCTGCTCTGCCCAAAAGTTTACTAATGAGCAGGCCAAATATGCTGCTTTAATCTGTTTTGTGAATCCTGGACTCTGCACTGGAACCATTGTCCATATCCAGCAATGACAGTGCTCAGCASAAACTGCAATTACTCAGCAGTTCTGTTGAATAAAAATGAGGCAAATAGGCAAAAGTTTGTGCTGGGCTAAACCGTGCTCAGCTACACAAGTTTATCCATATTTCAAACACACAGAACTGACCTTATGTGGCAGCTGTGGTTCATGTCTTACACAATAATAATGGGGAAAAGAACAAAGTGCATCAGCACTAGAAATATTTTAATTGAACTAGGATTAAATTTAATTGCCTCAATTTAAAAKATCAGTTTATCAAATCCACTGTCTTAGTCCCAGTTAAAACCCAGTTAGCATGCCTGTGGCTCTTCAAAAGAGCAAGAGAGCATTTTTTTTTTCCACATGTTAAGGCAGGCAAAAGCTATTTCTATTCCAYCTGGGATAAAACATATGTGAGATGTGCTGCTCATTCGCCACTTCTTCCAACCTCACCTGGGAGCACTTGTGGCTATTGGAGAGTGACTATTTATAGGAAAGTAAACAGCCCCAGGTGTAATACTACTTCTSTAAGAGTAAGAACCTCAGCCTCTCAAGGGGTAAAAGTGAAGATTTAATCAGTCTTTACACTTATATATTTTTTAAATTATGTTACTTTTATTACTGTTGCACCATTTATACAATTACATATAATTTCAATGCATCCATTGTACATTTTGTTTTTTCATTTGTTTTCCAATGAGTGTGTGTTGGTGTCTGTGACACAGAATGGAAGAGAAACTGGAACTGCAATGAACGCAGACTTTTTCATTTCCACTGACCAATAAACAGAACTACAGGTGCACCCAACCACGGACATGCATTAACTCGTCATGAGAAATCTAGGTAGGCTAAGTAGGATGAGAATGTTTTTTACTCCCAAAAAATATTTGGAGAGGAAGAATTGGAGGATTGGCATTGAGAAATATGTGGACAGCTAAGTGGGTTTTGTCTGAAAGTTGGCATTCATCCACTGCATAAAAAAAATATCAAAATAAGAAAGGCTGTAAATAAAAAAAAAAACCACAGAAAATACTGCTTTCATAAAGATCTGATTGCCTTGGCACAAACCTAGTGGGCAGAATCAAACGCATCACTCCCAAACCCCATTACAGAACAAAAAGATTTTGATACACTGGTGGAGTGCATTTACAGCAGTTCAGATACAAAAGATGTGCTGTACTTTCAGACATCCATTTATTTAATTATTTTTTTTAAATCCAGGACTTGTGTCAAGTTGGCAGAAAGTATATTAGATATTTCCCCACAAAAATACTATTTGGATTCTCCCCCCTCCCTCCCTCCCAACTTGATGGGACATCCTTTTCATTTTTTCTCTTTTTTTTTTTTTTTTCTCCTTCTTTTCTGGGCAATACATATTCGCTATTTCAGATCTGAAACGAGTTAGTAGAGCTGAAAAAATAAAAAAAAGACACAGGTTGTTTTAAGTGGTTGTTTCAACAGGCTGTCCAATTTATTCTTGCACTGCTATGGTTTGATCCGAATTAGTCGCTGGAGCTTCAGAAGGTTTCGCATCCTCTGCAGGGGCCGCGGGTTCCGAGGCTTTAGCAGTCGAACTAGGCGCTGCTGTTGCCGCGGGCTCCTTGGAAGAAGGCGCAGCCTCGTTGCTGCTAGGTTTTGAGTCTGAAGCTGGGGCCACTTCACTTTTAGTTTCTTGGGCTGCAGGCGCTGCGGGAGCCTCAGTCTTTTTGGCTTCCCCTTCCTCTTTGCTCTTGTCATCTGCTTTACTGGGAGCCGTGGCTTCTGAGGGCTGGGAAGCTTTTGCGTCGCTGCTAGGCTCAGAGGGTTTGGGTGCTTCGCTACTGGCAGCCGGAGCAGAGGCAGCAGTCGCCTCCTCTTGCTTGGGTGCCTGTTCGGTGTTCTTCTGTGGCTCTACTTTTGCATCGACAACAGCCTCTGACTTCTCAGGTTCTGTTTTCTGGGTTTCTTCCTGGGTCGCTGTTTTCTCCTTCTCCCCTTCTTTCTCTTCCGTCTTATTGGCAGCGACCTGAGTATCCTTTTCTCCCTTCTCCTCCTTGTTGTTCTCCTTCACTTCTGTGGTCTCTGTGGTTTTCTGGGCATCCCCAGCCTCCTTTGGAGTCTCCTCTTCCTCAGTTGCTGCTCCTTCAGCCTTCTTGTCTTTGTCTTTAGCTTTTTCATCATTGACACTGTATCCCTTCTTCTTCTTGCTCAGTTTGCCTCCCATGTTGGAGCTCTGTAACAGAAAAGAGAAAGAGTTGATTACCCAAAGCCCAGCATTCATCACTGAGAAAATCAAATTCAGATCAACCGAGGTGCAAAGGAAAAATTGATTCTGGCTCCTGAAAAGGAGACCACATGAGGTTTGGTAAGATGTTGTCAGCTGAATGTACTGATGCTGCAAAGCACCACTGCCACTTATGTCCTGCTCAGCCCTGCAGAATTTCAGTCAGTAACACCCCTTCTGCCACATCCCCTAATGAGCAGTCCTCTGGACACCTCTAACCCCAGTTATAGTTCAGGGGGAAGGGGATGGAGTAGCAAGAAGTAGCAAGATGATGGAGGACTAACACGGAATTGCAATCTTTTGAGGCCAGAGGAAGAGTGGAAATAGAAAAAAGAATCATATTTATATTCAGGTTGGGAATGAACTGAATGTGACTGTCAATCTTGACATGCACCCCTGGCTAACACAAAGTCCACTATCATTTTAGCCAAGGCTATGAAACAACTTTTCATTAAGCTTTGGGAAAATCAAAGGAAGCCTAGAGTCTGTGAGAAGGTCAATGCAGAAGAATGAATCTATTCCCTGCACCTCACTGCCTGTTACCCTCACGGCCACTTTTCCTCGTGTGTAGCCTTGGTAGAGGGTTGATAGCACCCAGGGGCCAGGAGCTTGTGCTTTCTCCACTCAGAGAGATGTGGGCACCCACATCTGGCTGCCCCAGAAGCAGGAGCCGCTCCAATGCACAGAGTCCTCCACAGGGATTACCTGCCCACAACCCCACATTCCCACACTCAGCAGGACGGGAAACACAAACCCTAAAGCACAGCAAGACTGTGACCACTCCATGAGACAAAACAAACAAACACAGGTACGTMTGACCACAAGTTTGTGACAGGATGAAATAAAAAATGGGAGAAGAGAAGAGGGAGGCATATTTGTAGCCTCTGCTCCCAGTTTTCAAGCATGACAAGCAGTCAGGTACACTGTTCAATTATTTAAAAGAAGTTGAGCACGTGTGTAACCATATCAGTATTTATAAAACCTTTATGTGGGAGTGTTAACTAAGRATATACAAAATCTTTCAMAGTACTTCAAAGCAAACTTTGTCTSTGAAAACAGAAGGAGACACATATATTGGGTCATTAATGAAAACAAAAACCTCTATGAATGGAAAAAAAATTACATTTCAAGTATTAAAGCAAAKATCTAATTCATGCTTAATGAAAGGCTAAGAAAAAATATTTCTGTTTTTTCTACTATTTGAAAATAGAAGAAGGTGACTTTTTCCAAAGAACTGTCAAACGAATGTTTAATGAAAGAACTCCAAGRGAAATGAATCATTCTAATTTTCTGTTTTGCACAGGTAGATATAATTATAGGCTGTATATTTTTCACACACTTGCTAAAACCGTGAATACAAATCAGCAAAAAATCATAGGAAATTGCATAGAAGGCTGAATATAAAGTAATGTTACAAACAACTAASAACTAGCTGCCTCTCAGTAGATTTTCTGCTATCACAGATGCAAGCCCCAGGCAGAGCCCAACAGCTAAATATCCACATTTCCTGGGCAAAAATGAGGTACTACRATCAGCAGAGATCTTTCTGACTTCAGCTTTCAAAAAGAGTAACAACTTGCAAATACTGTTGAAACGTTATCACACAGTCCTGCAAAATGGTGATGCGAGGTTACTGAAACGCTACTTTGCTGTCTGAAATTTTACAGGAACAGCAATAAAAGGATTAACTTCCACAGAGCTGAGCAATCTAATCTCTACCTTCATGACAGAGTTATCAGGTTTTTAGGTATTTAGGGCAGGCTATGGCCAGTAGTTTGTTATCAGACAAATGTATATTCTTCTTGATTACTCCATAAATATTGCCCTGATTATTGTTTATGTGCAGTTACAACCAAATACTTTATAAGGGCTTTTGCAAGTCAGCAGGATTGGAGATTTACATCGAAGCCATATGTGTAGCCCAGTTTGTAATCCCAAATTAAGCCTTTATTTGTTTTCAAGCAAATCCCAGGTACTGTGAGCCTAATTTCATTTGTTGCATCTTCTGTATTTTTCAAGATTTTGCTATTTCATGGATAGTAGCAACTCACCACAATTTATATTTCCTTCCACAAACAATCTTTTTACCTCAGATACATTGGGATACAGAATGCTTGTGCCAAAGGACCTTTAACAAGTAGAGAAGCATGCACATGATAAATGTGCTCCCAAACCAAGAAAAGAAACATGCACCATGTTTGCTCGGAGGTACACTGTGAAATCTCTGTGTCTCAATTTGCCTCACAGCCAGCTGGCTCAAGATACTGGAGCAGAAGATGGGGAAGAGGTTCAGAGACTATCATTATGGTCTGTTAGCAAATATTTACACTTACAAATGGACTGCCATCTTCCAGTACAGTTTCAACTGCTTTATCACAGAATAAATTCACTCTTTGTGACACTGAATYTCATATCTTGCTGTTATAAACCTGCCTAGATCATTGTGATAACAGCTGTGCCAGGCTTTGATGCAAAAGCAGAGCAACCATGGGGGTCACTGCCCAGGTAGCAATGCTACAATGTCCCTTTTCACCTGTTATCTGATTTACAAACATTCCTCCTCTCCCCAGACTTCTGATAACACATCTGGGCTCCCCTGTAGCCTTTTCCAGGAACAGTCCCCAAATCCTCCACTGCTTCAAACAGATGTCAATCTCATCCCTGTCCCAGCCTGAAGCACAGCTCTGAACTCTGAACTATCCAGTGCAGAGTCCCAGGGTATGGCAGACACAAAGCAAGCCTTGGAAAGAATTTTAAAATTACAACCAGCTATACCTGTGAGAGGACCAGCATGAGGACCACAACACCCAAACACCTCTGTGACTGTGCTGGATGTTGTTGCAAGGATAATCCTGCCTGGTACTAAACAAAAGTGAATGTCAGTGAAATGTTTCCCAAGTGAAGCCAAGTGCAAAAAGTCATTGAGATGAGAGTTCATGCACTGTTAAATTCACTCTGTGTTGTTTGTGTATATTAACACCTGAAAGAGTGTAACACCTCTTTCCCACTGCCCATCAAAGGACTAAATTATGAAGAAAAAAAGGGATGCACTCTCTGTCCCAYTGAGATTGGGGACCTTGGCTTCATTGCTCAACCTCTTCCACCACCCCTGCCTCTCCCTAACCCCATAATCATTGCATTCACCCTGGGAATGACGGACCCAGAACAAAAATTCCCTAGAACTACTGACCATTTTCAGGCTACACCCCAGTATATCTTCAGCTATTTGCACTTCCACTCACAGGTRCAGGGTTTGAACCAGCTTAAGCAGCTGCCAACTGAGCATAATGCTCTTTGTAGCAAGCATGTCCTGAAGGAAGRTCCTAGAAATTTTTGGTTCTGAGCACCATTCCTATAAAATGGCACAGCATTTGATGGCTGTGCCTTCTTACAGCTGGAAAGAAAAGGGTGTGGAGAGAGACAGTCCAGAAGCCAATTTTACCTAAGAAGATGAAATATATCAATAATTTTCAGGGAACTTTGATGAACAACATTGCAGACAAGTGCTTCATAAGAGTCTCTTGGAAGCTACAGTAGGCTTTATCTGTTTCCCAGGCTGCTCAGTACCCTTTATATTGCTCTTCTTATGGAAAAAGAACCAGATCCAGAGATCACTGTGCCTGATTGTAGAAGAGCTACTCCTTGGAACAGGAACAACGATTTTTTTCAGTTTCTAGAAGGAGTTATACATTTTGCTCATCCTGAAGTTTCCATTCTCCTTCAGGGAGCAGGAACAGAACCAGAGAACTTGCACAGTTATCTTTCTTATTGTATAATAGAAATAATCACTGGAGTGGATTATTTAGATTAAAAAATATCATGGGTATAGGTCATCTGGAGAATGTTAAGCACTTTGAAATTTGCATGTCTGTGATGGGCTCTAAGATTCAATGTCCATAAATCCATAATGCAAGAGGAAGAACTCACAGAACATTTCAAATTTTCCATCTGAAGACTCACAGCCATGAGTCCCTGGAACATGACCAGCATACATTTGTGCAGTTAGTGAACAGAATTATTATTTGGAAGTTTTATACTTCAAATTGTACTTMTATGTTGAAAAAGTCCCTAGAATCAGACTCTTACCATCTCTTTTGTCAGTAAAGATTTGTCTTCTCAATTAGTTTTCTTATGTGCTTGTAAACTTCTAAACATTTCTTTTAGCAGAAGCTTTCACATGTCATGGAAGAGTCTGACTGTGACAAGAACGGACTTGCTGTCACCYTCACCCAGGTGACAGGAAAGGACAAACACACAGAGCCTGGGGTTAGCTCAGCCTGATTGCCAAAGCAAAGCTCCTAAAGCTCCTGTTGGACTGCATGCAAAGCGTGGGGAGCTCAGTCCATCTCCAGTAAAACCAGTTCAGGAAGACAATAGGTGCCTCCTGAAATTCCACCGCCTCCAGCACAGAGCAGGCACGTGCGGCRGGTCAGGCCACAGTAGCCATTGCACAAGCCTGTTCCCAGGCAGGAGTTATTTCATACTGCCTGCAGACAAGTGTTGTAAAATGCACATCCCTCACAAGGCAGGGTTTCAACACTCCAAATCAAATGAAATGCCGATGCCAGAAACTGCCCCATCCCCCACCAGGTGCTGAAAAAAAATAGAAAGGTCTTGAAGAAACCATTGCACCTCTGTGCCTCATTGACTCACCCTACATCTTCATTTAAAAGAAAAAAAGGCATAAAGTTTTAATTAAGGGACACATACGGGAACTGAAAKAAAAAAGGGGTATGCAAACACAGTTTTTGAAAGATTTTCTGACATTTTTATGAAAAAAAAAACCACCCAAAACTTACTTCTCAAAATATTCAATGGAATTTCWTGCTCCCCRTTACACATACACACACACACACACATTCAGAGACATTCCAATCTCATCAGGCCAGGTCAATCCGYTTTCCAGGTTAATGTTAAAAAATGTCTGTTAGCATACCCTTAGATAGAATTAGACTTGCTAGCCTTGTCTTTCAGCAAAAAGGCCATTTTTTTCTGATCTTTCTCTATTATCCTCACACATATTCCTTTTCCTMTGATTTTACTTGCAGCTAACAGAATA
>NW_026623257.1:2621355-2634345 GCF_030028575.1 Malurus melanocephalus | reverse complement strand
TTTTCTTTTCTTTACTTTCCTTTTCCTTCTCTTTTCCTTTTCTTTTTTTCCTTTTTTCTTTTCCTTTTCCTTTTTTATTTTCCTTTTCCTTCTCTCTCTTTTCCTTTTTTTCCTTTTCCTTTTCCTTTTCCTTTTCCTTTTCCTTTTCCTTTTCCTTTTCCTTCTCTCTCTTCTCTTTTCTCCTTTCTTTATTCTCTTTCTTTTTTTCTTCTCTTTTCTTTGGTCTTTTCCCTTCCCTTTATCTTTAATCCTTTCCCCTTTCCAGCTTCTTTTCCCTACCCTACCCTCTTGTTCTCTGTCATTTATGGGAAGCAGCCCTTTCCCAGCCATGCAGGCTGGAGGGAGGGAGGGAGGCAGAAGCAAACCCACCCTTGGCCCCCTCTCCCTGCAGAGGAGATGCTGGGCTGGCACGGAGCTGTGCCAGGAGAGCCGAGCTCATCGGGCGAATCTGCACCTGCAGGGCGGTGAGCGTCACCKGCACACCTGCACGGAGCCCAGAGCAGCAAATCTTTGGATGGGAGCTGCACACAACAAAACATGACCTGGCTGTTCCTCAGCACTGTACATTTGTGTGTGTTCAGTGCTGCGAGACAAACAATAAYGAACGGGAACATCTCAGCTTGGCACTTGCTCTGTTTTCTTCACGGACCAYGGACCAATTTTTGATCCCTCCCTCAGAGTGTGCACTGTCCTGTAAMCACTGTGCCTCCTTTCCTTGTTCCAAAGCCTTGTGAAGCTCAAGATTTAGAAAAGGGCTGTACAGTAGAATGTTTAAAACACAGAAATTGTGCTCACTTGATTTCCTAACCTTGATCTTCAAAAGAAACCAAATCCAATTTTGGGACTTACCTGTTTACTTTTAAAACGAAGACAATAAAGGAATTCTAGWAAGTAATATTGCCAAGTCTAAGTGTTTAATTCTCAGCCAGATTTCAGTTCTATTTTTCTCTGGTGAGAAGTAGRATATGTTTAATGCAAATTTCTTTTTTAAAAAAGGGAACTTCAATTTCTGTATTACTTTTCAATTTCTCAGGGACACGTACACCACACAAAAATGRGAAGCAGGATTTTTAATATGAGCCATTTGTTATTAATATATCTAAATTTTTATCATTGATATTAGACTTCAATTATGGGAATKAAAATAATTTAAGCACACTGCAGGCTGATACAAAATCATCTCCATCTATTTAAGAACTTGTAGATGAATAGCTGTTTCATTTGAGAGCAAGACTGCTAATAACACACCAAGTTATCAGAAAAGTTGTCAATCACATGACAATTTTTTTTTGAGAGCAAATTAAAAAGTTGTTCCTGWGATATTGCTAAGATTTACATTAAATACTTGAACTCAGAGGTGTGAATTAATTAATCAATTAGAAACCAAACTTTCTAAGAACASATGAGGGCTGACAATCAGCAGTTTCATAACAGGTAAAGTTTTCACCAGAATTATCAGTTCTTATAGCACCAACCTGAAACCACAAGTACTTCACATGTGTAACCCATCTTTACACCCTGTGTGTAAAAAAGGAAGCTAGCTGGGCAGAATTCCTGAATAAAAGTGACATTTGTCCATTATTTGATCAGTGTGATGACAATTTTATGGGTTTCATTGAAAACAACTGTTGGAGACTCTGGACTTGCATCTTCCTGACTTGGAGGACCCTACAGATGAAGAACCTGGACACGACAGTGAAGGGAGATCCACTACTCAGCCTGACTGTGGTCAGACACCAGCAGCACCTTTGCTGTAGGAGGCTCTGTGCAAACAGGGACATGGCAGCCCTGCCTCGTGCAGTCTGTGTGTGTGTCACTCTTTGTGAAAGCCACTTGAGTGAGGGACTGACCTGAGTGCTCAGAGCTGCTCTGGAGGAGCTTGTTCCCAAATATAACACACCTCGTTCCTGCARGACACGAGTGGCCTCTCCAGCTACAGAGCCATCTTGCAGAAAGCATAAGCTGAGCACAGGTCTTTCTACTCTTCCTGAGTCAACGAGCAGCATGGAAGGAATTCTCTGCTGTGTGCAAACTCCCTGCTCACCCCAGGCAAGGCTGTGCTTTGTAGGCAGAGATGGCATCTTTAATTAGACCACCTAACAGGGATAGAGGTAACGGCACCCCTATTCTCCTTTGACAATTGTCTACAGCTGACACATTTTGGTATTAGCTTTCTTGGTTACTTTCCCATGGCTGGTTTCAGATCAGAATTGCAGTGTTTTGCCACAAGTGGGGCTTTTTCACTAATCCAACACAGCACTGCTTTGCCCAGTAGTGCAGCTACAACTGCCAGTACATTCAGTTTCATCCCTGGCAGCAAATCCAAGGCTGTTTTGCATGGTGTATAACCAAACCAAGCCATATTAAAAACTGAGCAAAACAGAAGCAGCATAAAATGTATTATTTTTACAGCGCAGTATATGTATTGCTTAGCTTTGCATTCAGTACATCTGATGCTCTGATTGCTTTAATTACAAATGTTGCCATCAATTTATATTTATTTGCYTCATCTGCTCCATTCTGTCTACCAGTCTTCTTAGAGACTCCAGACCCAACTCACATTCAAAGCATTTCTCCTGTACTCAGATTAACTGCATATGTTCTTTTTRTTGGATAATAAAAGCAGCTTGCAGACATGCTCATGCAGGCACACACACGCAGCCAAAAGTCAGCCTGCCCCAGAGTGAGATCTTAATCACAACTATTGTTAGGCACACGGTTGGAAGAGGAAACTCTGCTGTAAACACCTGCTTTGCAGAGACTGAGATTAACCTTACAAGAACACTTCTTGTAGAAACAGCTTGCAGGGCTTCAAATAACCTGAAAGACTAAGCCAAAACCTATGTCTTCTCCTTCTTCTTTCTAAATTGCCACATTGTTTTGGGGTTTGTGAACGTCTCCTCAACAGCCAGTTTAATAAATCTTTTATAGTAGCCAGAGTTTCCTATCCTGTAGCCTAGAAAAAGTTCCTAAGTAGGAAATTATGCAAATTTCAGAGGTTGTTATTACCCACATCTTTTAAGCTGTTTAGGTCCCAGGACATGCACCACTGAGGGAGAGGTGAGATTCCACACATATTATTCCAGTTATGGTCAGCCACTTTTTGCCTCCCTCAAATACTTAAGACACTGCCACCATGGCTAATTACAAAAGCACTCAAGGGGATAGAACCCCAGGTAATGGGATAACTTCCTTTTAAATCATATTTTGCTAGAATTCTGTCCCTCCAGTGTAATCCCTACGATAGATCTCAACACCACAAATATGCTTGGCTTGTAGACCCATGAGCAGTTCTTCCTCCCGGTGCCTCCAAAGGCTGCATTAAAAATGTAGCAATCAGATGCCAGGAAGCCATGAAAACATTGTCCTCCTCCACACCACAGTCCTGCTRAAGAGCCGGGGTGGGAAGATCTCATTCCTGGAGGGCCTGCACACTGGAAAAGGGAATCAGGCTTAACACCTAGAGCTTATATTTCTATAACCTCTCTCTGAACAAGGAACAAACTTGAAGGACATGAAAAGAGTTGAAACTAATGCTTTCTATACAAAAAAAAAAAAAAGTAATTATCATATGATCCTCATTTATGTTTTCTTCAATAGCAAAAGTTCTCGGTTACTGTTTGTATAAATACTAAACTTACCTGCCATTGCTTAAAATAGGCACGGAGAGCCACATTCACACTGTGAACAAGGCCTTTAGGTATTTAACTAGGGAACTGTCGCTGAAGGCAGTTATTTATGGGGATCTACATTTATATTTTGTCTGTCTAACATTCCACACTCAAAAACATCTCTATTACTTTAATGCCCATTTAAATGGTCAAACTAGTTTTAATCAAACTTGAAAGAGTCCTTAGAATATTAATTATAGTATGCTATAAGAAAYAGATGCATTAACTTTGTATTTGAGGAGCTACCAGTTTTGCTTTGAAAATTGATTCTTCAAGACATTGCTAAATTCTTCCTCATTTTTCTTTTCTGTCTCATGGTGCTGATCACTGTAAAATTATTGGTTCTGAAAACAATCTTCTTACACCCTGGCTGTAAGAAAGTGTCCTATAYCTAGGAACAGAACTTTTAAAAGACAGGTCAGACCTAGGATAGCTCATGGCAATCCTTACACCATGTAATTTCCTTCTTCTGTTTGCATGACATCCTCACCAAAAGGAATGAAACCCCATTTGCAATTATAAACCAAATCCAGTTCTCAGTTCTGTTTTTCATTTGTAAGACGAGGCACATGGACTGCAGCACAGCACTTCTGAGTGCAGCACATGAATCCACAATTGCACCACTGAAAGGAGGAAAACAGGGAACCAAGACCAGCCACCACTGACTTAACACAGMACTTGCTGCTGCTCATGAGAGTACTGCAAGCTTTCCTTCCAAAATACATGACATTTAGTTTCCCAAGCAAAACAAAAAAAAGCAATTTAAATGAAGTATTTATTGTTATCTCTTTTATTCCRTAACTATTTAAGTAGTTTAAGATTCCATATGTAGTTAACACATTCTCTATCTGCTTCTACCTTTTTTTAGCTCTATATTAAGCTGCAGGAATAGCTTTTCTCTGGTTTTCCTCAAAAGGAAATGATTGCACATCCACTTGATGTTCCTGGATGTACCACATTTTTGGGTTTAGACACAGAGGTTGGCTGATTTTAAAAGAATGCTGACAGCTCTTTTCTCCCAAAGAATATTCATCTACTTCAGTCAGTGGTGATGTGCCCATTCTCTCAATAGCCTCASCCCTGAACACAGCAACAGCATTCCTGACAAATTAAGGCATATGCAGGAGTCACAGGATAAAACCAATTTCATCCTCCAGTTAATACACAATTGCTAATGACAGTTAAATTAGTAATTGAAACATTATTCCAAAAATACCTGTAAGTCTAACATGGCATTAGAAAGCTGAGCATGCTTGCGTCCTTAGGATAGTGTTACACATCCTGCTCTGGTGGAATTTAACCTCCTGCAAGCAACCAGCACAAAGCCTACTCTCCACCTGAGCAGCATTTACAGGGTATTTTACACCAACTGCCCAAAGAGATGCTGCATTTCTGCTTGGAATAACAAYTTCTGACTTTCAGTCCTGTGTACAAAGTCTCATTTTGAACAAAAATGTTGTACTGAAGTCAACATATTCAAGTCAAGTCCTGCCTTGCATAACATCAGAACTACCTATAATGTGAGGTATAGGGGTGAGACTTTGGGCTGAATTACAAGTATTTCTCATGTTGCTAAGAAAAAATTCCTCCTTGTGATCACAGTATTAGTGTCAGCACCTTATCAGCTCTCAGCTTCTCACAGCTCTCTTGTAATAACGTCTTCTAGTAAAGACAAGCTCAAAAGAAATCAGGGAAATGGAAGATGGAATGCTCAATACTTTGGAAAACTTTCTTGTGCTCCTAAGCACACATTGGTGCCATATACATTTTCTACCAGACTGCAGCTTGGTTTATGATATTGTTTTTCACTTTGGTCTTTCTCACTTCCTGGTTCTCACACTAGCATAATATGTGGGGCTTTTTTAATCCAGCATACATTAACACAAAAGAAAATATCATATTCCAGACTTTCTTTTTTTAACTTCTTTAGAATCCATGTTTAATACTGYGTTTTGACTTTTTCCTTTCACCCCTACTTTTTTAAACAAAGCACTACATTCAAGCTGGTTTACCAGTTTCATTTTAGTCACTGGGCGAGGTTTATCAAAATAACATGGAACTGGTACTCAAGAGTCACTGAAAGAAAAGAGCATTAACTAGCCAAGTTTTATTTTTGTCTTATCTCTCTCCATCTTTTCCACCACTGCTCATTTGCACTCCTAATGGCTGTTGAAAATACCAAGGCATCTTAGGCAATCTTTTATTAAAACTTGCAGTATTCTCCAAAACTTGAGAATTGAGGGTTGTAGTTCCTGATGCAGATGGAGAACCATAGATGTGCATCAAGGGGTGCTGTCAGTGGAGCCTTTTACACTCCTTCTGTGCCACATGATGGTAAGAGAGTGGCACATATTCTGAGCATGCCAGAGGGTAGAGAGGAAAGAACTACAGTTTGCTTTTTTATTTCAATGATGCAAGATGACTGTGGGAACTGCAGAATAAAACCAACCTCTGTTAAAGTTTCATCTCCTGTCCCAAAAGGATAATGGTCAGCTTTTTAAAAATTCACTTTGAAGACATAAAGTGCTTCTAATTATCCCAAAGTAAGAGCTGTGACAGGCAGTAAGCTGTACCATGTCACGTTTTAAGCCACTACATGTCAGCTTGGATTCAAGGTTCCCAGGCCTAGACTGATTGCCTCAATTTCTTTCTGAAATTTTCTCTGACTGTACTTTCTCTTTTCTTTTTGCTTGTTTTGGTTGGGGTTATGCTGGGATGTCTGATCAGCTCTGCTAGAGGGAAGGTTACGTAAGACCATGGGCTAACGAGTCCATTTGGCAAGATATGAAGTGAGCAGCTACTGCAATGTATGAACTGCACTAAGAGATTTATGTTCAAACCAGGAGAGACAGAAATCCAATTTAATAATATTACTCAGCCAGAATCATCCCAAGCTAGCAGCTAACCAGAAAGGAGAAGAACAAACATTACAGCAGAAATGAAAACTAGAAATCAGGAAAGATGATCAGATGCATATGTCCTYTCAAAAAAATAGCTTGGCTTACTTTTCCATTTAAGCATCAGTAGCAAATCTGTCYATAAGAACTATCAAATTTAAACTCACCAAATGAAAGCAAAAGAAAAATAACTTTTCAGGGAAAGAGCTATGCAGTTGGATGTAATCCCTTTTCCACCCCCTTGCCTGAGCACTAAGTTGCATTTTATGTCAATGAATTTAGTTAATACCTAATATGGCCACAATCCCATTTTAGCAGTTCAGAATCAGTACCGATTGTSTTTGATGATACAGCTCTTAGACAGATCTCCATCAAGGCTGTATGCATGCCACTTTGCAATTCTGGCCACCTCATACCACATAGAAGAAAAAAACTTACTTTCCAATGCCCACATGCTATTTATAGAGAACTCTTCCAGTCGTTCCTTCAGTTTAAGAAGCTTTCAGGCCATTGTGATGTGAAAAAATATTTATTTTAACCAAGGAAGGCAAGCAGACATCAATATAAAACATAACTGAGCTATCRCAAGACTTAAATTGGAGAAGCCTTTCAAAGCAATGGAGACTTGAGAAATATGGAAAATCAGTTTTCATTTTCCAAGAGAGAGCCATAACTAAAAACAAAAACACCACAAGAAAGGCTCTGCTAGCTCTTTCAGCACTAATATATTTTAGCAGTAGCCCATGTTTCAAAACAGCACTGCAGTTTCATTTTGCTGTTCCCCATATTAGCACAGACATGGAACCCTTCTCTGCCCCAGGAAGTCCATATTTCAGGAGTAAGAGGATATCAATTCATTTTAATTCCATTAACAGAGCACAGCTGCTGTGAATCCCAATAGTAACTGACTTTTCCAGAGGCTTTTTTTGTAATGAGCCTTTCTGGCTGGTGAGGTAGCAATGGTTGGACTTGCCAACACTTCAATTTGGGTTTTTTTCCCTTTCAGCTCTAGCAGGTCAGCTGGTGGGACGGGGGCCCTGCATTCCCCTGTGAAATCTSATCAAGAAATGTGAACTGAGTGCCTCTGCTCTGCTGCCTCAGCTCTGGCTCCCAGGGCTTGGCAATTCATTYGCCTGGGCACTGGGGAGAGGGAGGTGCACTTCATAAACTTTAAGATGCTGGCTGTCAGGAGCCAAGAGGCATTCAGCTCTGCAGAAATCACGATCACAGCTCTGCTCACTGCAGTTTTCTGGGTAATCCCCCCCATACACACAAGCTGAGCACTAAATTCACACATCCCAAACAAGGGGGCTGGGTTGAAATATGATTCAAGCGCATAAAAATCTCATATCCATATTTGGAAATATTACTTTCAAAGGTCTCATGCTATCTCAGAAAATGCTAAGTGAGCCCATTTCAAGAGCTACATCACAAGAAACACCTAACTATTTTAAGAATAGTCGCAACCCCAAATATATTCATTTAAGTCTCTTACCTACCAAAATCTTCGCTTTCTGTGTTTCTTTTATTTTTATCACAGGTAGCTGGTAAATAATACCACAGATAAGTTTATGATATGATTTACACATAAACAAAAAAAAAAATTCTTTTTTTCCATAAATAGCCAATTTCCCTGTCCACTTTCAGCTCAGTAAGTGGAGAAGTCTTCTATTTATGTACTTATTAGTTTTTGCAATGCAGTGATTAAAAAAAAACCCCAAAAAAACCAGGTTTTTTTCAAATTCTATTCTGTGTGAATATATGAGGCTAAAAAGTGGGGCTCTTTTATATTGTTTGCCAATGACTGCAAACTGTCAGTTTCGCTTCTGTCACAGACTTCTCACACAATTTGACTTGAGCCACTTCATTCCAAAACAGAAATCAGATACAGAAGGAATTTTTCTCCTTACTCAAGATACCTTAGATAAATAATTCAAAACTACAACCACACCATCACATTTTYCCTAAAATCACAACATGCTCATTTGGAGTAGGAGGCGTCTTGTCAAGGTAAAATAGCCACCATAGAGCACTGAGACAATATTCTTTGGTTTAAGCCTCTGGGAGCTGTCATAGCACAAAAGACTACCATGGTAAAATGACAGATGAGATCTTCCCTTTCAAAGCAGACACATAGCACTGCACTAAAACTGTAACACATTACAAAATCATGAGACTGCTGCTCTCTCTCTCTCTCTTTCTATTTTCAGGGATCCACAGCAGTCTGGGGTCAGAGGAGGCAAGAGCCCAAAACACACTCAGTCTTTTCTGGTTGCTCTTGCATGGAAGGCCATCTAATTTGCAGCCCAACTACCCCATTTTCAAAATGGGATAATACCACTTTTCATCCCCAGAAAAGCTCTGCCTGATGCCCACAGCTGCTAGAAGGGCTTGGAGAGATTTCTCCTTGTTATAAAAAGCAAGCCCATSCCATAAGACTCCTTCACCCCACTTCTGAGTCAGAGAAGGCTGTTTTCCTGCACGTTGGCACTGTTCCGAATTGCTCTCTCCAAAGCTTCCCTCTGCACACCACTTGTGCGAACGGCATTTTGAGCACGTCACTCACAGTGATTTTACAGTATTGTGTCAATACTGCAATGGGCAGTTGTAAAGCATCTCTGAACAATTCCAGGTATTGCTGAAAAAATCCCTCTGGAACCGAGCTCCTTCRCATGTATGCCTCTAGGCTGAGAACATCTGTACGTGGACATTTTGATTTATGGCTCCAAATATGTACATTTTGCTCAGTTTCAGTTGACTTAGCTTTTTTCTCAAGCTAAGAAAGCTCAGGTGTATCYAGCTGGATGAAGATGAAGCTATTGCTTGGCAGCCATCTTAGTGCTTCATAGAMGACAGATGTAAAAAACCAAATTTTTTCTTAAATAGAACATTTTGAATGCTTGAAAAACAATAAAAAGCCCTTTTTAACCTGCTTTCATTCAGTTTCCGAGTGTTGGACACATTCTGGTCACTGCTATAGTTATTCTATGTTCATCAGCATAGAAATTACAGCCCTTTGAGGAGTGATTATTCAAATTAGAACAGATACAAGAGGAAGTTCTGAACCGGTTCACTGACTTTCCAAGACCTTTTTAAAGATTACGCAAGTTCGAAAATTCTGAGTTATATTTGTCACATTCTGCAGRAGCTTCCTTTCCTACCTACAGATCTGAGCTGTAGCGATTACGTTATTACAGTCATAGAAAGTCATGAAAATCGGAAGTGTCTTCCTTTAAAGTGTGATTAAGTATCAAGTAGACATAGCAACATGGCACTGCTGGARATGATACTCAGCAGAGCAGGATATGACAAGATCATCAGCATGGAATGGCAGGAATTAGGGAYGTGTAGGATGACAAATCTAGGTACATTCCCCTCAATCATGGAACTTTTGAGCTGTCTACTCAAACTAGTTTCTGTTCTGGAATTTCAGAAGCCTTGGTAAGTGAATTAAGATGGGCAGTACAAATCTTCCTGGGTCAATATCAGGAGAATGAAGAGCAGCCCCACAGCTCTCAGTTCTTGGTGCCTGCACCAAGGGACAAACAGCTACAAAGGACTGCAGACCAGGCTCAGGGTCACAGGCTGAATTTGTRAACTGCTAWCTTTGTCTATTTTGATTTAATTTGKTTTTTGCRTTATGAGTAGATGATGTGRCACTGAGGGACRTGGTTTRGTGCTGAACTTTGCMGTGCCRTGTTAAGGGTTGGACTCAATGATCTTTGAGGYCTTTTCCAGCCTAAATGTTTYTATGATYCTAWKTTTCTGCAGGTTATGTCAGAACATTTGCACTTCATAAACACAAGGCCATAGAAAACATACATTCCATGTAAAAAGTTCAAAAGTTACAGAGGAAAAATAAAATAATTAAGGGACTTTTTTTCCCTTTAAAACTAAAAGAAAATTACTTTCATTACCATATTTGACAGAGACCAGTCAGGAAAAAATATATGTGTGCCAAAAAACATTCAAGATTCCATCCTGAGAAAGAAGAGAGGCTAAAGTAAGTAAATAATATGGATCATAACCATATGACACTCAGCTTTAAATTTACTTGGTTTCTATGAAGTTTTGTAAGTTGCCAGCTCATAATTTTATCATAAARTCAAAGCACTTGGATCTTTTTAAAAGCATCAGCTCTAGCACTTACTACAAAAATAATCTAGATTTCATTTCTAATCATTGATTAAGCAAGGAAAGTCCTGAAARAGTTCTAAACCAGAAGACATTTTTTGCATCATGACTTCTTACAACATYATTCATTTTAAATATTTATGATTGGGCATACTGCATGCTTGCAAGGAGACTAAGGTATGTGAAACATTCATTTTAAAAATGGGTGTCAATTTATTTCAATCACTCATACCTGTTAGACTGGTATTCAGATAAGTTCAAGAAACACAAGAGTCCTTTAAATTTATTTTTAAATTTGTGTGAGTGTTCTTAGCATGCTTTGTTCTAACAAATTAACAGTACATATTCGAGCCAAGGTATGTAGTACCATTTGAAATAAACCTGATAAAGGACTATATAACAAGGTCCCAGAGAAGACAGAAGAATTCTGGATGGAAAGTAGAGAACCAAGTTCCTGGTAACCAGTATGTCAGGAGTACAGGGATGGGAGTCTGTCAGTCAACACAGGTAGAGAAAGRAGGCATCTCTAACATTTTTTCCATTTCAAACCTACACATAAAATCCAAAATTGTGCTAAAAAAAAAAATTAACTTTGTAAAGTCAATAACAATTTTGTCATCTACAAACAATGAATAACTGTAAGATGATCTATGCCATTAACTCTCCAGCTACTGAGTGTTCTGACAAAAATTCCTTTGGCCTTTTCCACATAACTGATATTTTTATTTTTGGTGCTCTTGAGTAGTTTTCCAGCTAGAGCAGTAGAACAATCACTGGATTTTATTTTTGTTATTTATAGAATTCAATTAATCCACAAATGAAAACATGGGAATTTTAAACTGGCTGCCTATTAGGCCATTTCAACTGTTTTGCCTGGATATTTTTGACCATCTKTTTTTGTACCTCTTTCCTATTTTTAACAACTGGCAAACAACTATTTGTTATCAGACAAGATCAAAAGAGCAGTCCTAAATCTTCTTCAGAGTAATGTGGTAATTCAGATACAAATCARTGTGCAATTTCAGTATTGTTGAAGAGATGAGGGTTTCTTCACTTCTTTTTAAGTTCCAGATTTTMTTTTCATGTGTTATATTTTCAAAATTCAGTTGAGCATTCTTGAGAGTTTTTCCTTATGATCTTTTCCTCAAAGATAACTACAGATAACAGTCCAAAGCAAGAACCCAGTCTTTACAAAATGCCACCATTAAATGGTGTTTATGTCATCAWAAACACAGTTTGACTCAACTACAAAATAATGCTTACAAATGCTAAATAAATGTAATCTGAAATGACTGCCTGCAATTCTGTACTCAAATGAGTATTAAAACTAAGTTTTATATTTAGGAAGATGGAATTTAGCTTTGATCACTTCTCCACCATTTACCAGTACAATTCTTTTTCAGTGATAAAAACAATCAGAAAAGAGACAGAAAGACTTMAGTACTGTTCCTTGTCCTATGAATGAAGTGAGAAGCCGGAGCAAAGAATACCARACCAGAGGCTCTGAAGACAGTTGCCTTTGTTGAACCTCACATTCAACATTTTTTTTCCAAAATCAAGTGTTTCATATGCAGCCCAACCATACGACATCTACAGTTACTCAAATGCAGTGCTCCTGCCAGAAATAAGCTCATGCTAGTGAGCAGCAGCTGGAAAACATTAGTGTCCATGTAAATCTGGGTGGGTATCAATATCTGCGAGCTAATAGCCAGAGAAAAGAAATATTGCAGCTACACATGAGCACCTGCCTATACAGACTGAAAGCAATTAACTCTCAGCTGAGCAACACCCTCCTCAGATTGCTGTAACGGCTTTCCAGCCGTGTTTAGACAGTCAGTAGAGGCAAATATTTTACATTTGCGAGGTGCAGCACCATTTCTCCACTGTAAATCACAGAGATTTTCAGGCTCCCCTTGACTCACCTCAGCACRATGCTGAGGAGCAGAATGCACCCCTGAGCCTATGAAGGTTCAGCACATGGGATTAAGCATGTGGAACAAAAGACTTAATGCTCAGCTGCAAAAACATTCAGCAATTAATTAAATATTTAACTACAGAAGGATGAAATTAAAAGCCTGAGTTTCCATTAGCCCTCTGTAACTCTACCTTGGACTTATGTCTAAAACAATRTAAAGCCCTGCCTTCCCTCATGGGACATGACAAAGCACTTTAAGACTGTTAATAAGAAGGCAGGAGAARAGAGCAACAGGAGAACAACTTTGTGCACCTACCCATTTTTTGTGCTAAAARAGAGAGACATTAGAGCATGATTGCAATTAAATTTACCA
>NW_026623257.1:2602911-2621153 GCF_030028575.1 Malurus melanocephalus | reverse complement strand
GAAGGAAGGAAGGAAGGAAGGAAGGAAGGAAGGAAGGAAGGAAGGAAGGAAGGAAGGAAGGAAGGAAGGAAGGAAGGAAGGAAGGAAGGAAGGAACATGTTACCATTCTCCATTCCCATTCAGATGTGGGGACTTCATTGAGAATGTCAGTCTGTGCTTATTTTGAATCAATGGTTAAGCACAGAAAATGAGAATGCATCACTGAAATGTTTCTTTTCCCTTTAACACCTCACATGGAAACCTTGAAGCTCTGAAAGGGCTCCACTGCTGATCTCACTAAGGTTTGAGAGAGCACCAGTGCTCCAGGGCACTATGCGGGTTTACAGACACCATGGCCTGAAACCATGGCATCTACATGAGGATACTTCCATAGAATTATTCTATAAACACCTCCAAGCCATACTTCTTTTTTTTTTCTTGGAGCATGATATTGCTGGGAGGTTTCTATARCACTGAGGAGACACATTTCTTTCAGATATTAGCATAAATTTGGTACTATGGGTTCATGAAGGTTAATATACCTGTCCACCTAAATCCTCCTAGGGTTTCAACTCTACTTTATATGCAAAAAAAAAAATAAAATATACACTCTCCTACCACTTTCCCCACCCCTGAGAAGATACAGGAGTTTACACCTCATCAGCATTTGGTACCATGGGGTCACACTGCATAGCAGACCTAGAAGCCTGAACAATGTACACTTGGCTAATGTATTCCATGCAAATGGGACATAATAATCGATAAATAGTTCTTCTGTTCCAGGCTATGCTTAAACTCTTTTCTACAACAGTGTTTTAAATCTCAAAATTATTAAGGCATTAGGGYACTAATCTGGACATTACAAGCATAGCTGCCAAGAAAAAAGTCTTATGTAGAACCTGCAAGCTAAAGGTACAGAGGAAAGTTAAACCACAGATTTAAAAYAGGACTATTAGCCAGCAAATAAGGTACTGAAACATAAATTATTACTATAATTCACAAAACTAAGTTATTCAGTCCTATTGCCCATACTGAGCATGATCTTATAGGAAATATTTAGCAAAAAAATGCCAGGAAAAGGTTACTAAATTGATCTTTATGGTTTTCTGATAATTCAAATGTTGTGTAAGTATTTGACAAATGGCAGATATCTCTGCAGCCCCCAGGATTAACAGTGATTTTAGGATGTCACTGATTAATGTAAATGTTAAAGAATGAAACTGCTTTTACATCCAACAGAGTTTGCAAAAGAAGGAGAAAGGACAAGAGGGTGACTTTTTCCMTTCGGAACATTTCTGAAGAAAGGATGTCTTTTGACTGCTTTTAAGTGGATATTGGAAAAATGGCAGGTCACCTCACTCTCACTGTCCTTCCTCTGTTTTTTTACCATGTTTCTCACTGCAAAAATATCCAGCAAATTATTCTAGCATGCAAGGTAACGTGGACCGTCATACAGAGCAGGCAAGATGTCTTTTGTTCTAATAAAAAAAAAYCAAATCCACTTGTGTACAGGGTCAGGATGCTTCATACTGTTCTCTATTACCATGACAGAACACCTCAGCTCCAAGCTGTCCTATGCATGTTCAGCATGGGGTGTGCCCCATTTTCCTCTTCCTGGTGCCATTTGGCATCACCTTCCTGCTTCCTCTGCACCGGCAGGTAGCAAAGACCCCACAAAAGAAGCTGAAATTCCCAGAAGCAAACTCACACTTTCACATTGTGAGGGAAGGGAGGAGAGGAATAAAGGAGAGAACAGAAATCTGGACAAAAGGATAGGTAAGAAGTCTATCCTTTGCATGYTCAAAAAGAGCAAGAATATGCTAACACAAGATGAGTCTTCATCTCTTTTTCCATGGGGTACTTGCAAACAAAAAGTACTCCATGCCCATAACTGGAAGTCAGATACATTAGCTGTTGGACAGAGGTGTAAGATGATGTCCTGGGCTAGGTTAGAAAGGCAGAGCATTAACAAAACACCAAAACAAAGCAGCAAACCAGCAAAGAACAGTCACAGCAACCCCAGCAACAGAGCTCAGCGTGTGTCTGGACACAAGGCTGGCTTGCCCACGTCCCTGGCGTCACTGGGGAAGTGGCACCATTGGAATGCACAAAGCTAGGCTCAGCCAGGCATCAAATGAGATCTAACAGCCAAGTGCATGGAGAAAGGTGTCTGCACAACCTGTTCCTGGTAAAATGCTGCCCAGTGCAYTTGGCTGAGATGTGGGTCTGACCCAGGAAACTGAGCAATCTACTTTTGCCCCAACATTCAACAGAAAAGGGGCATAAAAATTCTTAAATGGGCTGACAAAATCTTCACTTCCAGTTTAATCTAGAACAGATAGAAAATAGTTCAGTTACTTAGCAACATCATTTTTTATGTTTTTATTTTAAGAGATAGCTGAAGTTAGAGGCAATAATCTACATCTCTAAATCTACTTTTATAATTRTTTATATTTCTGTAGTTGCATAAACTTAATTTATATGCCAGAAGTGATTTCTATGCATGTTTTCTGTGACAAGCAGGGATAACAAATGGCAGTCTTCTGCTCTTCTCTGTCACCTTATGCTGTATGTCACATTTTGGTCTGTACRCTACCTTTCATAAATTACCATTCCCTTTTCTTACACTGCCCCTTCACTTTTATAAAATACAGCTGTCAAGAACTTCAGTAATAAAAAAAAATTGCCAAATTCTGTCACTCTCAAGCATCTTCCTCTCTAATATATCACTTACAACATCAGAGGGGKGTTCTGTGGAACACAGCTGCCTTAAAAGCAAAGCTGCCACTATCCATTGACACAGGACACTTTCAAATGAGAACGTAGTRAGAGACAGAGTTCAGGAATTGTGCACCCAGTCCAGCTGGAGAACATACAAACATCTTACAACTGTCTCATTAAATGAGTTCAGGGAAAGGGCATTGCTAAAAATGAAGAACAAATGTCTTGATTTACAGATCTACAGAGCATTTGCTGCAGTACATTAAACATCAACAGAAGTCATTTTCAATTCAGCCTTTCTTGGAGAAGCACACAATGACACTGCATCACTGCTGCTGAGGAAGAGCCCAGAAATAACAGGTACAGCGTAAGTCACTGTTGCTGCTTTTCACTTAAAGCCCATACCAGCAGAAGGTGATGATGGCAGAATGGTTCTGTACAAAATATTGCTGCAGTTACTAAAATCAGGACCTTCAATSCCCGCCCTCCCTTTCTGCCCATTGCCTGCCCAGCAGCCGGGAGATGTTCTCAGTGACCACCAAGTCACTCAATGCACTGTATGGCACCGAGGATAAGGGACTAAAATTCATGCTTGTAAGCAATAGGAGAGAGGATGGGAGATTGCACATTTGTCTTTTCTCAATAAGGACATAAAAATCAAAATCCTGATTTTACCAGTAATAACCAACTGGTCCATAGCAATTGTACCGGTGGTTCAATAAAAGTAGTCTTCTGTCTGCAGTGTGCTCATACSTCTGTGAAACAGTTCTGTGTCAGGGCAATTGCTCCTGAACTGCTGCTCCACTCTTCCCAAAGATGCCTGAGCAACTTCCCACATGTTTTAATTCTCTGTTACTGCAAAAGGCCAGGCAGCACAGAGCRCACAGTCCAAATCCCACTTGGATGGATGTGAAGCACTGTCAAATGCATCTGCCACAGTGAAACCAGGTCAACATGTCCGCGGCTGATTTAAAAGTGAGCTGCTTGGATTTGAGATTCTGGGAGAGGGGCAGCAGCTCATTTCTTTTAGGCACAGCATTAGTTAACTTTCTGCAGCTAAGCAGACAATCAGAAAAAGACTCACAGGATTATAAGGATCATGTATCCATGGTGATTTTAATAAGAAATCKTACTTGCAGTAGAATAGATAGAAGCAAGAAGCAGAATCAGGCTTCACRGATGATTTATTTTAGTTCATCTCCTAGGAAGTAGAATGTTACTGGTTTGATTTGAAGCCAAAAATCGTAAGCCTGGATCAAGTTCCTGAGGTTCAAACTCAACTCTATTCTGCTCTCAAAAACCAGGACACTCTGGCTGTCTTTATCTTGAATATACCAGTTCTCTTTGGTAAATTGCTTATAATGTACTAAGCCAAGTTTTGACAGAGTCATGCTGTGAGCATTAATTTCATCAACATAAGTATCTTACTTTAACTGCCCTGTWTCTTTCCCTGTAGCTTTCTGACAGAGCAATATTTATGGCGCTTCTGTTCCTTCCCAAGGCCACCAACATTTAGTAGTGTTCAGGTAAAGTAGCCTAATACACATATACCAAATTTTGTCAATTCTTCCAGGAAAGAGGCAGGAAAGAGCAGGAATTTTCCTGGGTGTGTTAGGATGCTGTGCAGGAAAAAAAAAAAATAAAAAAAAAATAAAAAACCCACGCACTGAACAGTTGCAACTTTTATTTGCAAAAGTTGAATCTACATTTGAATACAGTGTTATTACTCCCTGAAGCTGTTTGCTACATTTTCTGAAACACATTAATTGTTACGCTTTGTTTTTACAAGTTTGACTATAAAGCATTTCAAAATTGCTCACCACCACCATATTCCCCAAGATCCAGCACAACCAGAACATTTGGACTCACAATACCCATGGGATTCTGTGGCTAAACAGTCCAACTGCAGGTGGACTGAGCAGCAAAGCTATTTGTGAAGCTGRTCGATGCCCATTTGGTTTCCCCTGTTGTCTACAGCTATATTTTACTCAGTGTCATTGCTCAATCAACAAAGTAAAACTTGATAGAAAGACTTGTAAGAATACAGAGAAAAGAGACCTGTTTGCATTGAGACTGACTCTGTAGGAGGGAGATGCCATGGTTAGAATTTTAGGCCTGAATGAGCTAAGACCGGAATGGAAATTATGTTAAGACTTCTGAGAAAAGGACTCTGACAAATGGCAAGCCAGCAATGAAATGTTTGCATTCCTTTTGCAAGGTCCAATAGCGCTGTTCCCATAGCTACTGTATGTTGAGATGGATGATGTAGCTACAGCAACCGAGAGCCAACATCCATGTTCACTGTAAAATTCCTAAGTCGTTACTTAATCCTTCTTTTACCTCCCTGCAAACTTCTAAAAGAGGAAAAAAATAGGATTATCTTGTTCTTTGAATGAATTAAAACTCTGCTAAAAATATTAGAATTAAAAGATCCACTGMAGACAACYRCAGCTATAAAATGCCTCCCTGACAYGAATGGCCTYATCCCAWGATTCCCCTCTCCACAMTGACTGAAGACCATTGCTGTTTTGCTGAAGGAGAGCTGCCCCTGCCTTCCTCAGTGGGTGATGTKTGGCAGCCTGCAGCTCCCCCAGGTCCCACAATATTCAAGTGCAACACACAGTCATTTATAAGCCAATCCTTCCATTGGATTTATTTGGTTGTTTCCTATCTCCCGCCACCCACTATGMTTTTGAAGKTATTCTACTCAGAAAATCTGGACYTTTTCATAGCAATTATTTGCCTCCRTTTAACAGTGTTAGTTCCCAACACAGTAAAAAGTGGAATATTACATCAAGCACAGAAAGTGYTGTTTAAAGAACAGTCTTTTTATATTCAACGTGTTGTTTGCCCTGTGATTGCCAGCTGGATAATGTTTGGTGAGCCAAGGGCATATTTTGTTATATATATGTACAACTAAACAGAAAATAATTGAAAGTTTAACCCAATATAATGATTTCTGCTTTAACACTCCAAGCCAAAAACAAAGAGTCTCACCTAGGGGGATTTTTATTGGGTCCTGAAGAGGAGTAGACAGCATAAGCCTTGATTTCCTAAGGGTCCCACACAGAAATATGCCTTACCATTACAAAATGCCAMTGTGAAAATACCAGCAAAAGCCAGCACGCTGAGCTCTACCTAATTCTGCTTCAATGTCCTATTTAAAACTCTTTTTTTTTTTAAGCTACATAATCTTAGTCAAGTGGTCAGTCTTTGCTAGAACTCTAAAAGGATTAAGTAACACTTAAGCCCTGATATAGCATAAATTAATCTGTAACTGTTGATTAGAAGAGCACTAAAGYAGTTTTATGTTAAAGTCAATCTTAGAATATTCTCAATTTAAGAAAAAAAAATCCTCACTGCTCAGAAATAATCTCACAAGAGTCCATAAGGCAGCAGACTCTCRGTGTAAATATTTAAACTTCTAATAACAAGATGTTTAGGCAAGCTCATAAATCCATGTGTGGCATAACCACCCAACATCTACAATGACGTTGCTAATTTTGGTTTGTGTGGACAGACAGAAGGCTCAAGTAAATACTGCAGAGAATTTTTTTTTTCCATGCCCTTCTTTCTGTCAGGTCAGAATTKCTAAGCCTTGCAGAGACATTGAGTTAATGTCAGAATAACTTTTTTTTCTGTCTGAAAAGGTACAGCACAGACAGCAAACATGCAAAGTTATTCCTTCAACAAGTGTTATTGGTCAACAGTTTTCCATTAAAAACAAAAACATTTTAAAAAGTGACAAAATCTTACAAAACCAGCCCAAATTTCAGCATTTTCAGGGGAGAAGATGACCACTCAGGTTCTGAGAAATGACCATTTTGTAGATGAGGCTGGTGTGCTTTTTCCCTCCTCCCCAGCATTACAACATATCTTTCCCACAGCCCGGGGCACAGCTTCTGAAAGAGGAAAGTTTCACAACAGGCGCCAGTAAAGCGGGGGCACGCACCACACACCAGCCTGGGACGGCAGAAATGGTGCAGGAAGTGAAACCATCGTAAGTTCACAGCTTTGCTAATATACAGCTGAAYATAGATACAATCTGGCTGGAAGAAAAATAGAGTTGATAGGGTTCATGCAACGCAATGAGAGACAGAAAAACTCCGAGCAAAGAATTTATGGGGTTTTAAATACCTTCACAGGTAGACAAACTGGTTTATATTCCACACGTATTACGTTTTGTAAAGTGAATTTACAAAGAATGTCTGGGGTGKTTTTTTKGATTTTTTTTCTTTCCTAACAAACTGTATGAGCTTTGGGCAACCTAAAAAAAAATGAGAACCTTGCAGGTCACCAAGTCATCACTGACCCTGGTGTGGTAATACCTTTGAAGTGCTGCAGCAAAACTCATTTAAACATCTAAGGTTAGCTATCAGGTTGCAGTGGTAGAGTCTTCAATATCTACAAATTTAGGATGATTGTGGGCTCTGAACTAATTAAGAGCAGAACAGGAGATAGGCTGCTCCACACAAGCTGTGCATACAAGCAGGCTTTCAGGCATGATTGGAATTTCAATCAGAACSAGGAAAGGCTTCCTGAAGGCTGCACAGAAACGTTTGCCACCACCCTGAAAGCAACAGTTCTGAGGCCAAAAGAATCGGAGGTCATCAACATTTTCTTTCAACACTTGAGATTCTACCTCATACCAGAGTAGTGTGAAACATGTCTGGTACAAGCCTAAGCAAGGAGAAACGAGGATTCAGAGGGCATTCTRCTGCTTCCAGACCTAAACACAAACAGGTTTTCTTAACATCAGTTTCTCTAAGAATGAATGATCTGGAAGACTTCTGGACTTCTTCAAGCTGTGTCTATTCTAAGAAAACAAYAATTACATGTTATAAGGAACTGGGCCTACCTGACCTGGATTTGGCTTGCTTTATTGCCTTAAAAAGAGTTTGGCACAAAAAAAAATCCCCATATGACAGAAAGCAAGCCACAGTTCAAGAGAAAGCTAAGTTTCCTTCCTGCACACTGGCCACCCCAAAGGGATAGACAGGAACTCCAAATGAATATAATCTTTTCAATATAGTGAAAAACCCTGTAAAAACAAAGTGCAAAGCTGCAAAATTATTCGCTGTGGGATTGGCCTGGACATGCTAAAACAAAGCAGTACCACTTCTTTCTGAAGGAGCAATGGAAATAACTTCAATAAATTGGATTTTAATGCCAGCATGTCAGTATGGAGACTGAAAATAAGAAATAAATTGTAAACTGTCAGTATCCTCAAAACTCAACACTTGCAAGATATAGTTTCGTGCAATATAAAATCAATTTAGAAAAAAATATTCCTTCAAATTCAAGAGAACCTGAAGTGGCAATCTCTCGTGGCACCAGTCTTCTTATTAAAAGCAGTTGCGGAATTTACTCTGCTGTATACAATAAAAATCCTGGATCTAGGATTACATTTCTTCTTAAATTTATTTCTTAAATTTTGCACACAGATTCCTGGCATAATCTGAAGGTGTCCCACCTGTCTGGTGTGTTCAGTGTTAAGCAGGGGTTTCTCACAGGAGTGTAATGGACTTTTATTGCAGCAACAGAGACCCAGCACAACGATCTGAATGAAAAAGAAAGTAACACCTCACAGACACAGTCAACCCTACGACTTCAATTCTGAATTTATTTTAAGAAACTCAGCAACTTATTCTAGCCCACCTGTGGTAGAAGAAAGGTGTTTTACACACAAGAACATTAGTGCCACAGYGTTATTTGATAAATATTTTCACTTCTTCTTCTTAAGCTTCTTAAGCAAGCAACTGCCATCCTCTGATCAGTGTGTCAAAAATGAAATAAATGGAAATGAAGATTCAAGTATAAACAGCAGTGATCTACACACATCCAGTAAAACTAGYAAAGAGAATTATTCAATATTTTGGTGAGGAATCTGCAAGTGAGAGAGGCAGTATGGAGATCATCCCAGAGACCACCTCAGTAGTCGTGACATAGTTCTAAAAAAGTTTGCAATTTTATGTGATTTAGCCTTCCTGTGTCTGCAATAAAGAAAAGTAAAACTTAAGAAGTRCAGCAGTGATGTGAACAATATTTAATCAGTATTATTTTAAAGGAATCAGCCATGTTGTCATGACAAAWAGAGAATTTTATTCAGACATGTCCATTTTATATATTCTTTTTTGTGTATACCAACAGATTAGAATAAAAAGTCTTTAAAGAGTCAAATGGATGCAAACAGATGTTGTTTACAGTAAGTGGTCTGAAGTGACTGCAGGAAAACTCATTATTATTCAGTGTTGACAGTGGTAGCCATGAGGTGTTCCAGGAATGGGAAGGAAAAGAATTAGGAGTTGCTGATATGGGTGAAGTCATTCATGTATAAGAATGCATTCCAAAAGGCAAGATGCAAAAATGAGAGCTGAACTTGTTCATTAGAGAGTGAAAAACATCCTAAGAAATGACAGTGGGGAAAATTAAGAACAGATCTASAAGCTGTTGAGAAGCTGGTCTGATACATTTTCTATGCTTAATCTGTATTTGCAAGGTGAAAACTAAAGAGCTTCATGCAGCAGAGCAGGGCTSAGCAAATCCAGGTCTCCCCACAGGTCTGTGAAACTCTGTTATGTAAGTTCTTTCTTTTCCACATACCTCAGTTATTCACTACTTCCAACATACCAAGCACACAGGAAAGTTTCTCAGTATCCAAATGAATGTAGTTGCCAGCTAAAATTAATTATTTTCTGCAGGGAAGGAAGTAATCCAGAGATAGAGACTTCTGCTTTGAGGTACTCATTTGCACCTCCCACTTGTCGGGGGAGGTTGTGGGGGTGTAAACTAACAAAGAGAATTTCTTAACCCATGAGAGGATTTCTRCTCAGTGCAACTGAAGTTGTGGCTGATGGTCAGGGAACCAAAAGAGCTCTTTGCTCACAGCTGTGCTGCACTTGTGGGCACCYAGAGGGCACCTGCTGGGCTCTACTCATTCCTAGAGCCCACAGGGAAAAGCTGATGCCATAAAACTCAAGACATGTAAGAGAGGATTTAAAACAAACCCAAAGCAAGGAAGAACCAGCATTTTTTTTTTTTTGAGATGCTGCAAGTACACAAAAGAAGCAGTTCCAGCTGGCAGGCTGGTGACCATATAGCCTGCCAGAATAAACTATCCTGTGCCCTGGCGCAAGGTTTTGGCAAGCCTTGCAATGGCTGTTGGAGTATATTCCCCGTGAGCCTTGGCAGCACCAGGCAGTCTCTCACCTAATCTGCATCCAGGCAGGAGTGAGCACAGGGAGAGGGGATGAAGGAGAACAGATGAGCCCAAAGGGAAGTCTACAGTCAGTCAGGGGTCTGGGAATACCTGGCAGCAGGAGGACAGGACGCACARCTAGGATGGGAAATGACTGCAAGAAATGCCCTGAGATCCAAAGACATGAAGAATTTGGGAGAAGGATGAGGAAATGGCACGAGGGATTCCTAATGGCAGAGATGCCTGTGCCAACAGTTAACTGGAGAGGGTTCAGCACAATAAATCAACRTGTTTGAAAGAAGCTGTTGCTGTAGTAAGGAACAGGACAATTGTGACAAACGGTATGGGGCAATGCCCACAGAGCAGAAACACAGAAGCCCCAGACAGGGGAAAATCATCCTGTTAGGGACGAGAAGAGGTGAAGTTCTGGCTTGAGAACCCCTGGGTGAGAACAACCTTAGCTACCTTGTTTTGGTTTGAAAATTGGGAGGCGAGATGGCTCATGGGGAAAGAAGATAAAAAAGGAAATAAACTGTTCAAAGTAGCAAGGTAATCCTTGATTCATACAAACAAATTTTGATCTGCGTTCCAAACTCCATTGACAACAAGCTTAAGTACTTGTGCCTGCTTGCTGCCTTGCAAAGATTCAGGAGGTCCTGGAAACAGCCAGATTGGGTCTGGTACTAAACAGGAGTTAAAACCCTGGGATTTTGTACAATCAAACTTCACTCTGCCAAGCCTTTCTCATCTGTGTTTGTTTCTTTCCCRTTATCTGAGCTAACGAAGAATTGTCCATTATGTTGGTCCAACCCCAAAGCAGTTGCCCAAGAGGAGCAGAGGTGAAACAATCTCCAGTACTGCAAAAAAACACACATTTTGGCAGACAGCAATGGATTAAATCTGAGCACAGGGCTCATCTGTTTTTCCATTCACTCTAGTATTTAATTCTATTAAGGTTATTTTAAATACAGAGCTCTCACTCACTACTGTAGTGAGATATTTTTTGAAGTAATTCCAGAATATTTTCATTGTGCTGCTTTTTTTCTTTTTTTCCACTCTAATGCAAAAGCCTCACACACACAAAAATGCCTCAATTTTAAGAAAACATGTCAATTCTTTTATGTGCTCAAGGACTTGGCAAACAGGCAGATTTTTCAAGCAGAGGAATGTCCAGGCAGCAGCTTTTAGGTTTATAGACACAAAGGCCAGTGACATAAAGCACATACACTCTGTGTCACAAGTGCCTGCTACTGAATTTTCACAGTGGGTCAGTGACTTGATTACATAAATAGTGGAAATAAGAGATCAAACGATTCCCAACATAGCCAATCTATTAATAAAAGTCTTGTTGTGTGTGAAAAATCAGGAGCTGGCAAAAGATAATCTAGGAAGGTCCCAGGCTTAAAAGACAGCACAAACCCAAATTTAATGTTACTGACTCCAATAAAGTTGGCTTAAATCAATTTTCATTATCTACAACTTTTTTAAATACRCTCAGCTTCACTGAACACCTGAAATTTAGGATTTCGGCCATACAAAGAAGAAAGGGGGTAGCTTCGATAACTTTTTTTCTAAAACTCACACTTCTCATCTTTACTTTGCTTCAGAGAAATCCTCAGATTATTTTCATTGCTGTCATATCTGAGTTATGATAAACACGTCCAAGAACAGTCAGCTAATTATCTTCAGTGGGTAATTAGGAGCACTGGGGAACGTGACTATCTCCACCAATGGTAGATGTCAAGGCTTTTTATTTAGGGATTTGCTTCTCAAATCACTTGGAAAGAAGTACAACACTGCATTTTCAATTTCTGTAAAACCAACTGAACAGAGCACAATCTTTTATGTAACAATGATGTGTTTAAGACGTTTCAGAGCACTGCTATGCCTTTGGTGCAAGGACCTTCACAGATAAGGAACCAAGGCTTCAAAAAATCATCTACCCCAAGCATGTAACTGTAATTGAATTCAAATAGCTGCTAACCACAGCTAAGCTACATCCCATACTAAGACCCAGGTCACAGTGAAGGGGTAAAAAAAAAACAACAAAAATGTAGAAGTTAAAGCACCTTCTCTAAGTTAGTTAAATATCTTAATCGGATGTTTTGTAATGATTTATTGCTCAGCCTGGGCAATTCAACAAAGTCAGGGTCTCATTTGTGGTCTAGGAAATGAAATTTCAGGTGTTAATACGTTGCTGTCTTAAGACCAACCATGATACAATTTTCCTGGAAGCAGGGTAAGGGAATTGTAAATTGCACCACACTGTGTCAGAKGGAATCCTTAAATAGTACCTGCGAGATGCCCCGTGCAATCTTGAAGTGCCCCACAGTTGTGGAGCTATCAGCTGGTTGAAAAACAAAACATGTTCTGATTCTTGCTTTATTCTTGATGTCATGCATGTAGCTTYAGGCTACTTTATGTGTTGTCCTGTGCAAAAAAAAAAATTGGGCTATTTGTCTGAAATAGAAATATTCTGTAGAGTGAAAAAATGGTTTCATTTTAATTTTCTTTTAAGATGATGTGAAGAAATTATTTCTGAAGCAGTAGAAGTTACATGTACAGTTGAAATGGAAAATAGAAACATTGTTCCAAGAGAAGGAGGAAACGGCCTCAAAATACTAAATGAATTTTCCATGCATTGCTCCATTTGACCAGTTGCACTACTCASAACATACAACATGGATTGCACCTTTTCACCTCAAAAAACTGCACATATTTCAGGCATRAGAAAATTAAACCCATGTAAAATTGAGAAATTGCAAGCCCCTGAAAACAGGTGTTAAACAAGTCTTTTCAATCATGCTTGCAGCAGTGCTAAATTTGGAGATCTTGCTCTTAGCTTAAACAGACATTAGTGAGTGATTTGTCTTTGACATTCTGCATTGTGTTTTTATTTCACTGCTGGAATATTTCATAGGATAAATATCTGTACAAAAATTGTACTTGTTAGCTAGGACAACGCACGAAAGCCAGTTGTTGAGGCCAACAATACCCCTGAAGCAATGCTTCAGCTCTAGACTGYGGAAATAGCAGAGCAACCCAAATGAACCCAGAATTTCAAGGGAGCRCTCTTTATATCCCTCTAATTGGGTGGACACATCAATCCTTGTTAGAGCACCTCAGTGATTCATTTGTTGTTTACTGAGGCATGTGCTGGAAGAGTCCACTGGCATGCCTTTAAGGGTCACGGAGAAGCCTCTTCCATTGAAATTAAAAATCTAGTTGTCCTTAGCAGCTTTTTAATAAACAGGATTTCCATTTGACCCACATTAGAAGCTTGCTTTGTTGAGATTTAGAAAGAAATGTTTGTCCTTGCAAAAGAGCAGAGGGAGCTGTTAATATTCAAGTTAGATTTCTGCAGTGATTATGTATTATCAGCACTTGAATTTCAGCTCAAAATTCATACAGATTCTTCCTTGTCTCGAGAAGTTCTTCTCAAGAAGTCACCTTGCTTCCTCTCAGGGCAGCAGATTCTATACCTKCTGGGTCTTTTAAGCAACAGCTTTTCAACCAGGCATGCTAATACAGGTAAGAAGCGCTCCAACTCCTCATCAGGCACAGGTTCGTACAAGACCGCCCACAGCCTTTAACCCCAGGCTTCAGCACCAGCTACACCAGGTGCTGGTGGTCATGTGGCTCCCCAAAGCACGGTGTGGGCTAGCTTTTTGTGTTTTCACGGTGCTGCTTGCATGCTTTCTGCAGATTGCTGAGCTCTGTGCTGCCGTGCAGCTCCGGCATGCACCTTGAGCCAACTCAAAACTACTGGTGCATCACAGAACCACCCCAGCAGTGTAGATGGGCAATGAAATTCACAGGGAGAAAGAGAAGGAAGCAGGTTTTGATGCAGTTCGCCCAGCAGGACCGGGGGGTGAGCTCCCAGACACAGCTCCTCACATCTCCCATGCTGGGAAGCTTCACCACCAAGAAGCGACATGGCATCACCCAGGGATAGCCAGGAAGCCTCGTGAGATCACAGCCTCACTCCAAGTCAAAAAGTGCTTTTGACAATCTGTTCTCTTTGATGGCTTTCAGCATTTATATCAGGGATGATATGCTAGCCATATTCTTGTTACCTGAGCGTAAGTTGCATCACAATTTTTAAAAGCTTAATTCTTTCACTCAATGTGAGTTTGCTTTACCAAGCAAAACCACTAGAAAACAGCAGTCAGTGTCCTGCGCCCTTTAACAGAGGCAACATTTGTCTCCTTTAACCTGGTTTTATGCTGCCTATCTGTGCTGAAGGAATGATGCTGGACCTATTCACACTYGCAGGATGGATTCAGCCTCTGTAGTGCCCTTCATTTGCAGAAGTGTGCAAATGTGAGGCTGCAGAATCTCCATCGTTACCATCATCTCTCAGGTTGCCTTTCAGTAGTTACTCAGCTCTTTAAGACTGAAGTTAAGAAGGTCTGTTAGATTTTACAAACATTTCTGGAAAGCTGCGTGTGCAAAAAAAGAAAAAAAAATTATAATGAAAGATAAAGATGGTATAATTACCGCTGTTTTTTTAAATCTTATTTTTATTCAATTTAATTCAATGGAAAAGAACGGAACATGGACACCTACTTCAGGCAAAACAATACTGAAATTAGTAGTGAAGCATGCAGCTGGAAGGCAGAACTACCGGGCACAGAGCAGCATAACACACTGGCGTCCGCCCTAGTGGAAGCAGTGGGGCACAATGCATGTGAAATTCTACAGGAGGTGGTTAAAATTCTCAGAAGGATAAAATTAGCTCCCACCGAGCTTCCTCATGAATGTGGCGATGGTGCTGCTGTGAACAGAGCCAACTCCTGCACTTCTAAAGCTACCAAACGCATGATGGACAGACTCCCACTTTTATGGCTGCAATATAAACAAGCAGAAAGCTGTGGATCTGATGGATGAGGCAGGTCCAACTATTCTCCACTTCCAGATAAAATCAGAAAATACATTTACTTGCAGTTGGTTTCTCAAAAATCCCATCAATAGGCCTTTCTTTTTACTGCATTGCCTCAGGACATGGTAGAAAAGACTTCTCCGGGAGTTTCAGTAGGCAGGAAGTATCCAATGAGTTACTGCATGAAAAGACAATATGATTGCTGGGCTCACCTCATAAAATACAGCTTTACACAAGAATAGCACACTTACCTTGCTGTCTTGAAAAACTGTCTCATTTTTGGCTCACAGTGCTAACTTCCCCTCCCTTGAGCAAGTCCTACCGTATTCCTGCAGCCAAATGGCTGACACAGTCGACATAAATACAAAACCCCCATACAAAATGAAGCTCAGATTTACAGCCCTTTCATAAACACTCTAAGTGAGAAATCATAAATTATGCTGAGCAGCTTTCCACAGGATAAGATGTTTCAGAAAAAGTGCTAAGTTCCTGTTTACGACAAAAAGGATTTCTTAAACCAGTGTAGCAATTTGTTATGTGCAACATGTTATAATTGCTGCTTTACTGAACTAAAYCTATCAAGGAGTACAGCCTGTAGTCTCAACGACCTGCTTTGTAGTGGGAATCCAGAATTACAGATGAAACAGTCAAGCTAAAATACCCTTTATCTTTTGAAGCAAACTATGAGTGATTCTTAAATTTAAAAAAAAAAAAAAACCAAAACCAACAAAAAGCAAAAATTCAACAACTCCTTTGAAGAGAACATAAATATGCATTAGTAATTAAAAATATAGGCGCCTTGATTAAAACTGGTGGAAATCCCCCCAACTCACTCCAACCAACATTAAGCAAACACTAAGAAACTTGAAAGTATGAACCCAAGTTTCCAGTTCAAGCTAAAAAGTTGTTTTTATAAAAACAACCTACTCACTCTTTTAATTGTTCAAATTAAAAGGCAACACAAAACAAGAATTTAGCGAGCCTTCTGCAACTTTTTTGCACTGCCAGGATCCCAATATCTCTTTAAAGATCTGGCTCCTGGCCAAGACACCGTAGTGTCCCTTCACTCACCACACCAATTCACTCACACCTGAGCTTTAAGCATCGATCTTCACTCAGATGTAAACAAAAGGACTGCATGACAAACTTTAAGGTTTATTGCTTGTTTTTCCAGGAAACTACCTTAAAAGACCAAAAAAAAAAAAAAAAAAAAAAAACAAGCTTAAGATTTGAGTCAGTCTTCATTTACACTAAATAGATGTGGATGTAAGAGATGCAGACATTCATTAAAGGTCACAGCCTGAGTTAGCTCAGCTCTCATTTCCCACACTGGAGCTCCCTTGCTAGACATACAGTTGTCTTTGGGCATATTTAGCCCTTCCTGAGTGAAATAATTCACTTACTATATTTTAAAACCAATGCATTTTATTGGAARACTTCACAATTGGGTTTAAAGCGCAATTATTTTTTAAATTTTATAATATGATGTTTCCATGTTCTAGTCATAAAATGAATCATCTTACAAATGTGGGCTTAGGTGAAAAATGTGCTTAGATGAATAACATTAAAAATCTTTAAAATCTTGGAATGAAGGTGCATTTAGGTGATTGAGCTAAGCCAAACGAAGTGGCTTGCTGTGTCAAGTGGGACAGACCCACTGCCAGCTCCTCTTCCCTTGCAGCTGGTCTGGCTCTTAGCTGAGCCTCCTGGGAGGTGATTCAGTTCACTGAGCTGTGAGGAAAGGACCCCAGCCAGAAAAACAAAAAAAAAACAAAAAAAAAAACCCAAAAGAAACAGGGGAGAGCATGAAGCCAGCCCACCCTGTGGAGATGCTGATTCAGCTTAGATGTCATACCTGCACCCTTGAGGTGGAAGAATCTGACACCAGAGATGGGATTAGCTCTCAAAAACGGAAAAAAAATCACACACGTTGTAATGGCAATTTTAAATTTTCATACTATGTTTTTTGCCTTCATGTAAAGTAGTGGGACCWGCTCTGTGGGTAAGATTCATGCCAGGCATTTAATTGGCAGTTGGGAAYTTGAACATCTTCCCGGTAACTCCTACAAATAAAATACTGCAAAACAGCATAAGGAGTACATATTTAATTATGAATTCAAACAAAGACATTTTCTTTGTACTAGAACTACATGATAAAAACCTGTACTGTCCCCCAAAAGACTGGTATTTATGACATTTTTATATAAGCTTTCGCAGTCAAACAGGCAAAAAATTAGTTGCTCTTTGCTTAGAGACACTTTTCTGTAAAATATGATGTTTCAATTCTTCCCTGCCCACTTTAGACTTGAACCTGAGCTTTCMCCACCTCAATGGGGCTCCCATCAGAGACATTCTCTTGTCAGTTGGTAGTTTGTACAGCACGGGGTAGCCAGCTCCATCTGCAGAGGATGAGCCTGACCCAACCAAAACAGATAACAGGCTGCTGAATCTGCCTTGTAGGAGACAAGATTAATAGCTCAGCTGAAGCCAGCRAGAGCAAAGCTTTGCATCCTGAGTGTCCATGTTATATACGTCTTCATTTAATTGACACTAATTAATCCATAGGTTTTGTGTAACATTGCTTGCTTTAGGTCTTAAACCTAGAAACTCTTATAAATTGTACTCTTTATTAAGTACCTCATTAACTTACAGTAGAAAATGGAAGTTATTTTACTATCACAGAATGGTTTGATTTGGAAGAGACTGTAAAGATCATCTAGTTCCAAATCCCCTGTCATGGGCAAGGATATCTTATACTAGAGGAAATTGCTCAAAGCTTCATCCAACCTGGCCTCGAACATTTCCAGGGATGGGGCATCTACAGCTTCTCTGAGCAACCACCTGTGTCTCACCATCCTGACAGCAAAGAATTTCTTCCTATTATCTAACCTAAATCTATTCTTTTAATTTAAAGCCATTCCTCCTTGCCCTACCCCWGTGAAAACCCATCTCCTGCTTTCCTGTAGTTCCTTCAGGTMCTGGAAGGTRCTCTAAGGTGTCCCTGTTTCCTTCTCTTCTCCTGGGGGCTGAATATCCTCAACTCTCTCAGCTTGTCCTCATAAGAGAGGACGTTGCAGATAGTCGTCTCAAAAACATACTTTAATCCTGAAATACAAACTTGAGTTGATTTTGAAATTCACATTTATTTTTCTTGGCCTGTCTGTTTGGTAGAAAAAGTTTCTGTAAAAGTGACTAAATCTGTCAGCCATATCTGGCTGATTCCTGTGAGATATTTCTCTATGACAAATTAGACGAAGTCTGAGTTTAAAACTCCTTTTCCTCCCTGCCATAATTACTAGGTCTGCTCTTTCTCCTCTACAGGCCCATGTACTGAAAAAAAAAACAACAAACATTCCATTTTGCAGTACTTTGTGCCATTTTACATGAGCTTATTAATATTTATAAGACCTAAACCTAATGCCAGGGATTTTGTTTTCAAACAAAATGATCCTAACCTAAGGT
>NW_026623257.1:2570411-2600411 GCF_030028575.1 Malurus melanocephalus | reverse complement strand
TTATTTCAGATGAAGGTATTCCTGGCTGTGACTCTGTAACTTTGAAATACAGTCTCTTAGGAACCGTGAGCAGATTTAACCACAAATAGCTAAATGCGCCTAGATACACGAAGTTATATTTAACTATCTCCCTAGCTAATTAGATCAGGGGACCAGGATCATATGCCTAGATTAATTAAAATAAAACAGGGCATTTGAAATAATTAARTTAGCTATTTGGTCTTCTTTCCAGAGCAGGGAGTCAACAAACMTCATTAATGCAGCAGCCGATGACTGGCACTTCCAGCCACGGATGCAGCCTCACCAAAGCCGTTGTGCTTGCAAGACAGCCCAGAAGGCTCCCTTGGACAGCYTGAGTTTATTTGTTTGCTTTAAGAAGACCAGAGGAGCTCCTTCCCTAGGAGGAATGCCTAAGGCTGCTCAGAGATGAAGTTTCCAGAGACARCACGGTGAGACAGGCAAGAGATTCAAGCCAGGAACGTGACGCTTAGGAAAAAAACTTAAAATGCTGAGGATCAGGCAGCAGACCCACAGTCAAATTCCAAGGGTGTTGACAAGGAAGTTTGGGACTAGGGAGGACTGCGGGTTTTTGCTCCAATGCACAAAACTTCTGTTTGTTCTTGAAACAAACATTAATATTCTAAACTTGAAAGGGCAGCGATCAGGCTGAGAATAAACTTTATATTTATCTATTATTTTGGCTCTATAAACACTGCGAGTTTTCTCTGTGTAAGGAGTCAATTAACTGAGATGATTAGCTGTTATTCTAATGAAAATAAAGTSCTTTGAGGGTTGGGTTTTTTGGGAGCACAATGTACAGCAGATGATCTAAATCAATACCCTCCAGTTTCCTGGCCCCCTACGTGAGGACCCTCCACAGCAACCAAAGGCTTGTTTGTATCTTCACTCTATAGCTACACACTTGTCCTTCAGAACAAAAGGCACGTATTTCGGTCATCACGAACTCACTTGGCCTGAACACAGTCCTCACCTTGATGACCATTGTATTGAATGGCCACAGTTGTKGTCTCCATCATTTATGGATGTTATGCTTTATTTAGAGACAATTAAACTCTAGAGCAATTAGAAGTGGATCCAAAGAAGGATTCTCTCTAAAAGAAATTCAGGCCAGTATGACTATGACAGCTACTGGCCTTTATGCAATATGCAACCAGCACAGCCTCAGCTYGACAGACAAGCTTTGTCTTTTTTAATAGCAAATGTTTCCCCTAAAACTGTGTTCTGGAAAATTTTTCAACTCACTAATGCAGTTTAATTATGAGCTTGCAGCAATTTAATTTTCTACAGGAATCAAACAAATCTAGTTCTTCTTGAAAATAAGACTGACAATTCAGGCTATCACAGAAGGTTTGGGTTTGCTGGTGGATTTCTTTTCATTTMGTCAAGAGCCACTTTTGCTTAAAACTAAAACAATGTGTAAAAAGGAAAAATTCTCCCCCCTTTCAGTCAGAAGAAATCACATTAATATTTCTTCAAGTGGTAAGAAGTTTAAAACTGTTGAATGCTTTCAGCTGGCAGAGTTCCAAGTTCTCCATATTGTTACAGGATTTGCATGGAAACTTTGTTTAAGACCAAGTTCTCATGTTGATATGATCTCACTTCAGTGAACATTCAGATTTGGGAGCCATATGCATGCAAACCTCTGGGTTCTAGCAGCATTAGTTATAGAGTTTAAAATTAAAGTTTCACAATRAGTGGTTCTGTACTCATCCCTCCGCTCATTACGTATGAATGACAGCACACAATTAGGCTGATGACATAGATCTTCCTGTGCTCTACATGTCTGCTAATGCACACATCATGTGTTTTTGTGTGATTATCAAGCTGTTCCCTGAAATAGCTGAAAACACGGACTTCTAGAAAGGCTAAGCAAGGGAAATGGCAACAGACACTATGATAATTTAATTTAAATACAGATAAGTGATCTACAGGAACATGTCAAGGAAGGGTACAGATGAAAAATTAGTTTGAAGGCAACAAAACTGTTTCTAATGGGACACATTTACAAATATGGACAGAGAAGAAATGGTATATCCCAACAGGTTAGGGTACAGTTTCTAATAAGAAGCATTTAAAATAGCTTCTTCAGCCAAGAGAAAATCTGCCAAAGAACTTGTTTTTTAAGTAGAAAGGAAATAGAAGCTGCTGAGATAAATATTTCKATTCTCAGGCTGTAAATTTACTGTCATTGTTCCACAGAAAACTCCTGGACACATTTTCTTTCTGAACCACAAATCTGTCTGTTCAGAATTTCCTTCGTTCTCTATCACCTCGATTTTAGGTGATGAGGCACTCGGATGTTCCTCACGGGGTCAATGGCTGTGGGAGAGCACGCAAAGCCAGCTCATTTTCCCCAACACCATGCTCCATATATCAACTCCAAGTCAGAACAGACATGGCAAGCATTTAAAGACACAATATTTACCCTACTCCAAGCACTTGTCATCTGTTAACTGACGTGTTTGCTCTTCTCCATAATGTCTTGGTGACATTGACGTTCCAAGAGAYGTTTGCATAAACACCTGCGGGTGATTTGGGCATAGTTTGGACCCTTGGTAACAGAGGGTTCCTGAGCACTTTGAATACATTGTGCCCTCATGGATTGTCAGTACAGGTTGTTGTTCAGTCGGAATGAGACACCACACGGAATGCCACATTCCTATTGCTAGCAGCACCAATAATTTCTTCATTAATCCGTCAGTCACTGACGCATCCACAGAAGAGGATGACAGCTGAACTTTCAATGACCTAATAATCATTCTAGTGCTCATAAAAAAAATACTGTAACATTAGTTTTCTTGAGCTCTGTTGAGGCTTCTAGTGACTATTACACGAATAGGAATTGAGTACACTCCAGTGAACTATCATATTTCAGTGCACATGGCAGCTCTTAGTTAGCTTGGCTCTCAAAGTATCATTCATTAAGGTAATGTCATCCATTCAAGGCAACTGGATGGAAAGCATGGGCCACTATGCAGAAAGCTGAATGTTCCTCTGGATATCACTAGGGAAACTAGCACTGAATAAATCATTGAAATGCACAGTACTGGTGGAACATCAGATGGCTACAAGCAGCTTAAAAGGTTTCTGATGATATCTCTTCACTGTAGGATGGTTTTCTTCCAGATGAAATTCTCTGAGGGCAGGAAATGAGAAAAGGGAASAGCATACAGAAGCAGAGAATGGATAAATCCCTCTTACTGAAACTATTTCCTGTGATTAATACCAGATCCTTCAGAAAAAAAAAAAGCTATCTTCAAGGACAACTTGTCACTCACCTTGAACACTCACATCCTACATGCAGCGTTCCAGAGCTATCAGAAAGCCCTTATCTATGATTGCTGGTTACATAGAGCATGTGTGGACTGCAATCAAGGAAGGGTTTCCACATTTTCTTTGTTCTGCTAATTTAAGCATTTGAATTACCAGCTTAGGGGCTACCATAAGCACTCAGGTACCCTACAGAGACTTCACATGTTCCTAGTGAAAACCCAAGTGAAATTAAGTTACAAACCAACAGTACTCTCCTACATCTCAAGCAAAGTGTGGAATGGAAGAGCCTGGAAAATCTGGCCTGATTGTGCATTTCATGCTCTGGAGGACTGTCTCCCTTGCTTCGCAAGGCTTGCAGATCTGAAAAGAAAAGCMATGGCCAACATGCATCTTTCACCCTCCCTTCAGTGCCACCAGCTATTCCCAGCACAGACTGTACATTCACTGTGCAGAGTTTACATGCAGGGCTGAGTGATGCTGCTGGAGGAAAATGAGCCCCACTCTCTCAGCACATCTGGTTATGAAACACATTGGTTAGAATAGCTAGCACATCTTCCCCATTTGCCTCAGTTTTTCTGGTGAGAGCAAGAAACCCAGAAGAACTGTTTTCACAGATCTCATTGAATTTGCCTCATCCCAAATTGCTTAGCACAATTAGCAGCAGAAGTCAATCACGCACTTACCAGCACTGGCCAAAATACAGCAACTTTGCCTACTGGAAACTTTGTGTGCAAGGGGAATGTGGAAATAATCTGAGCACCTCACTTAGTGGTGGCAGGTTTCACCCTGTCCTTYTCCAGGCTCTCAGTTTTATACCACCTCCAGCCTGTTTTTGTTTTTGTTTTYGTTCTCCGCTAATGACGCGCTTCACTGCCTTGAGGAAGGATGATTACAGGAAGCTGATGTAGCAATTCTCCGGCTCCAGTCTAGCTTGAACAAGCACGTACCAAAGTGTTTCACATGGTGTTACTCTCCCAAGTTGATTATGTATTTGCAATTGGGTTTTCACTATATTCCATATCCTGATTTATGCACATTTTTGCATGTGTTTTTCTAAGGTAGTAAGACAAGAGAGACTTGCATCAGTTCTATTAATGTTGATCCATTCTYTGTTTTGTCTAACTTTGCTTCATTTCTTCTCCAGAAATCATCCTTAATTTGTCTAGCAGATGCACATCTATAAGATCCCACTATGTGACCATCTACTTCATCCTAAAACAGTTAATCACATCAAGATGTAATTTGAATATGAGTCCCTCCATCACCAACCAATCACACAAGGAAAACAGTAATAGCAGAAAGTAACTTCAAAAACTATAACCAGTATTTATCCTTCTGCAGGGGTTATGTTCTAGATGCCACTGAGTATTTAAAGGCTATTGAAACAAGAAGTAGCCAGCAGCCCCTTGATTTTACTACTCATACAGATTTAGCTTCCATTTGTCATATAAAGTCATGATGGMATCGATTTCTATCATTAAAATGAATCCTTGGGAAACTTCATCATTATACCTACTAGGCTTTTGCCTGAAGGAAAAGGTTATGCTTCAACATTGCATTCATATCTTCTTCATGCCAAGGCATCAGTAGTGCTACAATCACCACCATGACATCATCGATCAAGCAGYAAAAGGTAGGTGGCTCAAGCCCAGTCTTACTACATATTCAGGGTTGTATCCCTTGAAAGGACAGTAAATTTCTAATCAAAGTGAAGCTCCTGCTATCAGTCCTATGGTTTACGTGAAGTACCAGCTCGTGGTGCTCTGATCAACTGCTAGGGCAGGGTACATTAAAAAAAATAATCTTTTGAAAAGACGTTCAGATTCCTACAGGTTAAAAAATAAAATCCCTGGATCAGCAGATCGTAATCATAGGTGGCACCACTTACCAGGCTAAAAYCTAAACTATGCAACATGTGACTAAAAAGCATGTGGCTTTCCCAGCACTGTCACACTGGTAGGGTACTTGGCAGTCCATACCCAACGAGTCAGGCAGCTATACAGACTGCTTCATTCCTATTCTGCAGAAGACAATAACAAACACATCAAAAGAGATCAGTCTCTGATTTATATCCTAAGACAGAAGGGTTTTATTAATAAAATTGTTTCCTCAGAGYTTTTTTCCATTAACCGTACTTAAGAGGAATTACTACACATCTTGCTCCCAGGCAAAAYCTGACCATTGCACATGTGTTACAAATCAGTATCTCTTTACATTTATTGGTGCGCTGAAGAAACTCAAATGATTTATTTTCAGATTCTGGCAAGTCAGGAMTCTTTCACGTTTGAGGAATCACATKGCTATCAATCTATTTCTATTTTAAACTTAKGAATTTTCATACCAAATAACCAACAGATACATTTTTGTGTTAACCACATTTCTCCATTTTGAAGTACGAAGCTTAGGTGGCATCACGCTTTTGGGGAGGAAAACTATGAGATATAAGATAATGTAAGCAAAACTTTAAAGACTATTACATTCTTCATGACGTTTGTTGCCTTCTTCCCCCTGCATATTTTTTTAATCTCGAAAGCATTTCCTACTAATGTATGAAACCCCCATTATGCTGCATATGGTTTCTATTATCAAGTCTATAATGCTTTCAGGAATTTCTTTGATTTCTCTGGTTGTTACTTCATTCTTTTCATTCCTGATTGACACAGAAGCAGCAACCCAAGTCATTCCTAAGTATCTTTCTTTAGTTATAAATCAGTCTCTGTACTTCTGTAGCRTACCTCAGAATGGCCTGCCTTTACAACATTGTATGAAGGAAGATAAGGCCTTGAATATTACTTGATTATTATATTCTTCATTAAATTTTTGGAGAATGTCCTGTTTTCTTACTCGAAGAACTCAGATTTAAACAATTAAATTTACATTGCACCCATGGACACTATACTTATACCTACATACCTAAATCAAGACACGGGATTTGTATGCAAATGTGTACATACAACTGTGGAATACTCTTCATACAGATGGTAGAAGGAAAAAAAAAAAAAAAACCCAACCAAAAAACCCAAAAATGAACAAACAAAAACCAAAATTCCTGTTTTCAAAATTAGTGCAAGATCAGCTTTCCATGTGAGATTTCCAAACAATTACTAGCTCAGTAGTAGCTGAGTGTCTGAAAATGCAGCCACACAGAACTCTCTCAAGGTTTCATGGGAAGGCCTGTTTCTACCCTGCACCAGCTTTTGTCCCTCAGTGCATGCCATTGGGCCATCAGTGCCCGCACAAGGGAAGAATTTAGCATTGTTCAGACRGAAGCCGTCGTGTACTCAGGAGGTTCTGCTGAAGGACTTCGTGGTTCACTGCATGGGGCAAAGCTACCAGTGGAACACAGCACAAACAGAAGCTTCACTTGGAAAATACAATTTATTCCACAGACTCAATTTTGAAAGATCAAAACACAAATATTTAAGGACTAGAGACAGCTCTAAAGATGGTTCARAAATTATGGAGTTTGCATACTCTGTAGTCGCAGGGTAAAGGGTRTGCTCCAAAGGTTCGCCACTTTCTGAAATAAATCAACCTTGTATCACCATTGTGCTTCAGACGGTGTTGCATTTCAAATGTAAAGAGACATGCAAGAGGGTAGAGGGGAGAGGAAAAAATTTCACCTGATCATTGCTTCAAGCAATAACTTGAACAGTAATTTTACCAGTTTTACCCTTTTAATGTTGATTTTAAYAAGATATGATATATCAGAGGTTCAAATCAACAGAAAAAAACTGCTGCAAGATTGCTCTTTGGCAGCWACATACAGTTTCCCTATATTACACAATCAGCTATTGCATACATGAAACACACAAGAAGAGACAGAACCACCATGAATTTCCAAAGGTTTTGTATTTATTCTGTCCACAGATCAGAGTTGGTGCTCCCTGGCTAAACTGAAACAGCCAGACAAAAAGAAAATACTCACTGCATACAATCCAGTAGCAAGCAAAACAAAGCTTCCCCCTCACATGAAGTTCTGTGAGACAATGAATAGACAGCAAGTGCAAAAAAACCTTTGGTCATGTCTTTGTTTCTTCTTTTTCCTTCACCCTAAAGGTTGCCCAAAATTCCCAGAAACACCCTGAATACAAAAGGATTGTGTGGGACCAGGTATCTCCCCTGGAGAGTGCAGTAGCAGCAGATGCCGCATCTTCCCTCAGTATGGCACWCCCACCCCACACTCTCCCTGGCTTAACGGGGAACAGCTACACAGGGAAAAAAACCCTCAGTGTTCGATGCCTGGCCACCAGTCTAGGTGGTGCCTGGCAAGCATCTGGCAAGCAGAGAGGGGACATTTAGACAGATTTTAGGGCTCTAATGGCTTCTTCAGAAGAGACCTTAATTGGAAACACTGAAAATACCAAGTAATTGCTATGCAAGGGGCCTTGGGGTATATGTTTTCTAGTGAATCTTCATCACCCTCGAGGGGAGCAATAAAATCCACTGCCATCGCCTGTTTAGGAGCCTACTAGCAATATTCTTTTGTCAGCTTTAMCTCCAGCCTGACTAACACACCAGTTGTCTCTGTTCAGAAACTGTCATTAGCTTACAAAATTATCCATTTCTAAGGATAATTTGAAATGCAGGCTTAACCATGCTCCCTGTAAAAAGAAATATATATCCGAATTTTGGACAGGATAGGGAAAGCAGAGTGGCGAAGAAGGAACGAATGCCAGYATTGAGACGCAACAATTCGAACAAAAGAGATTTCAAGATGTCGCACTAAYACGCACGCACACAATCTTCCTCTTGATAGATTGCTTCCCCTCGGCAGAGGGAGATGCTTCAGGAGCCCGCCCGGGCACGCAGAGCACGCGTGTGTCTCCCAGACGGAACCCGGCACGGAGCACGTCCCTGCGGCGTGGCTGCTCCGCGGGGCTTCCCACTGCGGCACGTACGCGGCACCCGCTTCGCCCTCTGCTCAAAGCGACTCACGAACGACCCCCCTCACGGTCCTGCTGCAGAGGGACCCCCTGCCCCCCTCTCCTGCCCCCCAAGGCCGCTCGGTGGAGCGGGGGCGGGTGTCTGAGCCCGGGGCGCGGGAGCCCGGGGGGCAGCGGGGGAGGGGGCGGCCAGCAGGGCCGGCCTTTTCCCCTTCCTAAATGCCAAATTTTGCGTGGTGAGATGAGGGGGGGGACACGGGCGGGGGGGACACGGGTCCGTTCCGCCATCACGCACRGTAACCGCGGCCAAATCTAGGCGGGGCGCAGGCCGGGGGAAGGAAGGGTGGCGGGGTACCGCTGGGTCACCCCGATGAGCAGCGGGGGCTGCCGGCGGGCGGGTGCAGGGCTCGCCCGGGGGTCGCGGCGCAGCGMGGAGCCTTTGTTCCGCCGCCGGCCCCATCCCGCCGCGCCTCCGCGCATGCGCCGGGCACAGACAAAGGCGCGGGCAGAGCGGCGGGGGCTCCCCGCATCCTCCCTTCGCTCCGCATCCCCCCTCCGCCCCGCATCCTCCCTTCCCTCCGCATCCTCCCTCCGCTCCGCATTCCCGCTCTGACCCGCATCTCCGCCCCGCATCCCCGCCCCGCATCCCCCTCTTTGCTCCGCATCCTCCCTCCACTCCGCATCCACCCTCCGTTCCGCATCCTCCCTCCGCCCCGCATCCTCCCTTCCCTCTGCACCCCCCCCTCCGCTCCGCATCCCCCTGCGGCGCCCACCCGGCGTGGCAGGAGGGTGGGGGTGTCCCGGGGGTGTGCGTGTGTCCACCCCCCCTTCCCCCGCGTGAGCCGCCACGCCCAGCAGAAGCGCGGGGAAAGCGCCTTGCGGGAGCCGCGTTTGAAAGACACGCGTGTGCGTGGGGGAGAGGCGACACGGCGACACGGCGACGCGACTCGGGAGGGGAAAGAGAAAAATGGTCGAGGGGAGGTGTAGCTTGCTGTGGTGGGGGGGGAAACGGAAAGCCGGAGGGTTGATGGGGAGCTGTGGGAAGCGAGGGGCGGCAGTCGGTGAATATTCATAGMACAGGCACAGCGGGGCGTAGCGCGGCAGCGGCGGTCCCTGTCGTGTTTGACGGCGGGTCCGTAGCCCCTGCTCGGGCAGGCGAGCCCCCTGAGCCCCGGCGTGCGCCGGGAGCAGCGCCTCCAGGCAGCCGCCGCTTCCACCCGCACGCGTGACCGCGGAGGCAGCGCCGCTCCCGTGCCGCCTCGCCGGGGACAATCGCGTTGTCGCCGGCCACAATGGGCACGCGCCGCTTCCCCGCGCCTCGCCCGCCCCGACGCCCCCCCCGCTCCGCCGAGCCCCCCGTGATCCCCCTGCAGCACCACCGGCCCCCGCCCAGCCGCCCTGCCATCTTCCTGGCGCCGTGCATGCTCTTCTCCCGGTGCTTCCTTTCATGGAGAGCTTTGGGCATCTTCTTTTTTTTCCTTTTCCCTTTTTTTTTCCCCCCTTTTTTTTAAATATTGGTATTATTTAAGCAGCTTCCCTTTGGAAACAGGCTAAAAGCACCGAAAAKAAATTGGGTATAAACCACTATTATTCCCACCACACCCACCGCTACCCCCACCCTTCCCCAAGAGAGCCTYCCCGGGCATTTAAATCTCACGGAATCGCCTTCGGTCCGTTGTGCGCCTCGATCCCGCTCCCAGGTGGTCCCCTCTCGAGGAATCGAGCTCCTCGCAGCGATATTCCTAAAATGTGCTCGGCAGGCGCCTCCTGGGCTGCTCCGCTCTCTTTCCTCTTACCGATTCACACGCACCTCTCCTCTCCCCACAATCGAGACACAACGGAAGGAGGGGAAAATGATAAAAATGGCAAAGCTCTCGCGGGCTGCTGTGTAATTGGCATAAGTGAGACACACCGCGTCTTACCTTTGTGTGTTTTTCCTCTGTCCCTGACGGTGCGTTTGTGTGCTGGGGTGTCACAAAGAGAGTCCCAGGTAGCCCAGAGCCCCCTCGCTTCGCTCGGAGCGCTGTGGCTCTCGCCCGCCCGCTCGCCGGGACTGGAGTGCCTAGTGCCTGCTGGAGCACTGCCGCCGCTACCGCGGCTGCTGCCTCTGCATTTCTCACTCTCTCTCCCCCTCCCTCTTTCCCTCCCTCCCCCCTTCCCTGTGACAGTGTGGGCAGTTCAAAAGGCACGCGCACTTATTTATTTATTTTCCGGGCTGGCGGGCGGGGGATGCGCTGCGCGGCGCTGGCGCTTAGGGGGCGCACGGACCCCAGGTTTAAATATCAGCCGTGCAGGCTGCAGGGGGGGGCTGGATCGCGGGTCCGCGAACGCACCTTGCAGCATTACCCCCCCACACACCCCTCAAAAAAAGGGAAGGGAGCGGCCAACCTCCTTGCCCCGACGAGAGCGGGCRCGGCCGAGGTGCGGGGCGCTCCCCGACCCTCCGCAGCCGAGCCGCGGCGGGGGCGACGGCGCACCACGGGGCGGAGGGTCCGTCCCCGGCGGAGCTGGGATGCTGCGCGGCGGAGGGAGCGCCTGCCTACACCTGCAACCCTCTCGGGGAGCGGGACAGCCGCTTGCACGGCGGAGAGGGGCGGCACGGGCGGAAGAGACTAAAAAATCCCGGGCGTGGATGCTTTTGGTGCGCTTGAGGAGAGGGTCTGCCCGTTAAACACAAAAAGCAACAAAACAGAGGAAAGCAACACATTTCTCAGGAGAATGGATCTCTCCCGGGMGCTCCTGCAGCTGAAGAGCTGGCCTGAACGTCGCTGGGGCTTCAGGATTGGTATCCCTCCAGCTCTCCCCCGTTCCAAAGCACCCCTGGGGCCGCCACAGCACAACCGAGGGTGCTGCCCGCACTTTCCCTTATTTTAAACCTGGCTATGGCGGGCACCGGCTGCGCCCCGCTCGTCGCTCCGCTCCACGCTGCTGGAGCCCGGCGGCGGCGGGCGATGCGCGGGGCTGGGGCGCCCTCTGCTCCCCGAGAGGCGGCCGGGCAGGGGCGGCCGGGCTGGGCCGGGCTGGGCGCTGGCTCCGCCGGGTGACCGCGCCCGGGGCCCCGCAGCCCGGGATGGCCGGGGAGCGGATCGGCTGCGAGAGGACCGCGGTGGCGGCACGTTTTGGAGGACTCTCTGACTCAAGGGGAGCACTCAGGCTACGCTGGGGCTTCAAAGCCAGCAGCACCATCTTTCAGCAGGAACAATGGATAAATTTCCCATTTATCTGGGGACAATTACCGAGTGAGAGACGCGTAGTAGGCTCGTGATAAGGTTTAATCCGGTTTGCATTTTCGGTGGATATGGGGCGAGAAGGGAGCAGGGCTTGTGGAGAGGGAGGGCACGGYGGCCAGGGTATTCTTCTGAGGGTTGTAGTGTGCGGTGTGATGTGCGGTGCGAGGAGTCACGCTCCCCGGACATTCTCATGTAGGAAAACTATCGAGAAATAAAATGCATTTGAGTTTAGGTGTTTCACACACCGCACCCTGCAACCTGTAGCTGCGCCGAGCATCCACCCACCCGAGCCGGGGCAGAGAGCCGGTCCGAGACGACAGAGGACATGCGAGGCACAGGGACGACCGGGCAGCACGGCGGGAGCCCCTGTTGTCCCCCCGCRGTCACACAAAAGCTCCGTGCGTGAATGGAGGAAGGGAGGGAAGGAGCGAGCACGGGCACAGCGGGTTCACCGGGCAGGGACAATTCCCCATATTTTCGTGAAAGCGTTCACAACAAGTCAGTCTTTTCCTCATATTTTTATTTTATGGAGCTTTATTTTCCTAGTTCTCCTTTGTACCTCCGCCTTTTCCCGGTGGTTTAACCCTCTCTCTCTCCAGCTGCCGGGGCTGAGCTCGCCGTGCCACACCTGCCCCGCTGCAGCACCCCACCCTCCAGAGGCGGTGCGGGGCTGGCTGCGCCCTGCCGCAGCTGGGGGAGGGAGGAAGGGAGGGAGAGAGGGCAGGTGGGACCCCTTCCCCCCGCGCCCCYGGCCGGGATAGCTCTGCGTTCACCATGACAGGCTGCAGCAGTCAGCGTTACGTTGGGTAATCGAGGAAAAAGAGGAAAGGCAGGAGGACACGCCCTGACCCGTCCTCGGCTGTCGGAGAAAGGGAGCGCTGCTCCCCACGGAGGCGAGGCGCGTCCCGCCCCCGCGTAGCCCGGAGGAGCCGCGGTCCGCCCGCTTTCCAGAGAGCTCCCCTGCAGAGGGAGCAGCACAACCCTGCCCCGCGGTGGTCTGCTGCAAGGTCAAGGGACAAAATCCCTCTCTTCGGTTTTATTTTTGGCCAGGAGTATTTGTGAGGCAGGGCTGGAGAGAGAAGTGAGGGGYAAGGTGGGTCCAAAATTTAGCCATGGAATAAGGCAGAGGCGGGCAGAACACGGCAGCATGTCCGGAGAATGGCTCAGTGAGGGACTGGGGGCCARAGCTGGGCTGAAATAATTTCTGGACCATGTGTAGGACTCAGGAGAAGCCCCAGGTTAGCCTGGGCAGGGACTATCAGTGTCCATGAGGCCATGACATTCAGACTGTCGAGACTGTCTTGTAAAATTGCCCAACCACTACACAACTAGTGTGTGAAGCAATATTAGAATAAAAGAAGCTGTCATTTAAGCCTGTGTTTAAATGTGGGCTTAAACAATGAATACTCACCTGCATGAAATYGAGCACTATGAGACTTGGTAGCTGAATTACAAGTTACACAGGGTTCACAGTGCATGTCAGAAATAAAATTCTGGAGTGTGTACTGAGTCATTTGCTTGAAAAACCCTGTACAACTAAAAATGGAATAAAAATAGTCATTGCTACTATCAGTTTGTGAGGGGTTTTGATCTTTTTATTGTTTTCAGCATCTAGAGAGCTAATAYGGTAACCATGCCATCTAGAAACCAATACCAGCTAGTCTTCTTTTGAATACACCTACATGCTAAATTATGTATCTCAGAGCAGCCAAGTTCAAAATTTGTGAAATATTCACTTCAGTTACTCAGCTGCATCAAGGTATAATACATATCTGAATGTCTTACTTAATAAAAGTGATACTTTTAGGCAAATGGGTGTTCTGAACAGCCTTTGAATATCTTTGGCTTAACTAAGGGTGTGTAAGGTTTCCTCACCTTTTTCTTCTGAAATGAAAAAAAAATTGGTATCCAGAAGAAGAAGACTAGAAAAGAGACACCTGCAAAAAGATGAATAACCAGGTCTGTTGAGGAAACATGGGCAAGTGTCTAAGCCTTTTGGTGTAATTAAGAGTGACTTTTTTGAAATCCACAGTTACACTGCTTTGACGAGGGCCCAAGCTATCTCTGTCTTTCAGCCAGCTCTTCCTGTCACTCTTGCCACTTACYCAGTGCTGTTCCCTCCAGCTTCAACATTTCAGGCCCAGCCTTGTTCAGCCCTGCCTCTCTTCWAGGCCTCACTCACTGTCATATTTCCATCTTCTCCAGAAGGAAACAAATCCAATGCTACATACTCTTTCCCTATCTTCAGTTTTTATTGTTTATTCTTCTGATTAATAATCAAGTCTTTGTTCTGTGATTATATTAGCTTTGACAAGAGCCACAAGCCACGACTCTTAGTGCAGCATTACCACAAGTCCAAAGCACCCACAAGGCCACCTCCCCTCTCCTTCCACCACTCTGCCTCCATCCCTGTCACCCACAATTCCATTTCTGTGTCTGATCTCTCTTTGGACTTTTTTCTCAGAAGAAGCCAGGATCAGTAAAGAGTACCTACACTGTGGTAGGAGGGTGCCTTCCATTTTACTCCATACGAAGAGAGAAATGATCAGCAAACAAGAAAAAAAATCAAGTAACAAAAATATCTAATTAAAACCCTCATGTGCCCCTGTTTCAGTTTTGCTAGCGAAACACTGCCCTCCTCGCACTTCCCAGAGCAACAAAACAGAAACAAATCCAGGCTTCTCACAGCTCAGGGCTTTCCAAACCTTCCAGCTCCGACTGCAGCTGCAGGAGCAGCCCGGTCCCCCCGGTCTCCAGCTGCCGGCCTGCGCTCCCTATTCCCGAGTTTGCACCACAAGAGGGAGCATTTTGTTCAGTTTATTGGCGAAAGCTGGTTTTTCCCTGTATCCAGGCGAAGAGAATAACAGCAGTTTCCCGTATGTAGCGATTTTCCCAAGCCCGTTTACCCCAAAAGCATTTTCGTAATAATGGTTTTTTTGCTTTCACCATGCAATGCGAATTTTAAGCATTTAGTGAGWTTGTTATTCATGTAAAGTAAATTATATAATGAATATCTAAACTGCCATTGCRGTTTAATTCCCTGTAGATTCTCTTGGTTATAGAGTCATTTATTCTGGAGTAAAAGCAAGATGCCAGTGTAAGACATATTTAAAAAATTCTATTTGCAATGGATATCATTCTCACCTATATAAATACTAACTACATGCATTTCAAAAATTGACTGCAACAGTATTGTCAGACACAAGGTATTGTGTCATAAATTTGCAGGCAAAGCCCATAAAATAAAGACCTTTGTTCAAATCCCAAAATAGAAACTTTGATAAATCACTACTGGAACACCTCAATCCAAATTTAAGTTGTGGCATGGAGACAGAAGATAACAATTTTAATCTGGACAACCCAAACTTATATGGTGCAGGCATATCTGAGTCTAGTTTTGCTAGACTGGTTCTGTTTATACCATAAAAAGTGGTGCTTCATGCCTATAGCCAGGTAGGGATATGTGTGTTGTGAACCCTGCTTTACCCCAACACTCCTGGCTTCAGCTCAATCTGTAACACAAAGCACATGTGCCTCCCAGGAGGTCCTGCACCAACCCATCAGTTTTAAAAGGCTTCCCTGCTCCACTGAAGCCTGCATGCAAGTTTTTCCAAAGATGGATATATTTGCTGTTCTGACAATACAAKTATCTGGGTTATTTCTGTCTCTTACCCCATTTACCCGAAAGAGTTAGAGTTACTTATGTGCAAAAAAAGCAAATGTGCTCAACTACCATAAGCTTTCCTTATGATTTATGCATGCCAGGCTTCTCCATGACCATCTATAGGTTAAATCTCGGACTCTTTGCTCCATTTTCAGTGGCAACTTTCACCAAAGCAGCAGCTGAATAAGGTTTTCAGTGTTTGGCTTCTACRGCCACAAAAATGTCTTTCAGTTACCAGCTGGAGCGACCATATCAATATCTTGATAGTGATCAGAATTGGCCTCTCTTGTGGCATTTTATTCTGTTCTCATTCAGCTACAAGAATGTCAGTAATGCAGGATCAAATGCACACCTGACTGCATGATCACACTGATGTGACAGCTACCTACGATGTACCTCCTGAAAGGCAGGAGAAGTGAGCGCACAGAAAAGAATGTCAAATACCCTCAGAGAAGAAAAACATCGTTCCTTGCTCCAGCACTACGTGTTCTGCACTGAAGGGTGCTTATACACTTATTTACTACTTACTCTGAGTGAAACACAAGTTTTTGGATTCATACTTTGAGAGAAAATTTCTAATTGTGAACCCAAGGACCTTGTCCCCCAGGGCACTGTTAGCCCTGGTTGCCCCTGCCAAGACTCGCCTGGTACTTTCCCCACCCCTGCCCATGACCCAGTCCCCATTCCAGTTCAGCCCAGGCCATCAGTCACTGTCCCAGCTGCACCACTCTTGTCCTTGATCCTATCCCTGTCTCTGACCCAATCKTTTACTTCTTCTGACTGAACCCTCTGGATAGAGCCTGGATCTGGTTTATCTCCTTATCTTGMCCCTCTGTCAGCTCCTGGTTCCTCCTCCCTTGCGGATTAGCGCTGCGCTTGCTGCTCTGCAGTATCCAGTTTGTCACAGGGGCTGGCTGGCACCTCAGTTCGCTCCGTAAAGACACACAACACGCACTTCCTCGAGGGAACTCCAGCTCAAGCCACTTGGTTTACTCTTTCCTTGGTGAGAAGGCACTTGTGACATTGGTAGCACAGCTCAGCTTTTGGATTCAAGCTGGGTCACATGGGGCCACTTGAGGATCACCCGCATCTGTACTTCTGCAAACACAGTCTTACAATTTAAACTCTCCTTACCGTGCCAGTGTTACCCCAGAGCCAAAGCAGAGGAAGGACAAGATGGACAAATTTTCTGACAGGGGCAAATATTCCTGGGACCCAGCTGTTGTTGCTACTGTTGACATCTGTTGACATCACTCCCATCCTGGAAGCTGACTATGGGAAAGCCTGGGGACTCATTGTAGGAGGTAAATTTACGGGATCATTTGGTTTTCTTGCTGCTGTCTTCCTACTGCTTATAAACTTATTTTGTACACTTTGCCTGTCCTTTTCCAGCCTCTCACAATGAAGGGTATCTCTAGATCAGGAGCTGACTGAAATGAGGTGTTCTGAGGATCTGTGGTGATTGAAGTGGGCATGGGAAAGGGTTTAAACCTTCATAAATGACAACAGCTCTGGTCCTACTCAGCCACTTTTCTCAGCCCCCTTTACTCCTTTAATTTGGAGATTTGAAGCTGTTCCTTTACTGCACTATTTGTGCTAAGAGCAAGCTGCAAACGACTTGTGAAGAGTCAAATTAAACAACTATAGTTGAGGAGGTTAAAGCAAAAACTATTTTTAAATTCCAAGATTGAAGTGGCTCCCCCAGAAAAAGAGTCAGRTTGTACTTATGCCTCAAACCCATTATTCCTCAACTTACAACATGTCCAGAGAGTTGTTGAGGACACTCCAGTGTACAAGAACACTCCTCTGCTTCCAGTCAAGAGCAGATGGTGGAGGTTTATCTGAAATAAAAATGTTAGCAGTAGATGGTCATGAAAAGGACCCTGTGCTTCAAGCTACTAAAAGCAAGTGTGAGCATCTATGTGGTAAATCATGCACCTCACACCTAGAGGAATTGTCTTTTCATACCAGAGATGGGTACATTCCCAAAACATAGGCCATACATTCAGCCACAGGGTTCTCCTTGATGGAGCAAGACAGGCTGTCTGCATCCTGCATGCTTCTTTGAAATGCTACACTAGACTGATATTTTTATTTTCACTTTTTTATGTKCTAAGTTTGGTTGTAAGAGAGGATGGGTGAAAGCACATGAGCTTTAAATAAACCTTGAAATGTGCACTACCAGCTGTTTGTAGCTGAATGACAGAGGGTCTGTAGCCAGGCTGTACCTTTTGCCTTTATTGGGTGAATCTTGTGGGTGCTACAAATGAACGAACATATGGGGATTCCTGGCATATGGTAGGATCAAGGTCATCACAGATCATAAATCTAACACTTACTTACACACACAGAACGGTTCAAGATTTACTGAAAAACTTCAGAAGGAAAAGGATAAAGGCCGGAGGGATCTGTGGAGATGCAGAAGCTGATAACTGACTGTACTCCAGCACAGAAGTATCAGACATTGCCTGCTTTATCAGTTCATTGACCAGTGTAACTAGAAAATTTCATGGAGTAGAATCAGAAGCTTCTTTTGCTAGCTCAGCACCTCCTATTTGTTTAGGGACTGGTAACAGCMTTGGTGACAGGCAGGGCTGCTGTTGCCACCACACTGCCATTCTGTCCTTCACTGAAGATCAGATAATTTCAGTGACAACCATTCAGACAATGCAAACAGCACCCCAGCTTCTATTTTGTGCGTTAAAAAGCTGATAACTTTCCAAAGCAATAAGGAGGGCATCATCTTTTCTCAGCAGCATCTTTTGTAGGCCTGACAAAAAACTCACAGGATGAGCCACCTGTTTGAATGGAAAGTTTTAACTTTCTACAGCTACTTTCCAAATGTTTTTTTTTTCCGGAACACTGTGATTTCCAAGATGGTAGAAGTCCCAAGCACCTCCCAGAGGAGCTGTGACCAGCAGTCCATAGGGTGACCTTGCAGTCTAGACTTCCTCTAAATTGGATTTTTGTGAAGAGGAATATGGTTTTACTTCTGAYCAGTCAAGTTCACAGATGCCAGCTTGTATTGACCCTTCTGCTCTTTGGTCTCGAGCAAACTCGTGTGTTTCAATTCCTCAGTCAGGATAACAAGGCTGATGCCACACCTGGAGGAAAGTTCCAGTTCAGTAAACATGTCCTGGGTTCCACAAGCTCYATAATCCTGAGGCTGAGCTGTTAATAAGCAAAGGGTTTACTTGTAAAGTCATTGAAGGGTTTTTTCTCCAACTCTGGTAGCCACTGCATTAGCAGGAGGGCTTTCAAGCAGCTGTTTGTTTGAACCGAGAGAGTGAACTGGGAAATGAGAATACAAAATAGTGGCCAGTGAACAATGAATTATTTACAGTTTAAGAAAAACTTTACCTATTCTTTGTAGTCTCCCTTTCCACCTTATCCCCTTGCTTCCCTTACAAACCAGCTCGTTGGCTCCTTGGCAAAGGTAGGAGTTATACCACTTTTCCCCAACACAAAGGGAATGTAAGGGATCTACAGAAAWTCATATTGTAAGTCAAATCAAGTCAAGATTGATTGAAAATCAAGTGACAGTCACCTTGCTTTTCAGTTTTCCATCTGGTGCAGTTTGGGGTCACTTTTCCTGGCCCACACACGCGTGTGGGTCCTGACCAAGTCAAGTGGAGCAGTAAGGTCATGGTGCTGGCTAAGCTGCTCTACGGTGTGAGGATCATAAAAAGCATAAGCATGGGTGATAGCCGTGTAGTGGGAATAACAGGGCCTAAGAGGCAACAAGGGGATTTGTGGGGGCTGTATCCCTCTGTTGTATTGGTAGCTGATGACAGTAATGCTGGCTCTGTCACCTCCTTGTCCCAACACAGCCCCAGGAGCGAATGCTTTTGGCAGAACGGCACCTAGAGCAGGTGACTTCCTCCTTGCAGAAGAGAAGAAGGGTGTTGGAGGGGTGACCAGGTCACTGCAGGAAGAAGCTAACCTACACACAATTTTTAGCATGGAAGCTAACAGTATTAAGAATAAAAATCCTTACTGTTGCACGTAGAAAGAAATGCTGACCGAGGCATTTTGGGCCAGGCATATTCTGAGAGAATATTGGTTTTCCAGAACAGATGAAACAGGCTTACTTTTGAGGATTTCATGGTGAATTTGCAGTGATGTGTAATGAATGCATCGGCACGTGCATTTCTGAAGCTCCAATCTTGTTCAGTCTAYGATCTACATTTGGTTTTCTTGTTCTGCCACTTCTACTCAGGGTCTGTTTCTTTTGTTTACTGAAGTTGGTCATATAACATAAAGCAAATCTTCTTGCCTTCTTTCTTTGCAGATCATTTTTTTAAAGCCTGTTTTTTTAGAAAAAGTATATTCTGGCCTGACTAATTAAGCTTCTGAGCACAGATGAAATTCAGTATTAGAGGACAAAATCGTAAGGTCTCTCATGTTGCTTTCTCAACTTYCTTCTTCTATCCATAGAAGCAAATGTTTGCTAGCATTTTCTATAGCATTTTGGAAATTTTTGAAATTATTTGCAAAAATTATGTTACAAAATAGGCCTTTYTCATGGAGGAACAAACCTGTAGCCAGCAATTTATTTTACAGCCATGAAGCAATTTAGTCACAAGAGCCACTAGATGCCCCAACCAGACAAAGAAATGAGAAGCTGGAAGAAAGGCTGTCTTCTTCTACTGTTCCCTGTAACCACTGACTTTTGTAAAGCTGCTTTCATCACAAAATGCAAAGGCACTTGAAGCTGGTACAGCTCATTCCCAATATCATGTGATGAATGAAAGATGCTGAAGATTTGCCTCCACTTCTTTCAGCCATCTGCTGAAGATGGAACAAGATTTACCTCACTAAATAGCAGGAATRTTGAGTTCACCACTAGGTAGTTGGCCTGTAAGAATTCATGGGAAGAATTTACTGCAAGTTCCTGTATCATTGTTATGATACAAGGGCTGAACCAGACCATTTTTACCACAGCATACTAAAGTTAATATTGGAAACAAAAAATATATGTCAGCAGTTTGACTTCARGTTGTTTTCCATTTGATTGCTTAATTATCAGTTCTGGATTTACGTGCAATCCAATTTTATTGGTTACTGAGGTATTTCAAAATAAAGTGCCTGAATATAGTATTTCCTTTTCTCTCTGCAAACAAGCAACTCTAAAAAAATATCTGCTTTGAGATAAAGGAYGGGGGGAAAGGCCAAAAACTGAAATGGCTTCCTTACTGAGAAGTTTCCCTGGCAATCTGAATTGTATATCCTTCCCTGATACACTGCACAGGATCAAACCAAACTCCTTGAAATGCCAGATTTCAAGACTAGAGACACTTCATAGCACATTRCAAGAGCTGTTTTTAGGAGTTATATAGTTCAGGTATCTGTTTAAATCAGGGCAATCATTAATGCTGTCATGGTTTCATCTGGAGAAGTCTTGAAAACCTCTAGAGTTTGAGACTCTACAGTTTCTCTCATAGGTTCTCCCAGTGCTGCATTACCATCTGGCTGAAAAATGTTTTCCTAATGTCTTATTTGAACCTCCCAAGTCACAAAATGTGTCCCTTACTCTTGTTTGCTTTGCACTTGCTACTGTAAAAAGAAGTCAGACTTTGCCATTTTCATAACTTTCCTTTGTGTAGTCACAGGCTGTTCAATCTCACTGTTCTCTCTTCTTTACGAGACTAAACAAGCTCAGCTCCCTAAGTTTTATTTCACAGCTTATGTGTTCTGTGTCCTTGGCCATCTTGGTAACCTTCTGTCAGGAACATCTCCAGGTTTCAACCTCCACTGAAGTGTGTCCCATAGCCAGATATGTTAGTCCAGCTGTGGCCCCCTAAGCAGCTTAAATCGAGGAATAACTTCCCTCAACCTGCCAGCCATGATCCCCTGAGGTAACCCTTAGCTCTTTTCCTTGTTTATGATGGGAGCACACAGTTGTCACATGTTCAGCCTGGCATCCACTGTTAGACGCAGCAACACCTGTAATCCCAGGATTTTTCCAATGAGGCTGCTGTTCTTCCAGGCAGTTCCCTGCTAGTATTGAAGCATTGGGTTATTCTGCCTCAGGTGCACTTTTCCTTATGGAGTTAGATTTTTTCAGGTCACTGTGAAGAACTGTAAAGTTCTACCATTTCAGGTGTCAGTAGCTGTCCCTAATTAACATCATCCACGTCTGTGRAGGGTTTGTGCTGCTTCATCATCAAGACTGTGGGTGAAGCCCTGGATAATATGGATTGTAGTGTTAGCCCCTGAAGAACTCCACTAGTTACCAGTCAGACCTCAAGCCATTGATTTCTATCCTTTGAACTCCAATTTCTATTCTAGTCAAGCCAAACTTCTGAGCTGCTCTGGGTGAGGTTTGGGTTACAGTAGGAGGTGATGTCAAATGCTTTGCTMAAGTCAGATATATTATACCCATCAGCCTCCTTTGTCTTCATAGTCAGTCATAGTGTCAGAGAAGGTAATTGGCTAGCAAGGGATGATTTACTCTCCGGAGCTGTTGACTAGCCCTCATTACCTCTCTGTCCTTTGGAGGTTTGGAAGTGTCCAGAGGACACAGTCCTCAGCTACCTCTTCTGCTTGTCATTATTTTCCATGGACAGAGGCTCTACAATCACATCAGCCATCTCTGAGTATTTCCTCTAATGTGTTGTGCCCCCCTACTCACCAAATATATGTTAGCACGCACAGGGCTCTGAGAACAGGTTTTGTCTGTGAACAAAAAAGGATTTTACTACTTCAGCACTTYACCCATTTCCATATTTGTTACTAGACCATCTCCTCATTCATCTGTTGACCTACCTTTTCTCTGAGCTTCCTTTTCCAGCTGCTTTCCTGCAACATCTCCTGTTGTCCTTTCTGCCTACTGCCAGTTTTAGCTCCACACACAGCTTCTGTTTTGACCATCGTGATTTTATCTCTGTAACATTTGTCCTAATGCTTTGCTCAGCAATGTTGTTACACACTTATTTCGTTGCCTTTCTTTGTTCCTGCTTTCCCGCTTCTTGTGTGCACTTTTTTTTTTTTTTTTTTTTTTTTTTTTTTTGTGTGTATTAGTTCATTGAGAAACTCCTGACTTAGCCAAACAGGCCTTCTGCCAGAATTCCCAGTCTTCCTGTCCAACAGGGTGGTTTGTTCATGAGCTCTCAAGAAGTTTTCTTTAAAAATTAGCCAGTTTTCCTGGGCATCTTTCCCTTTCATGGCTGCTACCCAGGACGCTCTGCCTAGCAATTCCCTAAAAATAAGCCCAAGTCTGCTCTCCTGAAATACAGAATCCTAACCCTGCTGCTTTCCTTCCCAGCCCTCCCTCAGATCCTGAGCTCAATCATCCTGTGGCTACCGCAGCCGCAGCTGCCAACCATGACAGCATTTTCCACCAGCTCTTCACAGTTTGTGAGAAACAGGTCTGGTAGAGCTCAGCCTGTGGTTGAGCCTCTAACGTTTCTGTGTTGTGAAATTAWCACCAATGCAATTTAGGGTTTTCCTGGAGTGTTGCCATGTTGTCAGTGTCTGGAGGGTTGAAAAACACGAGGATGAGAGCATAAAACCAAGAAACCTTTACTAGTCACTTTAGAAGTCCATACCTTCTATGTCCTCTTGGTCAGGTAGTTCTTGTGGACTCAGGGTACCCTCCTCCCAGGTTCTTGRCATAGGGATGTGCTCAATGAGCATGTCCTCCAGCTTTATCCTGGAACACTGGACAGTCTGACTCTCAACAAGCCTCCCTTCTCTTCTTTCTTCCCTTCTCTTTCCCTGCTCATCCTTCCTACAAGGCATGCTTTTGCTGCTGCCTGATCACAGCCTTCAGTTACTGTTCAGCAGGGATTTATGCCATACAAGGGGGAATACAGGATCCACATTCAAGCTGTCCAGCCTTGAAGCCTGTGTCTAGTTAGCTTGCTGTTCGCTCTCACAAGTTATGCAAAGCCTGCTGTTAAATGTTTWGTATTTTGGAGTGAGGGGGAGTCGAGGACCTGTCCCTCTTATTCTTCTGCCATCAGGGGTAGAAACTGTGATGTGAAAGGGGGCAAAACAGTTCTTCCCTGTGACATGTCTCACAAGCACAGACAAGATGTGAAATCAGTCATGAAACAAGCCCCAGCACTCAGATTTAGTTTCCTACTCACACTTGTGTTTGCACCCTTGAAAATACAAGAATGGTTAAAATAGCGACGACTTCACCCACACCATGATACTACARTTATGCTGCACATAAGAACATTCAGGGTGAGGAAGAGAAGAAAGAGGACTTGCTCTCAACTTCAAAGTAGTCAGCACATTCCTTTAACTCAGGAAACCCTCACAAAAAYGTAAATATATCCTATTTCCTATTGTATTCAGTAGTGCCTATATACATACAGCAATACAGTTCACAGAAATCTTTTATGGAGCTCCAGCCAAGCTAAATGCTTTTGAAATGCTAATGAACRCAATGAAACAATTCTTCATAACCCAAAACACTGCCATGCACTCAATAAAAGGAAAACATCTTTAGGAAAGTCTGGCTGTCCCCCTTCACATGGGAAACACTGTGCAGGTTCAATCTGTAGAACTTTCAAGTGAGAATCCAGAGCCGTCTTCATGGATTTCATTACAAGCCTGATTATTTATAAAGCAGCTATTTTAAAATGTGTTTCAGCTACAAATAAGGAAAATTATACTTGCAATCCATGTAATAAGCTGTAAGACTGTGTGTAGCTTGTGTATGYCTCTGGAATTTGTGATGCTGGACAAATTTCTTTACCAATGAACATAGGAATGGGGCATCATAATGGGAAAGGGACAAATACATGTGCGAATAAGCAGATACTCCCTGAAACCTTAAGAGTCACTAATATCGATGAAAAGGCACTTTAGATCATTTTGGGTTTATTGTATCAATCTTAGGGTGAATGCCAATTGTGCAGAATTGATGTTTTATGCATTTGCTATTTGCTGACAAGATTAAGAGCTTTCTGGAATCCAGGTTACAAGACAGYGTTGATAGTGCCACTGCTGATGTTCTGTATGAAGGAAAGTATGGAAATAAAAGTTTTGCAAACGGAAATGCAAAATCTAAACTTCTTTTGCCATCCCCTTCACAGCTCTGAATCTGTGGGGCAGTTTTATCCAACAGTGACAGCACAAGTCTCACATGAAAAGCTTGCATGTGTTCATTTCTAGAGGGACTCCAGTTTTGCCCCACTTTGGGGAAAGGTTTTAATGTCAACTTGCACCTCAAGAACATCAGAAAGTATTGATATGACCATCCTGAATGCCTTGGGTTTAGGAAAAACCTTGGACTAATCTTTAGACAGAGAATTGAGTCAGGAGGCAAAAAGTTATCAAAGGTGCATTAAAAACATTTCTCTTATGGCATACGTACATAGCAAGTCAGCATCTGACATAAACGAGACCAGATGTGCTGTGCAGATGTTGGATGGTCTGATTTTACTGCACATGTGCTCTGCAGTTGCTGCGTGCACATGTAGCACATGTGTGTGGTAGACACTGGACATCAGCCACGGGGATCTGGAAAACAACCTTCCCACTTGTTACAGTAACTTCAATTGCTCACAGAGTTCCTCGTTTCCCCGCACAAAGCTGTTTCTCTTGATACTTTACATCGAGCAAGGCCAGCAGGAGGATCACTTCCTTCAAACGCTGTGAAGCGCTGCAGTGCATAATTCTCATGGCTTCCCAACCAGCTCCTGCTTTTCAGAAGGGATCACAGAGCACCACAAACTTGTGCTGMAAATGTCACCCACTGCTGTCAGAGGAGTTCAAGGCAAGTAGCAGCTCTAAATCCAGGACAGTGGGTGGTCTTCCTAGACTCCTGGTTTTCTGCAGCCTGTGAAGCCTCTCCAGTAGTGTCTAAAGCAAAATAAATTATTTTTTATGTGTCTGGTCCCTGTTTTGAAAAATCAGGCGTAGCTTTCAGGCTGCCTCCCAGGCAATATGCAGAGCAGCACTGTTTGCTGCACTAGTGTGTTCTGCTCCATTAGAAACTGAGGACCCACCCAGCTGATTCCATGGTGGTGACAAGTACCCTTGGAGAGAGTAGATCAGCACCATTCTGTGCAGCAGGGATTGCAATAAGTGGCACGATCAGAAACCTTCATGCTKCTGCATATTTACCAATCCAAAAATCAAGCAGAGTCCCCTCAGGGCTGGTTTTGATCAGAGGGGAAAGACTCATTTCAACTGTTTACAATTTGAATGAACTTTTAAAGGAGTAGAATGTTTAATTTATCTTCCAGTTCTACCGAAATAGCAGATTTAATAAGAATCAGGCTGTCAGAGCAAGAAAAGGGCCAATTTTTTATCAATTAAAATTATTCAGTCTTTCCTAAAATGCTTGCTGGCACTGCTATTGGAAGTGCATTTTATGTTACAGGAAYGTGGTGTTCATAGTCAGTCCCTCAATATCTTTTTAATTTTAACCAAACAAATAGTCAAACAAGATCTGAGTAAGGTCATAATATTGTACATTCATTAATAGCACACAAGTCTATTTGGGAAGTGCAAAATATCTGAGATTTCTCAATGGTGTTYAAAAATTGGAACATAGAGTGTTATTTTTGTTGACATTTGTTGCACTTTTTGTGAACAAACAGGCTGGAAGGATACTAACAGGAAATTCTGTTCACAAGATAAGCAGCTGCTAGCCCCCAAAGCTTCAAAAGTTCATCAGGGCCAAAAAAATTTTTCATTCTGTGTCTGAATAGTCAGCATTCCACAGCAGCCAAAGGAAATGCTTTGGGGACAGTTTTACAGAGGCGATCAAACCTTGTGTTTGTGTGAAGAAGGACAGAGCTTGCCRTTTGTTTGTGAAATAACAGTTTCAAAGGTTATGCTTTCACCACAAAAATCTTGAACTGTTGTCATTCCAAAATGCTTGAGAACCAGCCTATTTTGTAACTTACTGTTTTGTTTCTGGAAAGAGTCTTAGTCCAGAACGTGTCATTGTTTTCATATTGGAAACCCTCATAATTTTAATGCACTTTGCTTGAAAAGTGTTCTGGTGTGGCTTATAATAATCCACAAAGCAGCTAGCAGAGAAATGCTTCAGTCTTTTGGTCTTCTCTTTGTGGCTCACAGATGCTGCAGCTTTCAAGTAAACCCATAAAGAGAAGAATAAAGTAGAAGACTGCATGATCCAGTGGTAAAGTCATAAAATGGGAATGTCTTCAGCAAATTTCTCAGGGCTATGTGGTGAGACACATCTTCAGCTGATGTGGATGGCATAACCTCATTAATTACTGCTCTGCTCATTTACATCAGTCAAAGCTTCAGACCTTTTGARTCACTGTTAACTCTGGGAAAATCCCATGTTTCTTTGGAAATATTTGCTCTTGGAAAAGTGGTGTTGGGTTTTTGTATGTAAAACTTGTTCAAGGACTGCCCTTGATAGGAAAAAAAAAAGTGATCGATTTAACTTTGGAGAGTATGATTTCACTAAATCATGAAATAAAGATTAAATGCAACAAGTTAATCCTATATGATCTATTTGTAGAAGGGTAGTGACATTTTAGAGCCTGAATTCCTTCCAATGGAAAAAACATGCTCTAAAGAGCTTGGCATTCATGAAATCTAAATCTGAAAGGTAGTAAGCCGTGCTCAYTGCAGGGAGATTGACATGATATCTTCAAACCTTTCACAAGCCCAATGACAGAAAACATGGCAGGCCTTCAGTCAAATTGCTCTTCGACTCTTTTCAACATGCAAGAAGAGAAATTATAACATTTGTGTTGTGCTAAAAAGCACAAAAAAGTAGAAACAAATTGTGACATTCGTGTACATTAATTCCTGTCTGCCCATTTGAAAATATATTTTCTCCAGGAAAAGTTGAATCGTTTTATTTTCTTCTTCTCTGTTGTTTATTTATGTTATTTTTTTTAATATAAAATGTTATTTTCATAACAGAAATAGATGTTTCAGTTTTTTTTGAGCTTGAAAGCTTGAATTTTATTGGAAGAGAGGATGTTCTTTGAATTTTGTCATGTTTAAGTGCATATGCATTTATTATTGTGTATTTATACTAAAAAAAACCATAAAATTTCACTAATTAAAATTCACTGCATTGCTTTAGAAATACATTCAAATGTCTAGTCTACAGGAAACTTGAATTTTACCCAGTTCACATTTTAAATTAGTCATCTATATTTTTGAATAAGCACACTTCAAGACTGAACCACTGCACTAGATCATACCTCACTGAGCTTGGACAGAAATGACATCTTTTACTTCATGCCTTTTTTCCTGACCTGGGCTTTTGTGCTGCTTTCACTGCTTTCCTTGGAGGCAGTACTTGAGTAAACTGAAGTTCCTGTCTTTGTGCTGCTAAAAGCCCTCTGGGTTTAGCTGAATGCTAGCACATGGCATCTTCTTGCAGCACTCTCACTGGATTTAGTCAGTAGTTTCTTGTGCTTTTATTTATAACATGGTTTTCATTTGTGTCACTACATAAAACTGTTGAGGGTTTTTGTCTGTGTCAGTGGAAAAGATTAACTTCCCAAAGGCTCCTGTGGAAGTGATCAGGCTCCTGCTTTGTTCAGTGGGAAAATCCTGGTCTGTCTCTGACCCAAACACAAAACTGAGCATATCACCCTTAGCTGAGGTGCTGGCTGAGGCTGCCTGTCAGTGCCATTCCAGAAAATGCTCAAATTCAGCTTTCCAAGCTGTCMTTCAAATTCATCCAAACAGCTGCCAAGAAGCTTTTTTAAGCAATGGCAGGTCTGAGATTTGCAGAGACAGAAGGGGAAGGCAGCTGGTTTTTGTCATCAGAGATAATTTGAATGTGACCAGCTTTTGCCTGCTAGGTGGAGAGAGACAAACCTCCCCAGGAGCAGGAAGCGGTGGCTTTTACAGAGACACATGAATGCTTGCTTTGCTGTCACCAGGCACAGCTACCTGGGTTCACCATCATTCTTTATATGGGAATCCAGAATATTACACTGAAATACTCAGAGACAAATTGGCTTTCCCTCCCACTTAGTTRTTCCTTCTCAAAATTCAATCTGGCATTTTGCAAGGTAAATTTTTGCTTCAGCATGGCATCATCCATGTCACTGCTCCACGGGAGTCACTGGACTAACCCACGCTGTGCCACATCCTCAACCCTCGTTTCTCAGCACACCTTGGTAAATACAGCTCTCTAGAGGATACCACATGCTCCAGCTCATGAATCATATAAACCTTCTGTATATAAACTTTCCGCATCCACTTGTTAGGTCAACAATGTCAGAAGATTYTGTTTTCCCCTTCCCTCCTCCTAAGTGATTGGTTGCACACAAGCAAAATACTGTCTGATGTTTTGATGCTTGTGAACTGCTTCACTTGCAACTTTGAAAACTCCTTCTTATGTTAACTCTCCAAATATGTGGTGTCCATTCATATGGAATTAGAATAGGAAAGCAGTTGTAGTTGTAAGGCTTTTTGTGACATAGTTAGAAATCCAGCTGCTCTCCTGCCTCCCAAACCCTTTTCCCATTGCTCATAATTCAAATTCCTTTTGGCTTCAATTTTCCACACTCAACYTCAGCCCAAAAGTGATCACATCTGAGTAAAACCTGTTGAGCCATTTTTGAATGATTCAAGTGTGAAAAACCAGAGCCAAATGCTCTGACCAAACATAAATATACAGAGGGAAAATGTAAATCCTTTTTTTCAAAAAAAAAAAAAAAAAATTGTAGAAGCCACTGAAGAAAGTTTGTCAAATCTTTTCAGAAGGGGAAGTTTAGAACGGGAAATTTTGTTACCTTGTGCACAGCAACAGCTTCCCAACCCAGCCTCACACCTCCTGCTTTTCCCCAGTTTCAYAGCCACACGCTGACATTTTACCCATAAGTGTGAGTGGGCACACGAGTAAAGGGCTTCATTCCATCTGCACTGTCTGTGCTGACAACARCATAATTTAGGTTTCCTCTCTGCTTGATGGAAGTTTACCATTGTGCTAAAAGGGGAAACCCAGAGCAACACGCTGCTYTCTGTTCCAGCTGAACTTTGCTCATCCAAACAAAGTGTCTGAAGGGAAGACGGGGCAAGGACACCACCTGACAAAGCCTCCCTCACAAGGACTGTCTGGATCTCTACCCCTGGAGATCAAGAGCAGATGTTTGGTGGCTAAAAACAGGCAAAAATCATACATATCTTAAAAACAAGAAATGCCAAAAGGTCAACCCAAAGAACTACAGGCTAATCTGTCCCACTTTGCTGAGGGAATAATTAAGCATGAATTTTCTAAGGGTGAATTAAGCCTGACCCACCTGATTTTCTCGTATGATCAGAATCTCCGTTTCTGGACAAAGGCAGAGCACTGCATATCATTTTTCTTGACTTCACCAAGACTTTCAGCACAGTCTTGCATAATATTCTTGTATCCAAGTTAGAATGTTATGGTTTGGATGAATGGGCAACCATCCATCTAAAAACTGATTCATGAGGCTCATAAGGTAGGGGATAGTGGGCCATATTTTATCTGGAAGCCAGTAACAAGTGGAGTACTCTGAATCTTTTTCTGCAACCTGTCCTGCTTAACATCTTTATCAATATCCTGACTGTGCTTTCATCCAGGTGGGAAATAACACCAAATTTGGGAGAAATTGATACATCCAGGGTGTAGAACTTAAGGGTGTAATCCATAGGGACCTGGACAGGTTGGAGGAGTGGGACAGGAGAACCAGCTGAATTCATCAAGGGCTAATACCAAGTGCTGCCTGGTGCAAGGACACAGGGTGGAGCCTGCCCGGCTGGGAGCAGCTCTGCCGGGTGGGATTTGGGGTTTGGCTGGCACAAGCTGGGGCTGGGCCAGCAGAGCACCCTGGCTGCATGGACAACCAGCTGCCCCTGGCTGTGTCAGTGGCATCAAGGGCAGGGTTTATCCTTCTCTTCTCTGCATGGCTTAGAGCATTCCTCAGGTTCTGCATCCACTTTTGATTTCCCAATATGAGAACAGCATTAATGAACAGGCGAAAGTGTG
>NW_026623257.1:2567720-2570164 GCF_030028575.1 Malurus melanocephalus | reverse complement strand
AAGCACTGAAACAGGTTGCCCAGAGAGGCTGTACTGCCTCTCTCCATCCTTGGAGAATTTCAGGACCACACTGAATAAAGCCTTATGCAATTTTGTCTGATCTCACAGATTACCCTGCTTGTAACAGAAAATGGAAATACAGATCTCCTAAGATGTCCCAGCCTGAATTATCCTGTGATCCTGTGTTGCATTAAAGAATAAATGTTGTCTGTTCTGCTAAGTCTGAAGGCACAAATCTGTTCTGCAGCCTGGGGGTACCAGTACTGTGGCCAAAGTTGTCTCAGGAGGCAGAGAAAGAAACCATGAGAACTTGCTGTCTTCAGAGTCACATGTGCTCAGCACCTGCCTTTGCCTTTAGTCCCTCCTGCAATCCCACATGTGGGATTTGGAGTATTTTTCAATTCTATTATGAAAATCTTTAAAGAAAACTCAGTTGTATTCTTTCAACAAACACTGTTAATTCCATGTGTAAGAGTATGACCCAGCTACTTGGAAGTTGGAGTATACATRCTAGTATTTGTTTCAAGAAGAGTAATTTAAGCCAGAACTGCTATTTTCTCTAGGACATCTTCCCCTCAAAATCAGAAGGCCCAAAGCACATTCAATCAAATTCAGTGATACAGCTCTCCATTTTTTCACCAGTRTCTCTATTAGCCTAAGAATCAAAATGGGACTTCTAGGATATATGAAACATTAACTATCATAAAACATGAGGGTCACTATTWTTCTTATTTGAATATAAAAAATTAATATATGAGCAAATTATAATTTTCYGGACTCATTCAGAAGCTCAGTTAAGTCACTGGATTTTCCCATYCACTGCCAGCTGGCACTGAATCAAACTTAATGTGCAGTAGTGGAAGTAAGGCTGGTAGATTTGAGTCATATTTCAGTCATGACAATAGATCAGCTTGTGTTAGAGAAGCCGTGGACAGAGTTGTAAAGAAGGGAAATTCCCAGGAATATAAAGTGGAAATAGTTAATGAAAGACCACAATAATGAAGGGCTGTGAGAGAGTAAAAGAAAACCAAAATTGCTGGATGAGTGAGTGAATGTCCTATCAGACACAAAACATAACGTGGATGGATGTCTGGAAACAACAACGTAAGATGGAAAAGTTATGATCAAAAGGTAGCAGGACAAGATCTTTTCCAAAAATTTGAGGCCCAAACTGGRCACTAAGTAGGAATTTAGGTGTCTAACTAGGAAGACTAAGCWTTAAAGTGTTTAGGAATAGTGTTGGATCAATGGTCTCAACTTCAAAGTGAGGTTTGCAAAAAATTATTTCAGCAAGAGATTTATTTGCAAATAGAAGTAACAATACTTTCGATGTACCACATTTAGCAGAAAGCCATYTACAGTGTGCAGTGAGTTGGACTAGTCTCACTGTCCAAAACATTATTSACTCATAATGAATGGTATGTGATGTAATGATTATAAGGTATTAGTCTCATCTACTTTTCCATAACMCAAGAACATCATAGGACGATTAACAGTGACAAAATCTCTGTAGCTGGGATAACAATTTGTTTTCTCTTAGTTCTTTCTGAGTTATCCCATAYTTAAACATAAGACTTTTTTTATTATAAAAACAAGAAAGGTGAAAAAAAGAATTATCTGAATGCACCAGCAAGTGAAATATATGCCTTATTTTTGCATSTGACTATTATAAGAGGCTTACTCTTAATGAACTTGCTTTGTCCTAKAGATCCTCCTCATTTTCAGTAGAGTCATGGCATATTAACAATGAACACAAAGATACTACAAAATGGTACAACTGAGAGAACAAAAYTCTAACAAGATTATATTGCTTTGGAGTGTGTTCTTGYCAGACCTRTTYAAATACCTTTTGAAAAGGARTTTTGGCTTGGKAAGTCAGATCTACATGCATGATTTGAAGTCTGAAAACCATGRCTAGGAATGAGAAGAGTRGATTCAGTTTGTTTAGTGAATATARGTTTACAGAACTTAATCACTGTCCTGTGATTTATAAATGAACCTCAGTGTAACAGGGCTTGCAAACAAAATTGCAAGAAGAGTAATTGGATATATTTTGCTTGGTGTCAGGATACATACTGATCATTTTCTGATGTTGTTCCTGACCCTGTTTTTGTTATGTTTTCTTCAGTTTTACAGCACTRGAATGAGTTTGAGCTAGGAATAGCTCAACCAAAAATCAGTTTCACCTAAAAGCACCAAAAGACAGTCAATCAACTTGTCAATACATATGGCTTCAGGTACCCCAAGAGGGAAAAATAAGGGAATGAATGTTGCAGAGCTCCTGTTCTTTAATGCTTAGCTTCATTTAAATAATTTAGTTATCACTCATGYAAATGTGATATTAAAAGAAAAAAGTTTTCTCCTGAGTATAAAGCCTTAAGGCATCTTACTGGCAAGAAAAACTAGAACTAAGCCTAGAATTTTGAAAGAAAAATGACAAGTAT
>NW_026623257.1:2556095-2567703 GCF_030028575.1 Malurus melanocephalus | reverse complement strand
CTAGTTTATGTTAAGGTTGATAAAATAGCTGTTGATAGACCCAGGGCACAAAAAGGTGTGGTTGATGAACAGAACTCCTTGTACAAATATTGTAAGKGGGAGGATGACAGTTTATCTCATCTGTATGAATACAGTGTTCCCCAAAAACTAAATTACTCCTCTTAAAATTGCTTGTGTCCCTTTGCTCCCCTTGCCTTTTTGTACATGGTGAAGTTGGTTTTGTCCGTAATACAGAAAGCTCAACTGTTGAGTTCACCAGGCAGAAAAGTGGCTCACAGTTGTAACTGAGAAGTGTGGCCTCCAGTACAGTCTGTGCAGGTGCATTTTCAGACCAGGATTTGAGCCTCCAGTTACCCTTAGGTTTTTCAAATAAGTGATGTGTCAGTGTTTGAGACCCACAGTGAACTTAGAACCTTAGCAAGGTCGTTAGGATTGAGCTCATCTCATTCCTGGGCTCCTCACATCCTCTCACACCAATTTGTTTCCAGATGCAGAAACAGAAGCACATGGATGCTCAGCCAGGCAAATGTGGAGTGGTCTCTAGGCTAGAGCCGTTTGAGATGTGAAGGAGTACATGTCTATGTCCTTATTCACATGTGGATTTACACGAGCAGTTTCTTTAAGTAAAGATAAAAATAAGGTAAACTTGACAGCAGGTGGGTATATAATTTTGAAGGCCATCAATGAAAAGATAATTTATACCGAATAAACATTTCCTAGAAAATATGTTTACTTGTCTAGAATTGTTGTGGGTGCCAAAAACTCATTTTTGGAAGACAAATGACTCTGGAGGAAAGCGGAAGGACTGTGCAGGCAATGCACTTCCCTTAAGCTATTASAATGATTGACTCAAATGGCTTGTTAGTTTAAGAGCCTTATGGCAGGAGCTGGAGCATGCTGTATACTGTTTATGTTTTAAAAAATATGGACTATGTTGATTTACATCTCTCTAGATTTCTCCTTTAAGCAAAAATACAGACTTCAAAAGAATTCCATAGAAGGAAAAGAGAGAAAAAAAAAATAAACACAAAATAAAAAACCCACACAACATTCATAATTCTAGAGTTAGGGAACATTATAGGCAAGTAGCAGCATTCAGTTTCTTAGTTTCACCATCTGCTTTTCAACTTCACTCCCTATGTGCAAAGCTGAAAGTTTTARAAGGGCAGAGGGTCACCATTACTTCAAATAATTGGTATTTTAAATATGTCAGAAATACCATGAGTGCTGGCAGGAAGCCATTAGCTACAGACAAGGAAGCAAAATTTGTCTTCTCAGATTTATAATGAAAAGTCCRTGCATTACACTAAATCCCTGAAAAGAAAGAATCTTTAGAGATGAGTTCAGCTCCCCAGAGCTTCACATTCTCATCAGACCATTCTTCTGCCTTGTGTATTTTAAATAGCTGCTTGTGCAAGAGAATTCATAACCTGGAGGAACAGAGCTCGCACCGCATGAACTCTCGCGTTTCACACTTCACAAACAAGAACTTCAAATGGCATTTGCATTGGGTTTTCATTTTGTTTTTTTTTCTTAAATTGTGTTAATCTTGTCATTCTCCCAGTTAGTAGCACAAAATTTTTCTCTAAGTTCAYGAGTACAAAGGCTTGAATTTTGTCTGATTGTTAAGATACAACCTTAAAACCTTTAGCGACTGTATCACAGAGTGGGACTAAGCTTCTGAAGTAGAATATGCCACACCAAGATATTTTCCACAAGAATGAGTTTAGAATTAAAAAGGAAATAAAGCTAAGCCTTTGAATATGAAGAACAACCCAGGCAAGCCCAGTTAAGGAGAGACATGCACAAGAGACCCAGCCGCAGGTCTTGTTTCACAAAAATGTGTTCATGTAGGCACTTCTGAGTGACATTAGTATAGCTTGATTGAAGAAAATGGGAATTCCTGCACCCATTTAGTCTGAAGTGAAAATTCTGCACACATGAATGAGACTCTTACCTTCTCCACCAAGTCACATCTATTTTGCTTTACTCTGAGGAGATCCCATCAAGTTGAAGTGAGGAGGAGAATTTAACAGCGTGAACTTTTTAAAATTCAACATTGCTTCTACTATTCATTTTTAATTTACTGCTTCTTTCATAAAAATGGTACTTATTAGGTAAAATTTCATTTAGCCCATACAATTAATTTGAACTAATAWTGCTTGGGCAGTTCATAGAAATGGGATATTGGTGTTGGCTGAGTTTCCTCTATTGTCTGCCATGTTCTCTAAAATTATGCCAAGCCACAAGCTAGGTCATCACTGCTCATATAGAGTCAAGTAAAGCTAGCTAGCAATAGTATGCTTTTGGCAATTTTGGAGTTGCTATTTTAAAGCTCCTTTGCCTGGAGCTATCTAGTCTCAGGGGTTGCAAAAGGAATCCTAGACTTTCCAATATAGCATCCCAGACAAGTATGTGTCCTAACTTCTCAGTAATTGAGAGTAGCCACAGGATTAGACCACCATTTGATACTGTGTTTGGATAAGACCCTCAATTTAGATGTTATTCATATCAGATGTTTATTTTAAAGTGAGGCATATTTAGGGTTTTAGTAGCTCAATCCAGATTCCACGTCAGCTTTCTCCATGCTATACATAGYCACCACCCGGCACAACTGCAGCAGCACAGCCCCCCAGGGCTCCACAGGGCTGCTCTCTGTGACACCAGCAGAGCTTTGCACAGTTCACACAGGTGCAAATTCAGCTGCAGCTGCAGCTCAGCCCCTGCAGGATGAGCACCAGAGTGGATCACAAGTTGCCACGTGCACCATTGAGGCTTGCATCCGATGAAGTTAGATACTCGTTCTCTGTTCACCTGCATCTGTCTAAATTATGGACTGAAAAGCTTCAAATGGGCTACCATCTTATTCAAATGAGACTGCTGGGCCTGTTTTCTAACATCATGGTGCTTATTCAGTTTGCTCATGGGCAGGGGTTTTCCCATTGGGTCTCTAGAGAAACAGCCTGGTGTATATGAGAACTGTGTCACGAGAATCCAGATAAGAATAAAATTCAGCTAAATCTAAATATCTTATGGTGGGCAATTTAATCAGTATTTACTTTTTCCATTTTTGAGTTCTCAGATTGATACAGGGTGTATTGGTTGAACCCTCTAGATGAGATGAACCCTCAAAAGCTCAGACCTTCAACTTAGTATGGTCTTCAGACAACTGTTGAATACATCCAGCTGCAGCTCTGACATTAATTAGTGATACCAAATATTTAATGCAACCATAAAGCATCAACTGTGTATGCAAAATGCACAAAAATGTTTGCACTGTCATTATACTTCTTTGCAAAACTCATGATGGACTGCTCTTAAAAAAGTGTACATAAACTGTTTCTATTTCACAGAGGACAGCAACTTCCAGCCAGACCCTGCAGAAGAATGATTTAATTGGGCTATTAGGTAGTCAGCCCACACGACCATGTTTACCACATTTCCTTACTCAGTTTGCAAGGATAACTAATTAGAAGCATCTCATCCAAACATATTAGGAAAGAGCTGCACATGACACCTGCTGTGCATGGTTTGTGTGCTGCATACACAAACAGTGCAGAATTGCACACTGGAGAAAGTCAACATGTGGCTAATGAGTGACTCTGCCACTGCAGAGCAGTGAAGCTTTTGGAATTTCATGTACACTGAGGAAAGCGAATGTTAACAGTTTTGAAATAATCTATTTTTTGCTAAAAGCCAAAACGGTAGCTTTCTCTTTGATTTGTCTTCTGCTCTGCATTGAGATACAAAACTGAAACAAAGGAATTAGAGGGATTAGATCCTCTGTGATATATATCCTTAGAGAAATACTTGTAATGGGCCAGGCTTCTGCCAGGGCAGGAAATGGTGTGACCGTTGTGCAGGGTTATACCAAAGGCAAGGTAGACAAAACAGCTAATACCTGGAAAAGAGGGAGGCAGTGCACTCATGTTGTGATACATTCCCAGAACATTTTTCCATCCTCTGGAAATTTTCAGTTTATTGGCTTCCACAGGCSACCTRTTSGYTTCYKCCTGTTGCAGGTTTTGCATATGACRGCCTCTGATGGATACTCCTTGTGAATGCTTGGCTGCTTTTTGAATGCATGTACACTGACAAACATCCACACCATCCTTTTGCAAGGGATTCCTCACAACCATTTCAGCTTTACACTGCAGGAGGGGATACTTCCTTTTCCTTTTATTTGAAACCCCCCTGCTTCTAACCTGGCACAATGATCAATTCGCCAATGTRTTCTTTTTCTCTTGGGAGAAGAGTCAAACAGCCAACACCCCCTCACCATCTCCAGGCCACTCATGGTTTTGCAGGGTTCAGTCTCTGCCCAGTTACCCCTTTTCCAAACTGAAGAATCCTGGTTTTACTGGGGAAGATCTTTCACATCTTGATGGCTTCCACTAGACCTCACCAAGATTTRTTTCATTCTTTTTGAGTTGAGGAAGCAGAACTGCACCCATGTCTATAATGGAAGTGTGCCATGGGAGTATTCAGTGACTCACTGATATAATGTCTTCTACATCTTTGCTAGTAACTCTCAACACTATCCTTGTTTTCTGAGTGCTACTGATATATCTGCACATTAACTAGTAAATTTTTACTTTTGAGTTATATTATTTGTTCAGAATCCATCAGTTAATATTTAAATTGGGAGTGTGTATTTCATGAGCACCATTTGATACTGAACTGCAATTGAATTTCAACCCTCATTAGAAATTCCAGTCACTCAGTCCAATAAGGGCTGCATGGAATTCATTCTTCCTATCCTCTAAAAACTGACCTAACTGGAGGATTTTCTCACCTTGCTGTTTGTGCTCTTCCAATTTATGACTGTGTTGAATRGTCTGTCTCATCACATCAGCCTTAYCACATTTCACCACAATATGYTGCTGATGTYCCTGTCCAKTACTAAAACCAACCTTTTCCTCCTATCCTTTTATAATAGCTCCTTAATTATATATAGAATTATCTTCCCTTGTATGCAAAGGCTGCCTCATTTCCTAAGAGCTTTCTGGAAATCAGGAAGACTGAAGCATACTGCACCTTCAAAAGTTATAAGAGATTTCTGAGACGTGACTTCCTTTACAAAAACATTGATCCTCTGAAGCGTGTCATTTATCCATGTGTTGGTTCTACACAGTAGCTCTGCAGCAACAGCCAACTCACTGATCAAGTTTCCTGAACCTCCCCTGGAATTTGTTTTAGCAAAAACATCAAGGAAGTTTATTCAGATGATTGTAACATGTTAGGAAAAATCTGCATGCTAGCCCAAACAAATGAATATATTTATAGGTTTCTTGCTGAGATCCTCTACAGATTGCTATCAGGAAAATCATACTCTAGCATGAAAAGTCTTCTGCATTGTGCTCCATTAATTCAGAGCAGTTTTATAAACAGAAGGAGAGAATTAAGAAAATGCTGATAGAAAGGSGATAAAATATTCTCAGAGCCAAATCTCAGGTTCAAGGGAGCCTGTCTTTATTCATATCAGTGATTACAGACACATATGTAATGTATGTATTAATGYCCAGAATCAGTATTTTCTGAAAGAGTATCTCAGCTGGAGATGATAACTTCTATGTTATCTCTCTTTCTCACTGTGAGAAAAACAAATCATTCWTTCTTGAGGCACATGGGTATCCTGTGATGCCCCAAGAGAGGATTCAAGGCACCACAAAGTAGATGGCATAAAGCAGATATGTTTCATCTCATATTACAAGTTTAGTATTAGAAAACAAAGTATTGAAGACATTTTTTCAGAGGTCACAAGATCCCACCACTCCTGATCAGCTGGTATTTCAGATGCTTCAGTACCCTGTGAATTGGGCTTTGTGAACATGAGCAAAAATGCTGACCCCAAAGAGCAGACAGTAAGGTCTTTTCTGGGCACCTTGTTTTGAAAACGAAACTACTGTATGTCTATAATTATCTTAAAATACAGTGACTTGGAGACTTTCCTTATTACTTAAATATTTCAATTGGAATATTAGTTTTTGTCACTGGCAATAACTGGAAATTCTGCAACATAAAATGACTCTTCATGTAATCTCAGAGAAAGCCCTTGAAGTGCGATTACAGTTGGAAAAGAAAGCCATACACTTTGAGATTTGTGTTCATCAGAATACTGCTGCAAAAAATGAATGTCAAGTGACTTCAGTGCTGCAGGGGTAGCTGATCAATGGGGCATAACTACATAAACTGTGGTGAGTAACTAATGCATAACTAACTTTCACCTTTCTGAAGGGTTTAGTGGGCAATGGAAGCTTTAATATTGGCAAAGTCTTTGCTGTAACTCCTCTGATACATTGGAACAATGAATACCTGCTGTGGTTGTTCTGGGAATTAATATGGTTAGGGACAAACTGCCAAATGTAAAAAAAAAAAAAATCCAGGCAATCTAAATGTATCACCTCACCATTTTTGTTACCCACTGRCTTCTTAAGCTCCTGACTGAAACAAACCTGTGCATGTTCATCATGCAAATTACAGTGAAAATGTCAGAAACAAGAAGAAAAATAATTCTTTAATAGTGGTGATTTTCTAAAACAGTTTTAAAATCCYCCTGAAAAACCTGAAAGCCTCTATGGAGTTACTGCCAGAGAGAACTGGATGCTACACAGACAGTGTTTACACTGCATGCATGCAAAAWCTCCTCTTGCTTTGTGTGTGGCCACAGGTCAACTAATTCTGATAAAGAAGCTCTTTGGACAAGCAAAYGGAAAACAAATCCATCAAATTCCATTAAGTTAAAAGACCCATCTTCCTTCTCAGTGAGTCTCCGAGCCACAAAATGCTGGACCCTGAGAGAGCATTTAGAATATGTGTCATTACACCATGGTCCCACTCTTGTATTTCCCCTATGTCAGCTGTGGGTTCCTGGTTTTCCAGTAAGCACAGGAATGAGTCTCCCCAGAATTCTAAAGGAGTGTAGAGAAACACCAAAAGGGAGAAGTAGAGGCAGCAAGCTCAGGAAAAAGCACAAGGGAATCTACAGAAGATAAGTCTAAAAAGGTTTTGGTGAAATACTAAAGAATTAAAAATGCAAAATAACCAGAGGAGGTGCTTATCTGGGRTCTCCAACATTGCCCATTGTTCCACAAAAGTTTGAGGAAGCAGTGGATTCTGCCAGGGTACTTTACTTGGAGACACAACAGAAAAAGGGAACTGAAATAGGATCTACAGTTGCTGAGTTCTCCCCTTGTCATGCTGCTTTTTTTGACTGCAGGGGGTGGCCAGTTCAGTTTGGACAAGGAGAGCATGAATAAGGAGGTCAGGTAACAATATTGTGGGGGACAAATGCAGCCAGAGCCTCAGCAAAAGGGTTTGGATTCGAAGGAAAGGCTGCAGCCTGCAGCACTCGATACACTCAATATTTTCCCTTTGCCATGAACTGGAAGCACAGCCATGCCCATCACTCTGCAGTTGAGTTTTCCACTCCTCTGATCTGCAGAAAAGCGTGCATCAAACTTAGATCATATTCTACCACCCCAAATCACAAATCCAATAATGACAAAGCTTTGGGTTATAACCTTGAAAAAATTCTCCAAGATAATGTTTTGTACCRTATAGTGGAGTTTCCAGTCACAAGGAAGAGAAGGAAGCTGTTCTGAAAGCTTGGTTATAACACATTAAGAAATGCAGGGGATATATTATTGGTGTGTGAGATTTGGGATATTTGTGTCAGTTGTGAAGCTCTCTTGAGGTTTCTGTGACTGACCACCTAGATCAAATTATTTAAATTAAAATTCTTTCTGTAGTGGTACTCCTGTGTCTCTCAGGAATGGTGGCAGTCATTTCATTACTATTTCTAGAGCACATCTGTATATTTTGACCAAAACATTGAAATGCTATTTKATTCCAATTCTTTGTTATTGAGCATGACTATAAAACCACAAGATCTAAATACTTCTTACTATATTATAGAACTTTCTCTTTCTTATTTGAAAGTGGCAATACTACCATAAATTATTTTTAGAAAAAAAAAAGACCGCATTTGTTTAGGTTTTGCCTGTTTCACCTCCTTCATTCTGAAAATATTGTTTCCACAATTCTTCCCCTTTTTGGTAAATATGTGTCTGCATTTACACAGCAACACTATAAGAAACAATAAAAAGTTGCATCTCGGTAACTCTGCCATATATGGATAATATTTCAGCTGTGCCCTTGGATGCAAACGACAGAATTAACTGTTTCTTCAGCATATTGGTGACAAATGCTTTCAGATGGCTGGTGACTGAAGCTCAATATGAATTTAGGCCACTACATTTTAATTTAACATAACATTTTTGATTGGCTGGGAAGACAAGCTTAAATAATATTGCCTCCCTAATATTAACAAAACTGTCATTTTCAGGAAATGATGTAAAATGGAGAGAAATTAAAATTGAGTCTGAGTAGCTGCAAGCATTCCAAGTGTTGGGAGTTGAGAATCCAAATTCGGCATCATCTGTTACATTTGACCTTGAATGTGTGAGCTGGGATAAATGTATGCATCAATTTGGAGAMCACCTCTCATATTCCTCCTTTTGCTCCATCGAGACCTGGGGGCCTTTCCCTCTGCTCTCAAATGTGAATCCCTTGGAAGCCTGTCCCTCTGGTCCCCATATCCAGGGTGCAGAGGAGCAGATGTGAAATGGGAGCTGCATGGGCAGCAGATCACACCATCACTCTCAGCCAGTGGCTCATATGAGCTCACTTTCCTTCTCCTAAGGAATAAAAAGTGCTTTGTTTGTGCTGCAGGAGCAAAGACTGCGTGCAGGCGGTTCCCATGGTGTGGAGGGACTGCAGAAACTTGGCAGGAGGAGAAGCCAGCACCAAATCTGCAGTGTGGCTCCAGCCAGCCTGCATCCCAGTCTGCATCCCACCCGCTATTGCAGACTGGGAAGAATAGTGAGATTTTTCTTTCAAAGCAAAAGACCACGGGAAGGAGCCCAAATTTACCTTTCTGCTCTGTGGTGACCTAATCAGCAGGGGAAAAAAACAAAACACCACAACTGGAAAAGAGTTCATCATCCCAAGACAGCCAGCCTTCCTCCTCCAGGCTCTGCCACCCCTCTGCTCTCCTCTGTCAGCTGTGTTGTCCTGCCTTCACTTCTATCTTTAGTTTCCTAGGCTCACCTCCATTTCTCTTCGCTAAGACAGGGAATTAAAGTCTCTTTTTCTGGCKGGTGTTGGACACGTGCTGCCGTTGCCAAGAGAGAGAAGCCCTTTTCAAACACTGCTCCTTCTTTTCTCTGTGCTAACACAGCACTTAATTGATTTTGCAAACAGTTCAGTCTGCTTTTCCGAGGGTTATAGCAAACTGTAAAGTTTGCACTTTGCACTAAGACTTAGTGGGGGAAAAATAAAAAACTGACTTTTCTCTGGCCTGGAAGGGTTTCCACACTGGATGGCAAGACCTGCCTGTGCTGACAGGATCAAGTGTTGTGTTGAAAGATGAGAAGCTGTCCCACGCCAAAGAGCAGGGAGCGCCTCTCTTCCCGAGCACGTCCTTTGTGTTAGAAAGTAGCAGAAAACACATTTCCAAAGTAAAAGAAAACACATTTCCAAAGTAAATTATTGTAACCAGGGGTAGGGACTGTTACCAATCATCCCTAAACTCAAAAACATTGCAAAAGGTTTGATACGAGCTGCCGCATGTGAGTAGGACAAGACTGCACTATCTGAAATCATGGACCCACATTTTAGGGCAGAAGCTCATGAGTTTTCAGATTAAGCAAATTTTTATAGCAATCCCTTGACAGAGGCTTTGGAGGCTGACTTTCTGAAGACGGAGAGACTCTCAGTCATTTTGCTCTTCAGAGCAGCTTAGAGATCCTAACCCAAACCTTAGGTTTTTTTCCTGCTTCTCAGCTCCAAGTGCAGTTGCCTTTCACTGCTAAATTCCATATGATGGTTCCACCCAGATTTGGACCCTCTGAGGAGAAGTACCTATTACTGATCTTTAAATGAGAAATTGATAGAAAACTTTTGTTGCACAGAGCTTGCTTGGATTGTCTTAAGAAGGCAAATTCAAAGTTTATAAGCCTTGAGAAGAATTAGAGTATCTTTAATAAATATGTTTTGTTCTTTTTTAGCAAATGTCTTGATAATTTCGATTTGAGATAAGTATTTCTGGTTTTCCTCTGGATTATTTCATTAAAACTGAATGAACAAAGAAAGACAATTGATAGCAAGTTTTCAGTACTAGAAGGTGCTGAGGAAATGACACAAACTGCTTCCCTTTGATGAAAGCTTTAACATGCAACTGAAGTTTAAAGACATAAGTGACATTAGTGTTTACATGATTTTTTTTCTTTCAGTGTTTGTCCCTAGCTGGGAACATTAACTGATGGTACATTGAAAACAAGCTTGGTTTACAGAAGACCTGCCCTTGCCCCTCATAACATGTCTTCTTCTTCCTACACTTCTGGTATATTTACAAAGGATATAGTTTTAACAACAAGGCAAACCTTTGTCCAGAAGGTTTATAGTGGTGCTAGGTTCCCCATCCTTTCCTCTTTGATTTGAATCTGTATCTCTTTGTGTATTTGTTTGGAGACAACAGGATACTGCATCATCACCCTTCCAGGGGGTGGCTTCCTTTATTTTTCTGAAATAATTTTTTCTGAAATAATAGTCATCATCTCAGTAAACTGCTGCAACCAGCCCCTAATTGCCTTTCTTTATAATAAATATCACATGTGGTGTCTTTTYGTCTTTTAAAGTTGACATAGCCAGTGGACCTAACATCACACTGTCCGTGTGAGGTTACAAAAGTATGGTTAAGGAAATTTGGATTTGTAAATCTCAGGCTTTTTGTCTATACTAGCAATGTACCGTGCCCATTTTATGAWTGGTAAAAAATGGAAATTAACACTGACCATACCAATATGTTGTTCTTTCCAGCGTGGCGCACGTTCTGTTCCTGGCTCTTGGAGGTCCCATCACAAATTCTCCTGCGCTGCAGCAGCTGTAGATCCCTACTTCCTCCAAACTTTGTATCTTCACTTATATGCAAAAAGAACAGACATACTATGTAGCATTTTCTTAGAACATATGCTTAGGGAACCATTCCTTAGCAAATATTCTTAATAGAACTTTAATTATATTTTCCAAAGGTTAAAGCAAAAAATCAATTATTATTAAGATAGAGATAAATATATAGAAATATTTCATTTTTTAATTTAAATCTATTCCAGTGTATTGCATCATGGTAATAGAACTAGAACTTATTTTATAGTGTCTTCTTACTGGAGATGTAATAATTAGTATTCTTTGTCATTTTTTAAAGTTGATAGGTCCATGATAGTCAATGTGTGAGAATTGCTAGAAAGTAATTAAAAATCCACTAAATCAACTACTGTAGATGTAATCACTGTTTGCTTGAAGAAGTAAGAGTTTGATGTCATGCCTGTGACTGAAACCTCAGTGGTAACTCTTAGGAAAAACAGCCACTAAATGACATTTGAGATGGGCAGAAGCCCTTGATAATGTATACAGGGGTTTGGTTGGATGGGTCAGACCTGCTTTGTAGAAATGTTTGTGCTGCAACTGCAAAGTCTTAAAATTGAACATGCTGCTATTCACATTTGAAATGGGAAGAATGACATGTTTGCTGTGCCCAGCCAGGGTT
>NW_026623257.1:2533791-2555396 GCF_030028575.1 Malurus melanocephalus | reverse complement strand
ACATCAAAAGCTTTGCAGAAGCCCAGATAAATTACATCCACTGGCTTTCCTTGATCAACCAGGTGGGTTATCCTGTCACAGAAGGAAAKCAGGTTCAGCAAGCAGGATTTTCTCCTCATGAAGCCATRCTGGCTGYGACWGATGACTGTGTTTCCTCCAGGTGTTTATGAATAYCTWCCAGAATAATCTTTTCCATTATTTTAYCAGGSACTGAAGTGAGGTTGATGGGCCTGTAATTTTTGGGTTTTTCTTCTGGGTCTTCTAGAAAATTGGGACAATCTTTGCCAGCTTTCAGTCAGCAGGGCCTTCTCCAGATTCCCATTCAAAAATCATCCCCCATTCAAAAATCATCAAGAGAGGCTTTGCAACAACATCAGCTAAGTCTTTGAGGATTCTTGGAGCAATCTCATCAGGCCCCATAGATTTGCAGGGATCCAGCTGGAGCAGCAGATCCTGTACAAGTCTAAGATSAGCTGGGAGTTGTTAATTCTCACAGTTAAGGTCTTCCAGCTCAGGGCACTGAAATGCCCTTGGTGGTCATCTGTGTTGAAGACAGAGGCAAAGAAAGCATTAATCTCCTCTGCCTTGTCTGTGCTCCTGTTTGCAAGGTGCCCATCCTCATCCTGTTRTAGGCTGATGTTATTTCTACACAACTTTTTGCCATTAATGTATTTGAAAAAGCTCTTTTTATTGTCCCCCACATTTCTGGCCATCCTCATCTCCAAGAGAGTTTTGTCTGCATGTGTTTTCTCCCCACAGTGGCCTCTGTATTTTTAGTCAACAGTAATCCACTTTTCTGCATCTAGAGCACACAGATAATTAAGGTAAAATAGCCCCAAGAGACACAAATATTTAACAAAGGTGATCAGGGAATTTATACAATCTAAAAAAAAAACCCTTTTAAAGTTGAATAAAATGTTTCCTTCAATCTGAAATTTCTCTTTTGGAGGAATTCTTGCAGCTTCCAGTTCTATCAGAAATGTTTCCCCTGATCACCACAATGCAAATCCRCTGATAGAGCAAGGTTAGGTAGCTRAGATGGAAGGTACACTGAACCACTGTGATGATAAACTGAAGTGTCTTGTCTTCTTTCTACCTCAGGAAATATTAATAGTACAAATTAGGAATTCCTCTGAAATAATGAGGGAAGTGATTAAACTGCCAGGGAATTTGACAGTATACCTAAACAGTCAGCATGCAAAGCAAAACAGATGCTAAAATAGCTATGGATGGCTCTGGTTTACATTTTCCTACTTTGCTTCTATCTATTTATCTTTTGGTCTGACAGCACAGCACGSACATGAAATGAGTTCTGAGCCACTGTAATGGGAGCTAAGTGGAATACTAAACACCTGCTTTCATCACTGCTCATCCACACAGAGAGAAGATGGATATTTTCCTAGAGAAAGAAATGAGGTAATAAAGCAGAGCAAATCCCTGGAGCACAGCATCACTTSCTGCATAATAAATAAYAGCATCATTASAGAYGATCCTSTTCCAAGTGCTATGGCTCYGCRTKACRTTGTAGCTACAAGAAAACCAATTTYRGGTGCACCAAAATGAACAAAGCAAGATGGAGAAACTGATTTCTTCTCCTGTTGTGAACAAGCTCCCCACCTTCTTTGCTGCTCACAAGTCAGGAGAGATCTCTCACTCGTTTTCTGCTAATTCAGCTGCTGCAGGGAAGTGTTGTCCCGTAGCCTGTCTCTCCTCCAGAGAAAGAGCAGGTACAGGAGAGCAGGAGGCCAACTACAGTTCCAATGGCACAAGTTCTCCAAGCAATCCTTACCTTACCAAACAGCAATCTGAGTTCCTTTTACCGTTTGTCCATCATCCACAGCGCAAGGAATGGATGGTATTTTTCTTGATGARCAAGACTGGCTTTAAGGCAGGTGAGCAGGCTTTACTGAAGACCCTGAGGTAAGCTCAGATGGTCAGACCGTGTGCTGATGCCAAGGCTGTGGGTTCAACCCCCARTCACTTGAGGGTTGGATTKATGATCCTTATGGGTCCCTTCCAACTCAGAATATTCCCTGATTCTGGGACATCAGAGYAGGTGGGACTTAGTTTATCTTGATACAGACTGTGAAAATAGCTACTACCCATAAATGCGATAATGGAGATAAAAGAATGGATAAACTGTTTAGTCTGAGAAAATGCGTGAGCCGGGGATTTCCAAGGTCTCTGAGGATGCAACTGTCAGGAAAAAATAGCCAAATAACTTGAGTTCAAAGGTAGATAACTTCTGCTTAACAGGACGACTCCTCGCTGAGCCCCAGGGGAGGCAGGGCTGCCTCCCTTTGTACATCCCTGGTGATGAGATGTTGCACACTGGAATGCTGTGCATTGACATAAAAGCTGACAGACCTGCTTACATGGAATGAAAAGGTGATGTTGAAATCAAACCCAAAATAAAATATATATATATATATATATATAAAAGGCAATGAAATATCATGTTCGCCCTCACATTTAGGGTGGCTCAGGTGTCAGACCTGAAGTTTGAGGAGCAGCATAAGAATTGTGTTTTCCAGCCCACAATTTAATGGTTAGAAAGAAGAGTAAAAAAGTGAGTTTTGCTGGGCATTTTTACATTGAGTTTGTCCTGTTAGCTGGTCTTTTTAGTGGAATGGGAGAAATCCGATTTTCATGTACTGATCTGGGTGGAAGTGAGCTCATCCCACAGTGTCTGACATCTTTCTTTATTAACACATTGGGAATGTGTGCTCCAGCCATACCATTCCTCYAAGAGAATAATACATGTTTCACATGAATGGACAGAGACAAATGAGGGGAAAATATTTCTTAGTCATACTCATGTGGGAAGAAAGTCACAGGAGAAGTGTAGACAAGCATTATTCCTCTAGTTGTCACAAAAAATAAATCGGGTTTGAGACAAAATTTGACCTCATTCCAGYACATGGAATCTGGGGAGTTCAAGCAGGTCATAAATTGAATGTTTTGAGTACCTACTGTAGCTCTGGCAAGGTGAAGAAAGTAATTTTTTTTTCAGTAGAATTTTGTGTTGAATAAATCAGTTCCTTTGGGTGATTGGGTTGGGCAAGGAAGAGCCAATAACCCTGAATTGATTGTTAGCCTGAAATTTGCACTGGTAGATGTTGAGAAATTTTTGGAGACGTGCCCARAACTGGACAGCTTTAAGGTCACACAGGAAAGCCAGCCTTCTAGTACATATTCATTAATTAAGATTAATGTATAGAAACAGGTTCCAAAGCCTTTAATGAAAGAAATGAAAATGTTTTACTCTTTGGTCACTAGATCACATACCTCAGACTTACAAAAGCTCTCCTTTGGCAGAGTCAGAGTCTGCGACCTCAGAGGCCCTGTCCAGACCCTCCTGTRGCTGCAGCCACACTGCCCATGGCCCAGGACCTCAGTTTAACCCTTTCTGAGGGACCCAGACCTGGTCTGAACTATGCCAGAGGAGTACTGGTCTTAGCTCTGCTTCATGAATAGAAGATCCACACTATAGTCTCATCTCCACTCTGACTCTGTCTTTGTCCCCTTTTTGCCCCAGAATGCACCCCYAGGATGGACCCTGAGCTGGTTCATTGTTTGCTTTGCTTGTGGCAGCTGATGGACCCTGACAGCAGGGTCATGTGCTCAGCCCCTGTGAGACAGGCATGGAGCAGAACCCCAGCTTCTCCTCTCTCAGGGCAGCCCTTCTTTCACTGCTTCCTGGCATTCTCAGATGCTGTTCTGTGATTAAGCAGCTCTGGGTTGGTCCAGAACAGCCTCTCAGCAATGRGAAATAACAGTAAGAGGTACAAGGGAGCCTCACAGCACTAAATTTTTGCTAAACAGAAAATTACCTACTTTTTTCAAAGTACTGTGTTGTGCTCCTCCATAAACAAATTCCTCATTTGAAGGTTTTCTCTTAAGTCTTTCACTTTCAGTATTTATTTCTGACTACAAGGTTTTCCCAGCACATCTGTGCACATGCAACAATAATGTCCAAATGTTGTGTATGTATGTTACAACAAAAGCATGCTGGGTTAAGCTGTTTCTGATCAACCCATGCTTGACATTTCCTACTGTCTCTGGACCAAGCAAGTAGCTGAGGTGTTGGTGTGTGCAGCACAAATGCATTGTTCCATTTTTTCCCGTCTCCTGAAACTCAGCAATAAAATTCTCAGGTGCACCTTTTTAACAGAATAAATTGTTTCTGTCGAGTTTTGAGGCAAGGATAAGRAAGAGACATTAATAATTCAAAGGTTTCTGCTGTTTTCATCATTTCAAAAGCCAGGTGTGTCGTGTGATATTTTCCAAAAGGTCAGAGGCATGTTTTTACTGCCAGTGAAAGATTTCATAYTTGGGTGTTATGACTGCACTTTACAGCAAGTGAGCAATAAAAATCTGACAGTCAATGCATGTTTAGAAGTTTGTGCCAGCTTGAATGGTTCTACTGCACATGATTATTTCATCTGTATCTACTAATCATGTGACCAAGGGAACTTTTTCTCCAAACTGAAACAGCCCAGGGAGAAGAGCAGCCTCAGGCTGACCTTTAGTAGTGTTTTCCAAGGACTACTGCTACAAGAAAAAATATTCCAAAACATTTCCAGAGTAGGCCTAAGGAGAAATGGATGGGCTTTTTCGGTAGGATGGGTGTATAGAACAAGAACCAGTGCTTGGTCTGCTGCTTTGTGTCCTGYGAGTTTTTTTACCTCTAGCAATCATCCAAAAGACAGACATCTAGCTAAAAACTGATTGTTTTTGCAGTTTAGATAAGTTTAAAAGAAGATAAGTTTAAAAAAAAAAATTAATTATTTCTTGCAATCTGGAGCATTTTCTCCATAGCACTAACCTACTGCAAATTGAGTATGTGCTCAATTTAAAAAAAAAAAAAAAAAAAAAAAAAAGCAGTTTAAAGGTAAAATAATCTTTAACATGCCATAACCATGATACATACACCCAAGCATGTAATCTCAGCTCATGGCCATGGATTTTGGATAATGATGTGGCAGAGAACTCAAAAACCTCTGCAACCTTGGTTGCAGCTGGGTATAAAAAAATCCCAATGAATTTTCCACTTAGCAAAAACAGTGAAGAAAATAAATCCCAACTGTAGGGTTGGTGTAGCTGCAGATGCTGACAAACTGTGGGAGGCAAAGCCATTAGAAGTTGGTCTGTTGACTTTATCCAAGTGTAATTAGATTMGAAATCTTGAAAGATTTGGGTTTCTTGTAAGATTTTCAGTAATGTATGATTTTTGGCTTGGGAGGAAATACCATSAGAACAGTCTTTTCATGGACATTTAATCAGTAAACTTCGTTGGAGCCAACCACACAGAACATGATGAGGTGTTTGCCAAAAGGGAATTGGAAAAGTTTGAAAACTTCAAACATTTTTAGGCAGAAAAAATAGTGAGGAGATTTAAGCACCWGGGAAAATCCAAACTGGTTTGTGTCTTACCTAAGTAAATTTTCTTTCCTCTTAAGGTGATGGCAAGGCTCCTACTGTCTTTGTTGTGCTTTGAATCGTATCTTTAGGGTTAGCATAGTTCCAGTACAGTTTATTATGAGTAGTTTCAGTGAAAATTTTGAGGAAAAATATATTCAGCCCCTCCTTTTGTTCCTTAACACATTTACATCTTTATCTCCTCCTTGTGCTTACTCTCTGTAGAGATGTCTAGATCTTCTGATCACTTACTCACGAGCACAGCCATATCCTTAAAGTCATTACCAAGCTTTCTCTGGGCTTTGCTGCACCACTTTGTTGGAAAATATCATGGATCAAATCTCAATTTATAATGATGGTTTGGAAGGGAACCAATAATTCTGTGTAGGGTGGGGATGTGTTGKTGTCACGGTCAAGTTCTCCTGAGCTTCTAACAAGGCCTTAGATGGACTACCTTTAATACTATTACTCTTGGATATTAGAACTCTGTTGCTTTATATAATATGTGATGGGCAAAAAAAAGTATTCTTTCCCAGAGTTTACTGCTGATCAAGGGCATGAAGTAACCAAACTAGGTCAACAGAAATAATGGTGCATGGAGTTTCAGCCTTTTAAATGGCAGTCCACTCAGCTGAGAGGTCTGAGAATGCAAAACCACAGAACTTTAGATACAGGTTGCAAATTATCTAGCAAATAAAGTTATTTCCAAAAAAACACTTCTTGTCTCTGTCATAATATACATGCATGATAATCTGTGAAAAAAWTTATTTATTATTTTGGCCAAATAAGGATAACTGGAATTCAGAACAGTTTGAATTTTTCTTGGAATAAATATCTAGCCTGAAAACATTGTAATYATAACCTATATCAATTCACTTTCTTTTGAACTGTGATGTTAAACTAAGGGTACCATTCACTTCTGCTTGATTATTTACTACCCACACTAAGATCTGCTCTTCTGGATTTACTTGCCCTCTAAGGAAAGGACTGTACTTCTAACAGCAAGATGAGATGTATTTCCATCCAACCCATTCAGCATAGAAAAAAAAACCCCATAAAATCTTGATTACGTCAAAACTGAATCAGTGAGAAATATTTGTCTAGTTTACAAAGAGTACCAKCTATGATCAGTTGTTTATAGGACCAAGCTGATGGTATGTATGCTTTTATAAGGCCAAATAGTTTTCATCTCTTTCTGTTATCTATTGATACCTGATAATTTTAGGTTTTGGCTTATTCAATGAAAATATTTTATGTTTCAAAATGCTTGTGGGAGGGAGGGCTCTTATATTTTTTTTTTTGGCTCATCCTCAGGAGTCTTTCTGTAGTTATGGAATTTGGAAAAAAGGTAGGTTGATGAAACCAAGATTGCCAATATGACAAGTCACAAAGTATCATCCTGCACTTTCTGTCATTCTATCAGCTCAAGCCTACCATGACTCTCCAGCTCAACAGTGATAATTTATTTTCTCACCGACTGAAAGTGTGTCCTCTTTAATTCCCTGAGAGTCCAAACCCTAGGTCATTACACTGTCTTCAGCCAATCGTGGCCCTATTCACCCTCAGATTCCTTGAAATACTCCAACCAAATTTACCACAGATGTAAACATCTACAATAATTACTGTAAGCTTCATAAAAAAAAAGAATGATTCAAAATCTTCTACTCGAATGACTACTACAATTTCTTTTTTTTTTATTTCCTTACTAGATATTGCCAACCCCATCCAGAAGAAATGCTCAGAGATGAGAGGAAGAGGAGCTCACCTGTAGGAAATCAGACTCCATGGGAGCTCACAACCCCACRGATCTGCAAGGTGCTCTGCAACAGCCAGCAGTGGAAGTCCTCTTCCTTTTCTGGATCAATATATATCTCTTTGTTCCCATAAGGCAAGAAAACAAAGAAACAAGCAATGAAGCCAGGGGGCAATACCTGTTCACTTCTTGAGTAAAGTCAGAGCTAGCAGGAAACAAGCATACAACTGAGATGAGTTTCTTGTCATGTCCAGGAGAACTACAGTCATCATCTTGTGCCCTCTTAAATCTATACATAATGCATAAAAAGGTCTAGATTTCCAGAAATTTACCATTTACTTCAAAATAACGTGAGCAAAGAGGTGAATTGTACACCCTTCAAGAGTGTAAAATGTTTTTTCTCTCACCAAAACTATTTTCCTTCATTTTGTGAGGGGTTAYTTGATGTGTTAATTCACACAGCAGCAGAATTCTCAGAGAGGGAGACTCTGTCTTAACCTTTTTCTTCTTTTCTTTCCCCCAAAGTATGCAAGATTTCTAATTTTGGCTTTGACAAGACAGCTTCCCCTAATGGCTTTGACACAATTCTAACACAAAAATAGCTTTCATCRCTGTGCAGTCCAGTATAAACAGCCCTAGAAAACACTTTCCAGACTTCCAGCAGCCACTTGATATCCTCTTTGGGTAACTCTTTGGCTGCAGAAGGGATGAAGAGAACCTGTGAATCTATCACTTACTTGTTTGAATTTTGCAGTTGTACCTTCATGTCTGCAAGTTACATTAATCTACTGTAAAATGAGGTCAGTGGTCCAAACATTACTTAAGCAAGCATGCTTTCCACTCTCCTCCTTTCTTCCAGAGCTATGCCATTTTTACCCAAGTTATCCTAGATTTTTCTTTTCCTTTTAGCACCCTTAAATTAAAATATCCTTCACTGATACTATAGTCCAAGGCTAAGCAGAGATCCAAACATTCTTGAACTTAGTGAGACTTCATATCCAAGTTTTGGTTTTGAACCCAACCAAAATCTTAGACAATAATCACATTCTCAAGAATAAAGTGAAAATTGGCTCAGCATCAAGATCACAGGTCCATAGACTGCTTTGTATAAGCTTTGTATATGCTGCATTGTAAATAGTAATGTTTTCTTTTTTTCCATCTACTTCCTTTCTCCCAATGTTTTTTGCAGTGTTGTAGCCCTAATGGCAGTTAATAAAAGGGAAATAAATATTGGGTGAGAGACTGTGAAGTAAGTTTCATAGCTCTTAAATCAAATTAACTTCCACAGTCATGAAATAATCAATTGCCTTCCTCTTTTGTATGATTCAAGCCGGAACTTGTGATTTGAGTTTTCTGTAATTTAGCATTCTTTTTGTACAAAGCCTTTAGAAAGACATAAAATTAGCACATAATAAAATAAAGTGCTGAATTTTTGCCATTGAGAAAAAGAGCTGTAACACATTCATACATATCATGCCTTATGCCCAAGAGAAAAAAAAAAAAAACAACAAACAACTATTAGTCATTGCCTTTCCATTATTCTTTCCCTGTAAAACATAAAAGCCAAATGCTGTTATCTCATTTGAAAGGATTTTGAGAAAGATGTTGGAGCTGTTACTATCCTTGGAAGCAAATTATGTTTTAAAACAAAACCAGGTAGAAGCTATCACAGGTAAAAATGGTGAGTGATATCAAATCTGGAAATTAGTTGTAATCTGGAAGGAGAGGATGGGCTTTTAGTACATCCCTTCTCTTGGGTGCTATGTCAAGAAATGCTCAGATCATAGGTCTGATAGCTTATTAGCAAAACATTTCATACCACATTGGGTGTTAGTGCTGGGAAGGACATCAAAGGAGATTTGGAAAACTCAGTCAAAGTGAAGTTATACTGGGAAACTAAATCTCCTCCAGAACAACAGTTGGACTGTGGCTGAGACAGAGAGCTGCCACCAGCTCCCATTACACTTGATGTCAGGTTGCTGTAAGGTGTGTTTAAATTCAAGAACCTGTCACCTGTCCTCAATTTGACAACTAATGTTTCACCTGCTGAAATTTTAACAGGTTTTGGAATATTTAATTGTCATATCATTCCCAGCTAGCCAGGCCTGTTGCCAGTGACTCCTAGCCCTTCCATAATACCAAGCTTTTTTTCTCTCCAATATGCAATAGGGGATGGTGGAAGAACAAACATCAAGTTGTTGGTGTCTAATTCTGGTGGTAACTGAGAGAAGTCCTTTAGACAGCCCTATATCTGGCAGTTGTGTCAATCTGACGATCACAGTTTTGACTGGTGGCCAGCAGAGAYGAGCACTGTCCTCCAAAAACTCGAACCAACAAGAACCTTATATTAACACAGGTTGCAATCCTACATTTGAAAGAGGGACTTTTCAGGAGCTCTGGAGGATAAAGGAAAGCATCTACAAGCAACAAAGTTCTACAAGCTGAGGTGGGCTTCATTCTCACTCATGCTCTATTATCTTCAGAACGTTTCTGTTAAAGGTGGTTATATTTAAACCTTGGATGGACATTTATCAGCACTAGGAAGTCAAGCATGCTGCACTCTAAGGAGTTACATAAATTCAATATTGTGGACTAGAAGGCATGGTCAGTGTGTCAGAGCCTAGATGCATTCAGTTTTGCAACATTTGTATATTATTTCTGGGAAACTGGTCAATAATGAGACATGGCAAGGTCTTAATTCKCAGTCTTTGGTTTCATGCTGCCAAAAGCAAAATGCAGAGAGATCKTCTGTTTTGATTGGGCAGGTGAAGTTAATAGGGAGGTATTAGGCAAAATTGTGAACYCTTGGCAAGTACATCCATATAGGTTTGAATAAGGCGTACTATAAAAAATGCAAAAATTATGCAGTTTTCCACTTTGGTAATAGCACATGTATTGACTTGGATAATTTCACATAGCAGCCCAAAAGTGAAAGTTATGATTCTTGACCTCATTAGTAGAGGCAGGAGGCTGAACATTGGCTTTGGCTGTTTCTGCACTGTTTCTTGCTTGTACACTGACATATGCACATCCACCCAGGAATGCTTYGTTCATGTCAGTCTGTAACTTAGAAAACTTTTCAGTAGAGAACAGGTCCTGTCCAATCACATATGTTTTGGCCTAAATTATATTATTTTGTGTCATAAATCAACAAAAATGTACTGCCACATGTCCCTCAGCAGTGTTTGTGGCAAAACAGTGAGGACTGCAGGTCCTGGGCAGCCTGTCAATCACTGCAAGACAAACAAACAAGTTAAAATACTGGAGCTCTGCCAAATTCAGTGCTTCAGTAAGGATCTCAAATTCCTCTCTTCTGGCATGGCGATCACAGCAGTCACTCTCAAAGTGTACAAGTAAAAAAAAAAAAGCAGTGGAAAGAAATTTTTTCTTCTAAGCTTTGAAGTATAGCACAGACCATTTAAGAGGTATCAACCATTGTTTGTGCAACATCATCTGTGGGGAGACTGAGAAAGAAGCTATGGAATATTTGCAGCTGTCTCTGTTGTAASGATTAAGCTGGAACTGCACTGGGATGAAAGTCATCACATTGTCTCCCCTGGTGAAATTGCCCACATGAACTCACCCATCAACAGAGGCAGTTCAACCACTTGTTTTCTCTTTCAGCAAATAAAGAAAATAATAAAATAGACCTGGGCTGTGGAAGGCTCAGAGAGTCTCAGCGGTATCATTTGTCAGTTCTATTGCAGAAATGTTCACACAGTCATAGGAAGAATTGGTTGGGGTCAACAGCTGGATGTCAGTCAGTCCATCCTTCTGTTTAAAACCAGAATTATTGTCATTCCTAGTTCATTAGATCTATCACCAGCTATCATTGACTTTCAGCAATAGTAGAGCAATGGGTTTGCTTAGTTGAATATTGAAAGGCAGAAAAGTCCATTCGCTCTCTACCTAGYTCCTTTTAGTATATCCCTGCCTTCTGGTGAAGAAATTCATCCTAATGGCCCATCTGAAAATTCAAAGTCACAGCACATGTCCCTTTCCCCTTGTTAGGTTCTCTGACACTGCCACGGGAAGTCTGTGTTTTCTCTGTAACATCTGCAATACGAAATTTGTGGCAATATTGTTGGGTCAGTGTTGGACTGTTGGAGTGTAGGAAGGCCCTGCAGAGTGACCTGGACAGGCTGGATCGATGGGCCWAGGCCAAGGGCAAGAAATTCAACAAGGCAAAGTGCCAAGTCCTACATTTTGTCCAGAACCCGAGGCAGCGCTACAGGCTGGGGACAGAGAGGCTGKAAAGCTGTCCGATTGAAAAGGACCTGGGGTTGCTGGTTGACAGTGGCTAAACATGAGCCACGTGTGCTCAGGTGATCAAGAGGCCAGTGGCATCCTGGTCTGTACCAGCAATGGTGTGGCCAGCAGGGCCAGGGCAGGGATTGTCCCCCTGTGCTCAGCACTGGTGAAGTCACACCCTGAGTTCTGTGCCCAGTTCTGGACCCCTCGGTTCAGAAGGACACTGAGGTGCTGGAGAGTGTCCAGAGAAGGGCAATGGAGCTGGGGTAGGGTCTGGAGCAGGTCCTGTGAGAAGCAGGGGTTGTGTCCTACTCTGGAGAAGAGTCGGCACAGGGGAGACCTTRTCACTCTACACCTCCCTGAAAGGACACTGTAGCCAGGTGAGGACTGGCATCTTCTCCAAAGCAGCAAGTGACAGGATGAGAGGACAGAGTGTCAAGCTGCACCAGGGGAGGTTTAGGTTGGATATTAGGAAGAAATTCTTCACAGAAAGTGTGATTGGATATTGGAATGGGCTTCCCAGGGATGTGGTGGAGTCCCTGGAGGTATTTGAGGAAGGACTGGATGTGTCACTCAGTGCCATGGTCTGGTTGTTATGCTGATGTTAGGTCATAGGCTGGACTCAATGATTTCTCCAACCTAACTGATTCTGCAATTTTGTGATTCTCTGATSTCTTTGTGTAATCATGGTCTGCTACTCAAGCTCCCTTGGCCCTTCCTTTGCCAAACAAAGAATTACAAGCTCCTCAGATTTTCCTCAAAGCTCATGCAATTTTATGCCACTGGCAATCTTGATAGACACTTTATAGACCCTCTACAAATTTTAACATCTCTCTTGAAGTATGTGTGGGTTCCCAAAAGTGAACACAGTAGACCAGCTATGCMCCACTCCTCCAGCAAGAAATTAAGCACAGGATAGCATCCCTTTAACTGCTATGTTGCCCCTAAGGCAGCCCTTAGTGATTTGCTTTGGTCATGATGGGAGCACATGGTTGACACATGTTCAGCCTGGCATCAACTTTGCTGATTTTAAAGAGATGTGGTGTATCTGAACACTTAGAGTTGATCCTGGTTTGCAAAATATCTCTCCTGAACAGACTGGACTCTAGGTGAATATTGCTAAGAGAAGAAGGTGACATGTAATACTCACCAGATGGCTTCTGCCCACACTGTATTTTTTAGAGGAGAACTGTCCTGTACTGCTTTCTTACAAGCTGATCTACTTTAGCTGCTCAGAAAACAGCTGTGGGAGTTCTTAAGAGCTGTTTACTGATTGAAAGCATGTAATATTATTAGAAACGTTTATAAGTATTGAAAACATAACAATGCTGARTGATCTAGCATCTTCATGGAACAGCTGATATGCCAGTGCCATTCTCTGAGATATGTTTTACAGCTGTAAATTGTGATTAAAGGAGTGGGGGAAAATGAGCACAACAGTGGGAACTGTTCCAAGGGCAGTGATAAGGATCTCCTTCCTTGTCTGGAATTGCCCTTTAAGCCCTAGACTCTTAATCAGCAGCAAAAGGAAGCAAAAGCTTCCTTCCCTGACTAGACCTGATTTCAACAAAGATGTGAGAGTGTCTTTCACAAAATGCTCCCKTCACAATCTGTGTAAGAGCTGCTTTAAAAATAAAAATTAAAATAGCTTKGTCTTTTGCTTCCTTCAGTTGTTAGACTAAATAATAAGAGACCAGCACCCTTTCTGATGGTCACTTTCATTAATACAAAGCTKCCCCTGTTTCACTGAGATAAAGCACTTCAGCAATGGGTGCTCTGCTTTGCCAGACACAGTTTATCTTATTTAGATGATCAGATTTATGCAAGTAATCTACCTCCAAAAAACTGAAATATAACCATCTTTATGAGAAAAAAAAAGTATCTAAAGTTTGCTGGGAGATAATTGTATTCTTCAAACCTTTCCATCAACAGAAAAGTTTTCCAATTCCAGATCTGACAGGGAATTAGGACTGTTGTCCTAAAGTGTGTTTCATTCCATGTCATGTAAAGAGCATACATTTCTGTCTTATTAGCTCAGGGCAGGGAAGGAGCACAGGKCAGAGACTGAAAAGCATCTGTATCTCATTACTGTGAGAGAGCCTCTGGCCTTTCCAATGCTRACACAGCCCAAAGACCCACAGTGAAACCCAATGGAATGATGATGACYAGGCCTGAAGAATGGTGAACCCATATGGAAATGGGCTTCATGAAAGGAGCAAAGGAAGACTGGCAGGAACTGSGGTCAGAGATAGCAACAAAAGGTAGTCAGCTGCTRAGGCAGAAGAATACACTCTGTGTTTGGAGTGTGTGGCTTGGCAGGTTGCTGAATACCCTCCTTTGAACAGAGCAATAGAAAAATTGCTAAAWGTTTGTATTGAAGTGCTTAAAAAGCATCCACACATCAATATTGAAGGCAACTTTTATTCCAGGCATAGACAAGAATTTAGRTACTTTCAAAAACTCCCACTAACCACTTCTGCAAATCCTTAASTGACAAGTGTGGCAGTAAACCACTGGAGAAAGTCTCCCATTGTACCTGCCAAGAGGAAAGCTGTTGTGTTTCATACAGGATAATCATTACTCCAAATGCAATGAGTCAGGCTGTAGATCTGTCAGGGAGAGCTTTGAACTCATAGCAAAAAGCCATAATTCATGGCAGTTACAGTTTGGAATATTTACTTTGTATTGCATATGGCCATGCTTTTGTGRAGAATAGGAAATGTCTCTAAATCTGTTTAGGCAAGCTGACTGTATTGTAATAAGTGTTGCTCCCACATTTCTTTTCCCTTTTCCCACCAGTCTCTCAGCTCAGAGCAAGAGCCCTGAATTCTGCCTTTTCCTAAACGAAAAACATCTTTTCCCTTTGTTTGACTATCCTTGTTACTTTTATGACCTCCGGTAGCTTCTGAAAACTGCCCCGTAGAGGACAAAAGATCTGCAGTTTCTGGTGCATGACTGGTGAAGCAGGAATGAAGGCATGTCTGTTAAGGGTTGGGGAATGGAGCTGTACYATAATTCAAGTGCTCCTATCTAGGGCACAGTTGAATATTATGCTAAATTAAGTTTGCTGACAAGTACCTCAGACCAGTCTATGGAACCTCTTTTCCTCTTCAGGTTTGCTAGCTTTGATGTTCTTATCTGCGGTACTTTCAAAATGCAAAGGCTACCCAGAGAAGTTCAGCCTCTGAAGCTGTGTGAATTTAAACCAGTATAAATACCCCCTTTTTCTTTGAACTGTTCCCATGGTCTTCAGTATAGTTATTTTGATCTTGCAAATACTGGTGAAGCTTGTGGATTTGTTTGCACAGTCTGCRTTTTTGCTCCTAACAAGTTGTCTTAGCTCGCAGCTGATATTCATGTTAAGCGCTGATGAAAACACTTTACTTATGTATTAGTTGGAGAGAGTCCAAAAAATACATTTCAACTAAAAAAAAGGCTGACAGTTTAAAATACTGACCCAATTAAAACTTTTAAATTAACCATGCTGGTCAGTGTAATATGTGAATTTTCCCTGCCATGTTGTGTGAGATGCTTTAAGCAGGCTGTGCTGTTCAGCCTAGGCAGATGAAGTAGATGGAGTATGCATAACTCCAAGGAAACCTCTCCCATCTGTTTGTGGGTTTGTTTTTTTTCTTTTGCCCTGCAGTTTTAAGCCAGCCCCCAAATGACAGAAATGGGACTTCTAATTGTCATTAGAAGTTTGTACGGAAAGAGCAGAGAAATAATGAGCGAGCAGAGAAATAATAAACAACTGGGATGGTTTTCAGCTGGAAACTAAAAGGTGCAGGGTTTACAGGTGGCTGTGGGACATTCTTTGTTAGCTGGTCATGCAAATTGGATCAATAGGAAAGAGCTGATAGCAGGGCTCCAAAGGGCAGTGGGTTTTGGTGAGTWCAGGAACAGGGCTGACAGTGACGCTTCCTTACACAAGGGTAGTGTTGTTGCTGCGGGTTTTAATCTGAGTTGGATGCATGAATACAGATGTCACTAGGAAAGAATTTGAAATGTTCAGGTTGCCAGAGGTTGTGAAAGAAATTAACAAGGGGTGATAATGTGATTGGTCACGTGTTTGTTCTCAAAGTRTTTTTTCCCAAGAAAGCATTAGCCTGGGTCATTCATGCTGCACAGAGTGCAGGGTGCCCATGATAATTTTGAAAAATTGTTCAATATCATGCGGCGCTCAATTCAGAGTAATAATCATAAATTATGGGGGTTTTTATCCATGCATCCAATTACCATTCATTAGCTTTAGGTTTGGGAAGGGGTTTATATGAAAATAGAAGCATATGTAAGAGAATGTGTGCCTGTGGGGTGCCACAGTTTGTCCTTGCCTTTTGAAATTTTCAGAAAAAAAGTATGAAATGACCACTTTGTCCACAGAAGCTGATGCATTGCACAGACATCACTGGGTGAAGGCAGAGCCAGGCTGCWGATATGGAAATGAAGGGAAGGGTTAGCTCCTAAATTTCATTTTTAATGATTGGATTCCAAGCTAAATTTAGAAGGCCTTGTTTATTACAGGCTCTTCTGACACTGTCAAAGGGTCAGTTARCTGCTACAGACAGCTTGGTAGCTGRGGTTTTATATAAGCTCCTGTTTAMCAAATGCTTGTATTTGTCAGATKCAATTGAGATTGAACTTCCTTAGACTATTTGCCTATGAMGTGGTGAGTTTTGGGCACAAGTTTAAATATTGAAGTTGTTCCTATGATCAACACCACAGAAGAARGCATAGTTCTGCTGAGAGAAATTAAGTAAATTGGAGAAGATTAAGGAGACAAGAATAAAGAGGATAGTATGGGGTATCAACAGGGACCAGAGAGGGGAGAGAGGATAGTAAAGAGAGGGACAGGAGGTGGTGAGGATGTGGACAGAGAGAAAGAGGAAAGATCTATGGAAGTAGGATAAAAGAAAGTAGGCAGCAGGGACTTTGAGGAAGTAGTGATTGGATTCAGCTATCTGAAAATGCTCAGCAAAAGCCATGTGTCTCCTCCACTGATCTGTCTGGGAGGAGCAGAGAGGAGCAGTGTGCTGTGRATAYTGTTGCCTCAAATTATAGAGGTCTRTGCCATGATATTAAAAATCCAACTCTGTTGATAGGCATCGCTAGAATTGTCTTTTATAAAATCTGTAAAAGGGCTTGAAAATTACTGCATGTGAAAAATATTGAGAGTATAAAATCGAACTCTCATCAACCRTGCCAGAAATAGTTACCTGTACTGTTTGATTGTCTGTAACTCACATTATGATACTTTCTAGATAGAGCAGAGTAGGACTTTATTCCCCCTCAGTGTCTTCATGGTTTTGGCTTACATTAGTTATGTCACCTTTCATGACTCTCAGGGTTTTGTTCAATATATTGAGAAGTATTAATAATACCTTTTGGAGGCACTGCAAGTATTTTAGATGGTTATTGATTTCTTATGCGGCAATAAAAATCTGAGTCAAATTTCTTTACTGAATAATATTTTGAATTGAACTACAAGCTGTTATTTGTTCAAAATAAACAGGAATTGCTGTTTTCTTGACAGGATTCAGCTTTAAAAAAGTAAAGTCATTCATAAAAAAAAGTAAATGTATCTCATTAAATGACTCTTTCAAAAGTTAATTCAATGTTTTCAAACTACCCTGTTCTGCAGGAGCATCGAAAGATCGAGAGAGCTTGTAGGGATTTAGTAAAGTACCAGCTTAAAAACGAGCTCAAGAATRCTTAATGTCTCAGCTTTCTCACTGATTAATGTGTATTTTTAGTGTCTCCCAGTCTTTTAACTAATTAAAACAATGTATTAAAGCTGTGTATGGTTGACATAYTCCAAATAACATATGTAACACATCAAAGTAATAAAAGGGGGAATTGATGATTAATAGCTTGTAAATGGCAGAAGGGCACTGTTCTTTGTTATATAAATTATTCTTTATCTTGAAGACTGCTAATGCTGTTAATATAGCCCATTGTTGAATGCCTGCTACGAAGTTTTTTGTACCTCTGACTTTCATTAGTACAAAATCCTTGAGTGGTTCTTAATCATGCTGCCRATTTTTAAGCAGCTTTGAGAGACCAACAGAAAATACTCCTTTTAAACCCAGTGAGTCCTGACCTGTAGTTCCCAACCTATCCCTCCTTAGACACAGCCAGCATTTAATGTTTAATGGAGGTGCATGCGAGTTCTGAATTCAAATTCTGCATTCCTGCAGAGGATGATTTCATTCCCCACCATCACCCCCCACCTTCAYTAATCCAGAAATGCACAACTTCAAAAAGGAAAAATATGTGAAAATTAGGAATTGTTAAATTGAACCTAAAGTGAGTAAATCTTTGCAGGCTGCAGGAAGGTTAGTGCAGGACTGCATACTGAAAACCCAGCAGTGCACCACCTGTTAAGAAGGCTTGAAAAAGGGTAAAAAGGAAGCAAGCATGTCTAATCAACACAATRAGAAGATTATTAGAATAAGAAGACATCTTTCAGAAAAATGGAATTGTATCCAAACGAAGAAAAGACAAAGGTTTTTAAACTCTGGCAGATTAATTGTATAAATGCAATAGCGCGTGTAAAAATAGAGCTGAAGGAACAATGAGCTCAAAGGATCAAATGAATATTAAATTTTCTCACAGACATATGAAGAGCAGGAAGTGTACTAGAGAGGCTGCAGAGCCAAACATTGCTCATAGCATTGAAGGAGCACTGAGAGGGCAAGAACACTGCTGAGAAGCCYAACACATTTCTTTACTTAAGCTTTCATTGTGAACTAAATTGGAGATCCATGTTAGATCTCTTTGGAGAGAGAAGATGTTCCTCAGAGAGTACATCTGACACTTTAGAGGCTAAAGAGTTCATGGAAACACTGACAATAGAAACCCTAGTGATGATGGACAGTGTTTATCCATGTACTTTAAGAGAAGTCAAGGATGAAAGTGTTGAATTGACAGTGGTAATGGGTTTCCATTTCATTTAAAACTATTTTGGTGCATGAGGACTGGAACAATGGCAGGTGTTACACCAGTCTTYAAAACAGGTTCCAGGGAGAAAGAAGGAAACTACAGCAGCACAAGACTTAAACCAAACAAATTAGTAAAATTCTGAGAAATAATTTGCTTAATGGATGTGTGAATATATGTGATTTGCGTGGGAAGATAGCTAGTTCACAATTAGTCAAGTCAGTTTCCTTTAAAAACTCTTGAGAATCCAAAGAGCCGTGGGGTAAGACATGGATTGACTATGAGATGGGATGCAAGGGATGAAGGAAAATGTCAATTAATGCATTCCAGAAAAGTCACCAAAGACTGTGGGGACTCATGCCCAAATCCATRCTACCTAAATGACAGGGAAATGAGAAGACATGGAAAGCATTGAGTAGGAAGTGAAAGGATTTAAAGAGGATTTGTGTTTTTTTCTGATAGTAAGGATGAAGACAGCATTCAAGAAGCTTAGCAGAACATTTTGACTGGGACTGGGTAATAGAATGTAGCCAAAATTCAAAGCAGGTAAAGGTAAGGTGGAAAAATTCCTTTTTGTTTAAGATAATGAATTCTGCACTGAGCAGTGACATTCAGGAGTGAAGCCTTTGGATTACGAACAGCTGTTCAATGGAAAATGTCAATTCAATGTCTATTCAACAGAGTTCAAGAAAAGACAAAATAAAAGTTAGGCATGATTTAGAAAGGAATGCAGGGCAAARCAATAGCTTTATTTTGCATGCATAAATGCATTGTTCTCCTTCAGCGTTAATACTGTATGCAATTCTGCCTCTCTTATTAAAAAAAAAAAAAAATCCATTAAAATCATAGAGCATGCTGAATTGGAAGGGACCCATCAGGATAAGTGAATCCATCTCCTAGCCCTGAGAAGAACACTCCAGGAGTCATACCCTGTGCCTGAGTGCATTGTCCAAACACTTCTTGAACTCTGCCAGGCTTGGTGCTGTGATTCTTCAGGCTGAACAGACCAAACRACCTCKCAGTTCCTCATGCAGCTTCCCCTCATAGGCCCTTCAGCATCTTCATTGCCCTCCTTTGGACACTCACTAATAGTTTAATGTCTTTTTCATGTTGTGSTCCCCAAAACCTCGCACTGTAATCAAGGTAGGCTGCTAAAAAATTTTAAAAAGCTGCCTAAAACTGGAAAAGGCCCAAAGATKATAAACAAGGATGATTGAGTACATGCCAGAGCCATGGCCAGTGTAGGGCTTCCCAATTTGACAAATAAAAGCTTTGTAAGGGAATGGTGATAGTGGTCTTCAGGATCACACATAGTGTAGACATAATGATAAAGATTGCCTGCTCACTTTCTCTTGCAGCATAAGAGAGGTTTCTTGTAGGGGCTGAATCCAAAGCAAATGGAAGAAGGCAGGTTTTGGCATAGTGGGTGGCAGACTTGAATAACTCCTTTCCATAGAATGTTGTGGATACTTGAAAGTTTGTGTGAGTTGAAAAGGATAACTAATTGGTAAAAAAAGATCTCTTTGGGATTGTTAAACAGAAAAATCATATTGGGCCTAGACTACRTTGATCTGAAAATATTGTGATGGTTCAGAGGGAGGATATTTGAGATAAGCCTCATACCCTGTACTTGCTCTTCATTGGCATCTATTTMTTGCCATTGTTGAAGAGMRGTTATGAAAAAGGAGATTTGGTCTRTGTYGGATTCTCAATGAGCACGCCTCACTGTCGGCTTTCCACAGAAATTATTCTAGGAGGATAAAATAAATCATGATAAACCTCACTTACTGGGAAAGTTGAATGAATTATCTGTGTTGAAACAACCTTAACCCGTGGTTTATGAAGGATAGCCTTAAAATTAGAAAATCATTCAGCACTGTTCTTTACTGAGGTCAAGGCGGCCTAGGGTTTGAAAGAGTTAGATGTGCTTAGTRCTCCAAAATAGAAATGGTACTCATTATTTAACCCAATGCTTATGGCAAACACTGCCAAAACACCATCATTCTCCAACCACAGGTGAAATTTGATCAATTACATGGTGGCAGACAGCTCTATTTGATTCACGTTTTGATTAAGAAGATAAGGAGAAATAACACTGATTCATACTAATATCTCACCTATTTCAGAGGCCAACAGTGAAAGAAAACAATAAGGCATAAGGGATATTTTCCTTAATATCTAGGTCTGCCCTTAGGCAACTTCCCATATGGAAACTGCTCCATGTCTTTTCCCTTCTCTACACTTCCAGTTCTCCTGCATATATTTTGCAAATGTGGAGGTACATTTAGCAGGACTATTTAGAAAAAGAGTTTTTTATAGTGGCATGATGTCTCCTGACTGGTTCTCCATTCCTTAACTAGAATTTCCTAATATGTGGATGGTTTTGTGTTTGCTCTTGGACACAAAGTCAAAGTTTTCTGGGAAATATAACCCCTAGACCTTGTTACTGCATGGAAACATTCATTTCAGATTCTATAATAATGGGTATATAAACTTAGGATTGCTCTACATTAATCTGAATTTCATCTGCTATTTTATGACCCAGTAAATCTTGTAGCATCTTTCAGCAAGACATTTCTCTTCATTGTCCTCAGCAAATTGCCTCATAATGCAATTTCCTTGYGTTATCCTTTGTGTGTCCCTTCACAATAACCTGCAATGAAAGATACCTCCAAATGGAATACATGTTTAGAGTCCTGCTTTATTTAATTTAGCCCTGGCCCTGCTGCTAATCCTTTTTCTTAGAGGACTCTGTCAGAGGCATTTCCTTTTTGGACATTATGCAATGAAACAATAAGCTCACATGTAATGTAAAACAATGCCATTTATCATTGCTTTCATGCTATGCTTTTCTGCAGCAGATCAGCAAATGCTCTGAAGCAGTTTCTTGTGGGAACACGAGGGCTATATTACTTTGCCTTATTAAGATTSTGATTGCTGTATTAAGGAAGGAAAAGCTTCAATGGAAGCCTGTGGCATTTTCTACAAAAGTTAAATACGTTTTATAACAGCATTGTTGGGCAAATCCCTTCAGGATCACAATACAATCAAAACGAACTGGGCTGTGCTTGATACAGTGTTTCTCACTGCATGATAACATGCCATTGTGGTGAACTATGAGAAGAAAACAGCATTTAGCATGTTTGTTACTCTCTCCAACGACTTTAGTGATAAATGGCATTTGACACCATCAGAGGAAAATAAATGCTGGCACAAAGCAAAACCCAGCACAGAATCAAGTGGA